>NW_011889329.1:1428614-1650132 GCF_000151845.1 Pteropus vampyrus | reverse complement strand
ACATATATATATATATACACACACACACACATATATATATAGCCAGTAGAGCCAAATCCAAGTGGTCAATATGACTAAATGAAATACGCTTTATACCTACCAGACTCAGGAGTGATTTCAGAATCCAAATTCCATCTCTTCACCTCAAGATCCCAAGTGCCACCAATGAGAGGGCAGTGGAGCTTTAGTAAGGATTCACCTTAATGATGCAATTGCTATTATCCTAGCACTTGGGGAGGACTAACCTACTGAGAAAAGGAAACTTTTTATGTTCTAGAAGGGAAGATTGAGAGGAGAGACAAAAGTAAGTGAGAGACAATTAGAATATAGTACTATGGGGAAAGGCAATCTGCAGGATAATACTAACTGGGGGTTACTAACAAATGCAGAGGCAAAAGTGGTCCATTATGTGAGGGTACCCATGAACCAGGCTGCTGCATATAGAGGGGCTAAAGAACAATGGACCTGCATTTTTAATTGAGCAGAGTAAAAAAAAATATCTGCCTCAAAACCACACAAAAGTTTAGGGAATCAGGAACAATCTTATGCCATTTTGATGCTACCCTAGACCCTCTGGGCAGACCCTGCTAAAAGGACATCAATCATTCACAAGAATACCCACAATGTAATAGAGGACCTTCTGATGACCTGAAACATCTCAGAAGTTGCTTGTTGTTATGATACTAGAGGTCTCATAGTAGCAGCAAAATCTAAGGTCTAGAAAGCCATATTTGAGTTAGACCAGCTGCTTGTACTTTCATTGCCACCAACAATTTTTTCCTAATCCAAACCAGTCAACCTTCTCTATATCAAAAATGCTGGAAGCGAAGAGAGTGGAATGTTAATACAAAAATTCCCACTGTCTTTCTTCAATAAAACTTTTTAAAGCCTTAGGTTTGCAGATGAGCTATCCTAATTGTCTTTCTGGAGCATCCATATCTGTGTAATTAATATATAACCTGTTTTAAAATTAAGTGAAGCAAGTGTTCTATGGGGTAGGAAAAAGAAGGATCAAGGATTTTAGGCAAGGTTAGGATTAAGATTAGGCAAGATAATCAAGGATTAAGCAAGCCCCTAAAGGGACCTATATACATTCAGGTGTTTGAGAAACATGTTCCTGAAAACATACAACGTTGAGCCCTTAATATTAAAGATGGCCCCAGGGTTGGGGAATATACACGTTGAGCCATGTTCCAGGGGTCAGAAAATTGAGGCTTAAGATTTTAGTAACTTAACAGTCACGCAGGATTTTAATTCGAGTAAACAGAGGCCTGATAGTACTAAAGTGAGGAATCTGTGCCGGTTATCAATGTATTGTTTCTTAGTTCCAAATTCATCCATCAATACACTCTCTGAGATAGTGGACATAATTCATTTAAACATTTCTCCTTTATAATGAGCACAATGTTGAACTTTGCCAGTAGAGGGAGCTGGAGGGACACTGCAGGAAGAAAGGGGCTCTCCCCTGTTTGTGGCACTTGCACAATGGGTCAGTGATGTACATGTGAGAAAGTTTAGGGAAGAGGTATATATGGATAGAAAACTCCAAATGAGCACCAAATGTGAAGATATCAGGTGGACACAATGATGCACTCTGTGAATGTCAATCAGCTTGTTTCTCTAGCCACTTTACAGCTTGCTCAATGAGTTTATGGAAAAAGTGGAGATGGTTGCAGGGATGAAGGCTGTGAATGGGTAAAACAACATAAACTTCCCCTCATGAAAGTTGACCTGGCTCCAGCTACTGCTGAGTGTATAACCTACAAATCAACACTGAGCTCCTGATACAACACCATTTACCCAATTCTTCTACCACAGAGAGGGCGAATATCTGTCTCCACTGAAAAATATTCTGAATATGGGTTTATCTTCCCTGCTGATAATGCCTCTGCCAGTAGTACCACCATACATGAACTCACAGAATGCCTTATTATCATGGCAATCCACACAGCCTTGCTTCTCATCAGAGAACTCACCTCACAGTAAGGAAGTGTGACAATGGCCTTGTACCCATGGAAACAACTGGTCGTAGGCCATCCAGTATTACCCACAAGCAGCTGGCCTAATTGAAAGGTGGAATGGCCTACTGAAGTCTCAGTTACAGGGCCAATTGGGAGAAAACGCCTTGCTAGATTGGGATTCACTCTCACAGGATACCATTTTTGCTATAAATCACAAATCATAATTTGGTGCTGTGTTTCCATGCCCAGACTATATAGGTTCAGAAATCAAGAGGTAGGAGTAGGAGTGGCCCCTCTCACGATTACACCTAATAACACACTACCTGAATTTGTGTTCTTATTCCAGGAATTTTGAGCTCTATTTGTTTGAATGTAATAGTTCCCAGGGGAAGAATGCTTCCACTTGGTACCATACAAATATTTGACTGAACTGGACATTGACAGTGCCACCTGGACATTTTGGTCTCCTTGTGCCATTGAACAAACTGGAATAAAAAAGGGTTAGTATACTAAATGGAGTGATTGATCTCAATTACCAAAAATAAATCGGTTTGCTGCTGTGTATTGAAGACAAGGAAGATTTCGTGTCAAAAAAAAAAAATCCAGACCTGAGTAGGAAGAAAGTTTATTTGAGGGGACTACAGCAATAGAAGGAGGGGAACTACTGCCATAGGGAGAACCTTCTGACCATAGAATCTACAAATGTCTCAAAGGTCAAGAAGAAATCATTTTCCTTTTATAGGAAGGAATAAATAAGGTAGAAAGAATTGGATGTCAGGGAGTGGGATGAGCATGTAGCATAACTGAACAGTTGATCAAGGAATGTTTTTGCAGTCAGCTGATTTTCAGGAGGAATTGCTAAGGGAAGGGGCTGTTCTGCATTTTGATGCTTGCTCAGGCTGAGTGTGAGTTAAAGTTCAGGGACCTATGGGGAGGTGAGAAAGTTCTAAAGTTTGATCAAGTCAGGTTAGTTGATATTATGTCCAGATTTGTCAATGGAAACAAACAGTTCACTTTAACTGATGAGACAAAGAATGAGAAATTGGAAGGTCTGTGTCTGGCCTTATCATAGGTAAACGACGGGGTCACAAACAAATCTTACTTGAGTCATATAGGGAAGGAAGATTCTTTGCAGTAATCCATTTCCTGGAACACAAAAGGATGAGAGATTTCTTCCTCTCCCCACCACCCGCTTTACTGAGATATAATTGACATATAACCTCATACAAACCTAAGATATACAATGTGCTGATTTGATACATATATATTCCAAAATGATTGCCACCATAGCATTAGCTAACATGTCTATCATATCACATAATTACTATTTCTTTTTTGTAGTAAGAACAATGAATATCTCCTCTCTTAGCAACTTTCAAGTATATAGTACGATATTATTAACATTATTAACTATAGTCACCATGTTGTACATTAGATCTCCAGAACTTGTTAATATTGTAACTGGAAGTTTGTGACCAAGATCTTCTCAGTTTTCCCACTCCCCAGTCCCTGGTAACCATCAATTCCCTCATCTTCTCTCCCTCTTCCACTTTTAAGGATCATTGTGATTACTTTGGGCCTATTCAGATGATCTAGGATAATAATATCCCATTTTAAGGTCAGCTGATTAGCAACCTTAATTCCTCTTTATTAATTCCCCTTAATTACCCATGTAGCCTAATATATTCACAGGTTCCAGAGATGAGGATGTGGACATCTTTGGGGAGCATTCATTCTGCTGCCCGCACTCAGGGTGTCATGTCTACTGGGGATTGGAGTGGGTTTCACTCATTCAGAGGAATAATATGTCTTCTGATCAGGAACCAGCATTGTCATTTTGGGAAATCAGGAGGGTATTTATCCTGATGGTTTGATGATGGGTGGAGATGTGGCAGTAAGAGTTTGTTCCTGCTTGTTTTGTTATGCCTGTAGTCACCACTGCCCTGGGAAACACTGCCCAATTGCCAGCCTTTATCTTGTTAAATGTTGTTCATTTGGCATCATTAATGCAATGACCAGTTTCTCAAGTATATGGTGTTGGCTTTTGTGGGGATGGATCATAAGTGAAACTCATCATTGTTGTGAATAATCAGTGTAAATGAGTACAATGTATTGTTTCAAAATTTCAAATGGCCTCGATGCATCTGTATTCATCTGAGTACCTGTTCACATACTTAATGGGATCATTATATAATTTGTAGAGGTCGTCAGACATGTGACAAGGAATGTGGTAACACAAAGAGATAATTCCCAGTGGGGAAAGGGTTTATCAGTGCTTATTTTCTTCATATTGGTTACCTGCCATGAAGATGACCATGCTGGAGTATGTGAAGAAGAATGTCACATCTGAGTGGGAAATTGCATAGTCATATATATGTATATTCAACAGTGGCTTTTTAGATTGAATTTATTCCTAAAAGATATAGCAAAGGAGAAATTTTCCAAAACTTAGCTTGCATATTTGTCCTGCAGAATATTTTGTTGTTTGTGGTAAATAAGTTGGTATAGATTCAATAAACAAACCAGAAACGAATAACGTTGTATTCATTTCTTAAGAGTTTCACAAAAGAATGAGTGAACTGCAAAATCTCTTAACATAGTCTCAATATAGATAAGAATGTCACTTTTATTTCCTCATGTTGGACTTGTTTCACTAGCATGCCATTTCACAGGGTATGTGTATGGGGTATCACTTGCTCCCCTCCTCCACACACAGTTATGTTATCTTTAGCATAAGCAACAGTCTCCTTGGATATAAGAGATATCCTCTCACATTAATTAAATATTAGTGAGCAATCTAAAGATGCTCAGCCAGCTCTTCAGTGAACACATAGCTTGGGTAGGAGCTTGGTCACAGTTCTTGATGGCCCACCTCATCTTTATGGGGAAGAGTCTTGGGTTCTGCGTTGTAATATAATAATGAGACGTTCTATATGTTATGCTATTTCTAGGCTCGTTTCTTCACTTGAAATGCCTCCTTTTTCCACATGTCTGAATTATGTGCAACTTTCAAGACTCAGCTCCGTTGCCAGGTTTGTCTTTAAGCTTTCTCTAATCATTCCAGACCACAACAATCCCCCTTCTCTGAAATTTTATCCCTCTCACTGTCTAGTTGCTTTCTTTGGCATTGTATGGTTTCATCGGTTATATTTCCATGTGTGCATCATAGATTCAAAGGATTATTAATTGACTGAATTGATTGATTACTGTCTGGTCTAGGCCAGTAGCACTGAGAATGAATGAGAAGGAAGAGACAGATGATTGACTGGATATATGGTGGTTGAGGGAAAGAGTGGTTAGAGTGGATGCTATTATTATTTCAAGATTGGTAGCTCCACTGACAGAAATAGATCAAGTTCTCTGTTCTGAGCTGGATTATCTACTTTTTGTCTGCTAGTATAAATAATTACTTGATTAATCCTTATTGAGGGTAATTGAATTCATTTCAACTAGAACCTTATCTCTATCTTTTTGGTATTTTTTTTCAGTCTCCTTGTAGTGTTATCCACACCATTCTTCCATATTTGGACTTATCCTTGTCAGATATTGAAGGGAATAGTATCCATACAAATCTGCCACCCTGTGCTCCCTTTTCTCTGCATGTATTTTATTTGGGTAAATTGTATTCACAACCACACCTCTCCTTAATCAGATACTCTGCCCTGCAGCACTCTCAATGATCCCACTTCCTCTCTCCTTTCTCATATCCCTGTGTTAATTTCTGCCCTAAGCTAAAATTGGGAAGAGAAAGGCATCTTGACTCCACAAACACTGGAGTATTATATCTATCCAAGGCTTTCCCTTTACCAAGAGAAACATCCCCAAATGATGTCTTCCTAATGGGGAATTTCAAGCTCTAGCAGAGTAATAGCCTAAAGAAGGGCAAAATTTTTCCTTAAGGGTATGACAATAAATATTTTAGGCTTTCCATGGCCTTTTCATAAGTTCTGAACCGGACTGCTGTAGTTAGATAATATGTAAATGAATCAGCGTGACTGTGTTCCAATAATATTTATTTAAAAAAACAAAGAGTGGGCCATATTTACCTTATAGATCATAGTTTGCTGAAATCTAGTCTATGGTGTCATTTTTTGGCATTCTCAGTGTTTCTCAAATCAGAATACAAAAACAGTGGTCATTTCTCTTCATCCATCTACCTATATCTATCTATCTATCTATCTACCTATCTATCTATCTATCTATCTATCATCTATCTATTCATCTATCTATCTAATCTATATATCTTGTATTTCTGTGGTGGGAAATTTTGTAATGTGCAGAAAAGGCAAGGAAGTATGTGTTTCCATTGAGAATCTTGGTTGGTAATGTTACAGGTGCTGCCATTGCAGAGAGAATTGCAGAGGTGTCTTACAGAGGCATCAAGAGTTGATGACTCATAGAAGTAGAATTAAAGATGGGAAATTAGGCATGTGTATCAGATGAAAATATTCCATTCCTAAAATCTTGCTAATTTTATGCAGTAAGTTTTATGTTGCAAAAGTGGTTTAAAATAATGATAGTTCTTGCAATAATGAAAATGACTAGATAGCTGTTCAAAAGGTTTATTAAGTAGCATAAGGAACAATTTACTTAGAAAGTGGGGTTTTGTATTTTTTGTCCTTAATACCGTCCAATTGAAATTTTATTCCTAAGAATTACTTGTTTATGTTAAAATGATTTAGGATTATAACACAAAATATAATGTGATTTAACAAAACTGGCTTTTTTGCCCATGTTTTTCTTAAGGCACGCCAAGTTTGTGGACTTACACAACGCATGTGATGTTTAGTTTTATGTATCATCTGGGTGAGCTATAGTTCTAAGTTATTCAATCAAACAATAATCTAGGTGTTGCTGTGAAGGTATTTTGTAGACATGACTAACATCTACAGTTGACTTTAAGTAAAAGAGATTACCCTGATAATGTGGGTGGACCTCATCCAATCAGTTGAAGACCTTAAGAGCAAATTAGGTTTTCCAAAGAAGAAATTCTGCCTCAAGACTGCAGCAGTTTTGAGCTTGCCCATGTTCCCTATGAATTTCAGACTCAAAACTGCAACACTGACTCCTATCTGAGTTTCCAGTTGGCTGGCCTGTCATACAGAATTCAGACTTGCCCCCTCCCCAACTTGCATGAACTTGAAATAAATTTCTCTATACATAAATAAATATATGCTTATATATTGTTGTGGCCTGTATAGAATAGACCAAACCAAGTATGCTCTCAAAGGCTGTTTATTAGCCAGCGGCTGTCCTGTACAAAGGAGCAGCCCCAAAATGACAAGATACAAGGTTTTTAAGCCCTAAATCCCATTCTTCATTCTATCTTAAACACAAAGGTCTATTTCTCTCCTATTCACTACCTGTCAACCCACTGGTCAGGTGTGCAAGCGGGGAGTACAGAAGCAGAAAGCTTGTTGTTAGAATGTTATGTTCCTATGGGTGATTGCCTATGTTCCCATGGGCAATAGCCAGTATTCTTATGGGCGATGGCCAAACAGTAATTTTCAGCTTATATACAATTGATTATTTTTCATGCCATGCAAGCAAGCAGGGTTACACAGGCTAAAATTGGCAGTTAGCGTATGAGCTCATTGTTACAAGTTTCATGATTAACAGAATGTAGTTAGGGGTTCCAGAAACTAGGCCTAAGGTATAGACTTCCTTTGTCCAGTTTCAGGTTTTAATTATCTTTTAACCCTTTCACATTTCAGCAGGCTATCACAATATAATATGTATATTCATATGTGTTGGTGATTCCTAGCACCATGAAGCCCAGGGCCTGGTGCTGGGTGAGTCTCCTTGTACCACTTATACATCACCATGGAGTCGAAGTGGCAATCAGGGCCACATGAAGATCATGGTCCCATTGCTGCTTGCCAGCCATTGAAACTTTTAGTGGAGGAAATAGGTCATTCTGCTAGGCTATAGAAACATTCTTTGGTAAGCTTTCTTTTTTGAAATATTTTTACCAGGTAAGGTCAACATGGGGAGCAGAAGTATAATCAGGTTGAAAGAGGATGGATGTGGACACTAAAGAGTGATATTCTACTCCAAGGCCCTGTTATTGACATGTGTGAACTTGTTTGCACTGTAATCACTCCCTAAAACTACGTAGTGGTCTTTATTGTTATCCACGTAGCAGATGAAGCATGAAAATAAGAGAAACTTCCTTGATATTTTAGTTATCTTTTGCCAGAGGTTGTACCAGCAGCTGGAATATTATAGTTCTCCATCTAGCATTTTTTGCACTGCTTTACACCAAAAAGCAACACTAAGTAAAGTTAAAAAAAAAAAAAAAGAATCTCACATTAAAATCTTTGGATTTAATTGGAATATATGTGAGCTAAAATACCTCACATGCTCAGCCTCTGTATCAATGTGTGTCCAATCAGGAGACAGAAACTATAGTTATTTAAACAAGAGAAGTTTAATATAAAGATAATAACCTATAATAAGAGTAACTACAGGATACAAGAAAAAAAAATCTGTATTGTATTCTAGTACTGAGGGAAAGTATCTAAGAAAGAATAAATTTGGAAAGGGGCTCTGATCTCCAGGGCTAGGGTTCAGATCTTGTTAAAGATGTAGTTGCAGCTACTGGATAGCAGAGAAGTTTGCTCGTTAGCCTGAGCCAGACAGACATGGTCTATAGTCACTAGGCAAGTGGTAAGCAACCATTCAGAGTGCAGGTAGAGTGCAGTCAGGATGTAAACAAGCCTCAGCCAGTGCATGGGCATGCAATGGGAGTGGGGCCCCAGTGGTAACCCTCCAGGGCAAAAGTAGGGAGTGGAGTCCCAGTGATAATCCTCCAGGGCAAAAGTAGGGCTATAATCAACTGCCAGGTACACAGTCATGTAGAGGCACTGAAGGTGATGGTGTGGCAAGAGGCCTGTCATGTGTAAATTGATGTCAGGAGGACTGGGCATTAGAAGGGCCTGTGAAATACAAACCTGGGAAGGGCACACGATCAAAGGGAGTCAGGGCACAGCCCTAGAGTTCATGATGTCCAGGTTGGGATAGCAGCAGAAAAGTCATTGGCAGGCCAGGCTGGAGCTATGAAGCCATCAGGGACCACACATTGTGGTTCTGTGGCTGAGTTAGTGCACCACCAGATACTCTCACTATCACAGCTCACATTGCTAATCCACATCAACAACTGGAAACAGCAAGAAAGTCGCTTCCTTCTACTTGCAAGTTATCTTTTCCATCTTCTACTTAGAAGGCTCAACATGTGCTTACTGTAAATGAGAAAGGCCTAAAGGAATTCTGTTCATTATTGCAGAGTATGATTGAAGGGTAAATTTGGAACTGAGAGGCACAATCCATCCCTTTTTTTACTCTGCTTTCATATGCATCCCTCTACATACGTTTGAACTCTTATAGCGGCAATACAATTCCGTATTTCTACCCAGTAGATACATTAATCCTTTTATATGTTTTCACCATTCTCCCCAAATGAGATGATTCAGAGTCCCAAGTCATTGTATCCATTATAGTGGGCTCTATTAATTATTCCTCAAATTCAGATAGGCACCCACTGAATATTCTGTTACCTAAAGACTAAATCATAGAGGGAAGCTGTGGAGGGGAAAATGGCAAATGGGAAGATTGGAAAGGAGAAGCCTGAGAAGACACAACAAGCTGGAGTTGCTGGAGGACCTAAAGAAGAAACAGAAAAACCTGTGAAAACTAAGACTGTTTCTTCTAGTAATGGAGGGGAACTTTCTTCGCAGCTCTGAAAAGCGATCAACTGAAAAAGAAGCTGCAGACTTTTCAACAAAGCCTACAAAGATCTTCAAGTCTGGATTTGCCATAGGTAGTCAGATGATGAAGAAAGCCTCAGCCACAGCCATCAAACATGGATAAAATAAGACTAAAGAAACTGTTCCAACTTTTGCTCTCAAAATTCTTTGGTTAGCAGCAGCTTTTAATGACAATGAAGATAACAAACCAGAGAAAGTGCCTCCAGAAGCAAAGATGAGAATGAAGAAGATTGGAAAGGATACAGAAACATCAACAAGACCAAAATCCTTCAAAAAAAGAAAGCATGAGTTTTCTGATAAACCAGAAGCTATGGAAGTGGAATATAAAAATCTCATCTTGGAAAAAGCCATGACCAAGACAATTAAATGTCTTTTTAAATTGAGGTGTGGGCAATGAGATACCATCTCACACCTGTTAGAACAGCTATACTCCACAGGACAAGTAATAACAAATGCTGGAGAGGATGCAGAGAAAAAGGAACCATCATATACTGCTGGTGGGACTGCAAATTGGTATAGCCATTAGGGAAAACAGTATGGAGGTTCCTCAAAAAACTAAGAATCCATCTACCATATGATCCAGAAATCCCTCTACTGGGTATTTACCCCAAAGACTTGAAAACCCATATTTGAAAAGATATTGTATCCTATGATCAATGATTGGCTAAAGAAGCAGTGGTACATATATACAATGGAATATTACTCAGGCATTAGAAGAGATGAAATATTGCCATTTCCGACAACATGGATGGACCTCGAGATAATCATGCTAAGCGAAATCAGCCAGACAGAAAAAGTTGAAAATCACATGATATCACTTACGTGTGGGATATAAACCTAAAAGCAACAAATAAACAGGACAAACAAACAGAGACTCATAGACATGGACTATAGACTAGTGGTTACCAGAGGGGAAGGGAGAGGGAAGAGGGGGAGGTAGACAGGATATAGGGGGTCAAATATGTGGTGACAGAAAGAAATCTAACTATGGGAGGTGAACACACAGTGTAAACATATATGCCTACTGTTAAAGTGTACAGCTGAAACTTACTGGATTTCGTTAACCAATGTCACCATAAAAAGTAAATAAATGAATTAAAAAATAATAATAATAATAAATTGAGGTGTGGATGGGTGTAGAGTTAAAAGGAACAGTTTTTTGTTTTTGTTTTTGTGTTTTTTTAAGAATGATGTCAGACTTTCTTTGGAGCCACTTTTTTTTAAGATCTAGTGGTACAGTAATAAATGAGAGTTTGAAATTGGGGTAATTTATGTTTTATATACAGATTTCAGGGCATTTGCTAACTTTGTAGTTTCATGTGATCAGTTTCTATGGGTTGCAAATAATTAAAAATATCAGAAATTGTACCTTTTTAGGAATTGCATATATTTTTAGACACAACTATTAGCACTTTAAGAGGGAAATAAAAAGTTATTGTCTGTTTAAACTGCAAGCAGTTACTCTCTAACTTAACTCCCTATTAACCTAAACTTCTGGCTCCCATGAACAGCCTTACAGAGAAGGGAGTATTATACTGGGAGGAAAATGTTACTGGACTATTGACTGAAAGTAAATTAGATAAAATTAGAATATTGCTTTTTTTCCTAATGGGCATTTGTTTTGTTTCAAGTCATAAACTAGATATTGCGCTGTTCCTATAAGCATTTTTCCCGGATCTTGAAGCAAGTCATAAGGAAGCTGTTTGTTTTAAAATACAAACCACCACCAAAATTTTTAAATGTACACAATACTAAATATTTGGCTGTTTTTACTTTTTTAAAGTAACAAATACCAAAAAAGCAACATTGTATGAAGATGGAAAATGAGAAAGATATACTTTCTGTAACTTTGTCAAAACATTTAAGTTACTAACTTGTGAAATCTAATTTGATTTTAACTAACTACAATAATTCTTATTTAGTACAATAATATGGTTTAAGTGTACAAATATTAACCAATGGCCTCTCAAAAGCACATTTTAGGTACTGAAAATAGAAGGAAATAAGAGTTCATCTTTAAACATTCTATGGAATCTTTGTCCACACCTACTTTGTTAGAGCTTTGTGTTATAGAGTTGGTTTTTTTCTGTAATTTTGTATTGTATATGAATTCTTTTTTAATATGACAATTAAATACATCTTTAAAAGAACAGACATAGATAAAAGAAAAATGCAGTATATTGATTTTCTTCAAAACTCCTACAATGTTATATTTGCAAGCAACTTCAGACCGTCCTAATGGTGTTAACTACTTGCTCAGCTCTTGCAATAGGTAATAACTTCAGAGAAGCAGCTTGTATGTATTCTTACGTTTGTTCACTTATATTTAAGTTTATAGTAAGCCCCAAGTAAAACAATGGAAATGTTTATAGAACTATTAGTTCTTACTTACATGATTTAGTTATATCGAGATACATAAATTTGACTTGCTTTAATGGAGGCAAACTTTTCATTTTTGTCCATTTTACTGTTTATGTTAAAATAACATCACTCTCCTACATATTCTTTTCTTGACTCAAATGAAATATTAACCTAAAGTCAAGATGAGAAAAACAACTGAGATAAATGTCTTTACTAAAATACCAGTAAATTTGTCAAACTCAAAAACAAAGACTAAATTGTAAAGTTAACCTCCAACGACCTAGGCATAAAATTAAAAAAAAAATAGGAAGGATGGAGAAAAAGAGAATGGTGAGTATGTACCAATAGACACATACATATAATAAACAGAAAATATGCAAAGCTACTGTAGCTCTTGTTTCTATAATTGGTTTCAAGGTGTAGTTCTTTAATTACCAATTACAATTTCTCGCACCCTTGGATAAAACCTCAGATGTTCTGGGTTTTTTACTTGGTGGAGTAAAAACTATTCCCCAAAGGTCTGAGTCCTGAATCATTTTGCTTTATTTTTGTTATTATTGTGATAGTTTTCCATTAACTTTTACTATTGTGTGATAGACAGAATAAGGGGCCCACAAAGACGCCCACATCCTAGACCTTGGAACATGTGAATATATTGGTACAAGACAAATGGGAATTAAGTTGCTAATCAGCGGATCTTAAAATAGGGAGATTATCCTGGATTATCTGGGTGAACCAACTCTCACTATGGTTCTTAAAAGCAGACGAGAAAGGAATAAGAGGGAGAATCCAATATAGCAGCATGAGGACTCAACCTGACATTACCGGCTTTGAAGATGGAAGAATGAAACCATGAGCCAAGGAATGAGGGCAGCCTCTAGAAGATGGGAAAGATGAGGAAACAGATTGTCTCCTTAGAGCATCCGGAAAGATTTTAGCCCTGCCAACATCTCGATTTTAGCCTAGTGACATCCATCTAGATTCCTGATCTCTAGAACTGTAAAATAATGAACTTGTTATTTTAAGTCATTAAGTTTGTGATAATTTGTTATAGACGGAATAAAAAACTAATACACAGAGTACCAAAGAAAGTTTTTATAGTCATGGATTACCTAGAAACCTGATCCATAAATTAGAGAACAAATTAAAATCCATAATAAATAACAGCCACTGAGTCACTGAAGGATTATTTTAATCTTTTATTTGAAATAATACAACAGGTAGATAATATATAACTACTCATTGTGCATTCAGAATTTCTTCTCACAAGGCAATGATGGGTTCCACCCAATCTGTCCAGGATACATTCTTCCTATCATGGATACTTCAATTGTCTTCTTCACCTTTTGATTTGCCCTATATTTAGAAGTGCTACATACTGAAGTGCAACATATTCAAGATGTATAATACTCTATACTCCACACCGAAAAAATTTGAAATCTCTTGAAACTATTGGCATCTTCATTCTCCTTTCAAAACAAAATAATTTCTCCCTCACTCTAACAAACTCCTGCTTTGATGCCTATGTAACTGGGCTTAAATTTAACTATTCTAGAGGAGTCAAAAGCCCAAGATTTGAAAGCAAACTGTCACTCTTCTCCTCTAAATATAACTCCAGCCTTATCCTTCAACCACTCCAGCTACTGAAGTACTAAGCAGGCTGAACAAATCTCTCATTATTGAGTTTGCAACACCTTCTTCCATGAGAATGATTAATTCCATCTAAGAAACTCTCCCACAGCTATCTCAGCAATCTTCAGGTCCCATTCAGACCTTCTAGATACAACATATTCTGAAGATAATTCTCAAATTTCGGAATCTGTTTTTTTCCCTTAGAGGGCATTTTCTAATTTCCCCACACCACTAAATTCCAGTTAACCTCTTTAAAGGCCTTTGGGATTAAGAGCATCAACAAGCTCTTGGATTAATACAGCCATACTAAGACCAAACCCTGTACACAAAGGAGGATACCCATGTTGGTAAAGGTAGGTCCAAAAATTCAATCCCTCGGGGTGATGTGAGATAGCCTTTAGTACAAGTAATTTGTTAATAACAAAGGTACCAGGCATTACAGAGTCACTGCCTCAAAGGCAGGAAAAGGCTAGGTTACAGAAATGGTATGTATTTAATTTCAGAAATACTAAATTCCAGAATCACAGGGAGCTCTAAGAGAATATGACCATCCCAGGATCCATGAGGCTTTTACCCAGAAGCATATCATATTTAGGTGCAATTTTTTTGACATTGTATCTAATCGATAACAAGTAAGACTTTCAAATCCTACAGGTCTACTTTAAAGCATGTATTGCTTACTCACTGAAGGAATAAGGCTACCATGCTACAAGTACAGAGAAGCAAAATAAATATGGAATTAGTCTTATAGTGTTGAATGTAGAGAGCTGTTTAAAGCTTCAATTAAAGTTCTGGTAATCAATGTTCTTTTGAGGCAATGCAAGTGCCCCTCTAAGAAGCCCAAAATTGTTCAGCGGACTAAGATCTCCAAGAAGAGCATGTTAACAAACAGGAACAGTGTGTCAATTTCTTGAGGGCAAATAAACTTCTCCATCCTCAAGGTTTAAGCTTGATTATATGTAGTTATTTTAGCATAGAAGAAAAGAAGGACTTTAGTAAATAATTTGGGGACTTGACCTGGTGTTTAGCTTCCTCTACATATGCCCAAAAGGATTTATAAGTTTCTCTTCATTTACTATTTATTGCCAGGATCCCAGCAACAATTTTTTTTTTTATTGCCAGGACCTTGACAAATGTTTTTTTGTTTGTTTGCCAGGACTCCAATAATCATTTTTCCATCAACTTGCTGAGTATGATCAGAAAAGTGATTTTTTATGTGTGTGCATTTTGATATTGACAAGTTTACAAAGGAAAAGCATAATGAATACAAGAAACAAAAAATATAAGTGAACCCCTTTACAAAATATAAGCAATTCAAATGCACAAGAGCAAGGTACACCAAGATATTCTACATGCTATAGCAGAGAAACTATTGGCATCTTCATCTCCTACCTTCTCAAACATCAGAATCTCCATGAATTTGCTTCCCCCCCCCCAGAGTTTCTGAATAAGTAGGTCTATCATGGAATCCAAGAATTTGCATTTTTAATAAGTTCCTTCATGCTCCTGATGTTCCTGGTTCAAGGACAACACTTAGAATCTACTGAATTAGAATATGGAAAGCACAATTCTAGTCTAGTAGGAGAGAGGAATGTTTATCAGAGAGAATTGTAGGATTGAGGTGTCTGTATCAGGGTTAGAATGAAGATTTCCCCATAAGTGTTTCTGCTTGAACTTTGACCTGGGTGTTAATTGCCTCTTCATCTTTGGCTGGAGTTCAAAGTTTTCCATCCGTAGAGGAAGTAGTAGCTAGTGAGGCAGTCAAGCAGATCTGTGCAACCAGGAGTCTGTTCCTCTTATTTCTTTCGAGAGTTCTCCCCTGCCTTTGTGCTAGGAAGCTTGGATTTCTCTTGCCTTTCCAACAGCTCTTCAAAGATTTCATTGTGCATATAAAAGAATATGTACCCGGTGGAAAGCCTAGCCTCTTGCATTGGAGCCTCTTGGATACTTGACACCTGCAGATCATTGTAAGTGAACCAGATTTGCCTCTCAAAGTCATAGGCATCACTGATATAATGGCCTGAATTTGGGGAATTGCCAAGATGGCTGATAACACCAATCAGCCGATAGGCATAATGATCTCCCATCTTGGAATTTCTTTTTGGTTTCTTGGCTACAGGTTCTGTCTTCTCCTTATCTAAAAAGTCATTGTTTCCAAGTTTTTTATTAGAACCCCGTCTACCTAGGGAATTCACATTGGCCTCCTGGTAACTTAATTCTGTAGGTCTTCTGAGATTCTCTGTGTACCGCTGGACATCTGGCTTCAGAAAGCTCTGAAGCAATGCCTGCCGAAGGGCTTGTTCATAGATTCTCATCCTTTCATGTTCAGTTACTTCAGGGGACTCTTCTGAAATTCTGTTTTTTTTATCTTCATGAAAATCTTTAGTAGTCTTAGTGACACTCTTAATATCTACAAATATGTTGGTTTTCCCAGATTTCTTTAGTTTTTGATTCCCAGATACTTCTTGAAAATGAACTTCTGCAGGACATGTACCTGGGCTATGAGTGAGTTTACCGGCATCTTCACGGATTACAGAAAGGTTGGTGTCTTCCTGATCCCTTGTTAAGCCAGTTGCTGATATCTCTTTTTTAATGGTTGTGTCATATCCTGAGTTTACAAATTTGTATGCTGGTATATTCAGTTTAGAATATTTTCTCAGGCCCTTTTGCTTTTGTTCTCCGCTTGACCCCAACATTTGGCATTTTTGTGGTCCAGACTCTTTGCCTGATCTAAAGTGTGAAACCAGGGAATCCTTGGATTCTGAGTCCAACTTTTTTGAAGGTGTCAGTGAACTGAGGATTTCAGAATATATCTTTTGAAAGACCTTTAAGAATTGGAAATTCATAATATGTGCATTCTTGCTCAAGGGAACAGGTGGTTTGGTACTTTCATTGCAATGAGAAGATAACTTTAAATATTTAGAAACAATGACTTCTTGGACATCCTTCTTTAACGACCAAAACTCATTAAAGTGATAGCGTTTCAAGTGAACAATAAGGACCCTGGGTAGTCTACTGAATTTGTGCACTGCAACAGAACTCTCGTGGTTACATTTCCCACATTTATACTCAAGCTCTTCTGCTCCAAAGAAAAGATCAACAGTAGATTGAATAGACAAAGGAAGTGTTTTCTTTCCTTGGGGAAAGTTAGTGGAGAGATAATTACTCACTTCCGTCTTGAGAACAACCTCACCACAGGCTTTGCAAATAATAGAGTGCAGCAACTCTAACTCAAAATTAGCGATGACAGGACAAGTGAGCATTTTGGTGGCAGCATTGCCAGCAAAAACCTGTTGGGGTGAATTATCTTTCTCAGATTCAATTTTAGTCTTCCAAATTATGTTTAAATTTTTCATGTTCTCTTTCATCTGATCTAAACAATGACCTAAAAATTCATGAGCATCATTCTGTATGTTGCTAGAGAATATCTCTGCAGCTGTTGAAATGGTTTGTTTAATACTCACAAGTAACTTCTCCTTAATTTTTATGTTGTAAATATCTTTCAAAATAAGCAGCTGTGCCAGGCACATGTTAAGATCATCAAGGGGAATTTTACCCCATGGGAAATCCTGATAGAGTAAATCATAAGCAAATGATGGAATCGAAAATAGGGACTGTAAAACTGCATTCATATAACAGGTATTTCCCAAATTGGGGAGGCCTTGCCATAGTTTCTCTGGGTAAGATTCAAAGGACATCTTCAATGTGTCCCACTCTAGGTCATCCTCACTATACATTGTTTTCAACAAAAGTGCCAAATATATTTTCTGAGTGAGAGTTTGGAGAAGAGTAGTACCATCTAGGTTAGGGTTTCCAATAGAATTGGTCTCGAGTAAAGGTCCAAATTCTAATTTCATACTGTCTTTTAATTCCTTTATCTTTAATTCTTCCCTCTCTCTGTATCTTACATACCTCAGAGGGTTAGAGGCCTTTTTTCTTACAGATTCATTCTTTTTCTGGAATTTCTCTTTCATCTCTGAATCTGATGATAGTATCTCTTTTCTCTTCCTCCATTCATTTTGTAACAAATCTTTGCAGGTAAGTGTTGATGATTTTGATGTATGCAAGGACATCCTCTGAAGGTCAGGTGTTCCACTTCCTTCTCCTATCTCAAAAGGTCTGCTACTTGACTTTTTATGCACTTCGTGAAATGTTTTGTTGACTTCCTTCTGTGTTGTTATGCTGGCAAAGGCATCCCCATCCCTGTCAGATCTCGTGAGTGGTTGAAGATTATTTTGATGAACTCTGTCCAGGAACATCTTCAACTTTACAGCATCTCTTGAGGATAACTTTTTAATAAACAAGAAGCTATTATTTTGGAAAGTTAAATGCAGATGATTTTGTTTTTCTCCATAGGATCTAAAGACCACAGTCTTAATATTGTTACTTAGCTGAAAAGTTATACATTCTCCAGTGTGGTAGTAGGCTACCAATCTAACTTCCTTCTTTCTTTCCACTATTTCAATTAATGCTTCTTTTGACATAGACATCCCAGTCTCCTTGTTCCATATTTGGATAAAACCATGTATCATTCGGTCAGCCATGTTTCTTTACAAGTAAAATACACATATCCTGAATTATTGACAATCTTGAAGTTCAGAATTGTTTTTCAAGTTCGCTTCTGGAGACAACACCAAAGAAATGGTTCTTTAGTTCTCTATATAGAATGATCCTGTTTCTAGTGTTGGTTTTATACTAGAGCCTCTTCAGGTTCTGAATATTCAGCTCTTTAGTGATAAGCCAACATCCTTCAAGAACTGTCCATGTTTGCATGAGGACAGAGTCTTGATTCCGAAGGCAAAGTTGCTGCTGAAAAAAATCAAGAAAAAATTACTTAAGCTATCAGAGAAATGCTTGGATAGAACTCAAACTCTACTCCCATATACTAAATCTCCTTTCCACTGTAATACTGGATTAATTCTGTATGAATTTCCCCACTTCAATTGAAATTATTACATACTTGGAAGACTTTCAATACACAGGTGAAGAGCATAATGAATAGTGCTTCAAGTGCGTGCATATAATATGCTAATCTTCTGGTCATAGGCTAACCCCCGAGGGCAACCACAATAAAGGAATTAAAAAATGGGAGGCACTATGTGGCCCTAAACTCAAAAGCAGATGGATAGCTCATGGTGTGCAGAAATCTAAAGGATTTTATACACAGGCCACAAAAAGTTAATCTACCTCCTTCCAAACCCACTAATGTTCATTTCTTTCATGTGGATCTGAGGGAAGTCCACATGTTCTACCCTATGTGGGGACCTAAACTATCACTACTTAAAGCAGGTATCAAAGAATTGGCTATCTCTAGCTCCCACAAGCCTAGATGACCTCGTATGTTCTAAGCAATCACAATTTTCATAATAAGTGCAGTGTAGTTAATAATTTAAAGCCATGCTGAGCAAGACCACAAATAAACTCATCATAATTTTGAAAAATATGTTAAAATGATCACTGAGGTTCAGTTCAAGATTGTGTTTACTATGTTTTACTACTGAGTAAGTAAACATATAATATAAAAATGTACAAAAATAGGGTATGATGAGTGGAGAGTTTCCCGTTGGCTCCACTGTTAGCTTCACTGTTCCTATAGAGGCATGCTTAAAAGTCCAAGGTCACTATAATCCATGCAGAGTAAATAATTCTTCAGTTTAAAAAATTTTTAAAAACAAGGGCATGTATCCTTTTGGCTATTATAACGGGCAAAACAAGTCAGCATTCAAGGGTTTATTATTAACATAAATAAATTTTATTTTAAAAAAAATTTATACTTAAATATTTCAATTATAGTTGACATAAAATATTATACTAGTTTCAGGTGTATGACACAGTGATTAGAAATTTATATAACTTACGATGTGGTCACCCCAATAAATCCAGTACCCACCTGACACACTACATAGTTATCGCAATACTACTGACTGTATTCTCCATGCTATACTCTATATCCCCATGACTATTTTGTAACTACCAATTTGTACTTGTAATCCCCTTCCTCCTTCACTCATCCCCAACCCACCACCCGGCAACCATCAAAATGCTCTCTGTATCTATGAGCTTGTTTCTGTTGTTTGTTTATTCTGTTCTCTAGATTCCACGTATAAATGAAATCATGTGGCATTTGTCTTTCTCTACTTGACTTACTCCACTCAGCATAATACCCTCTAGGTCCATCACATTGCTGCAGATGACAAAATTTCATTCCTTTTTTTATGGCCAAGTAATGTTCCATTGTATATATGTACCACCTCTTCTTTATCCATTCATCCACTGATAAACACCCAGGTTGCCTCCAAATCTTGGCTATAGTAAATAATGCTGAAATGAATATGTGGATGCACATGCCCCTTTGAAGTAGTGTTTTGGGTTTCTTTGGATAAATACCCAGAAATGGGAAAATTGGGTCCATCTCTATATTTTCTTATAGTCTTTTTATTAAAAGTCTACATTGTCTGATATAAGTACTGCTACCTCAGATTTCATTTTTGTTTCCATTTTCATGAAACAATGTTTTCCACCCCTTTAATTCAGCATGTATGCATCTTTCAATGTGAAGTGAGCCACTTGTAGGCAGCATATGTAAGGGTCTTGTTCTCTTATCCATTCAGCCACCCTGTTTCTTTTTAAAAAATTTTATTATTAGTCTCAAGTATACAGTACATTCTCTTTTTAAAAAATTTTATTATTAGTCTCAAGTATACAGTGCATTGGTTAGACATTTATATAGTTTATAATACAATCCCCATAATTACTCTTTCTTTCCTCTGGCTCTCCACCTAGCCATTACATTACTGCTAACTGCATCCCCTATTTTATGCTCCCCATCCCTGTGACGATCTATCAACTACTAATTTGTACCTCTTTAACCCTTCACTTCTTTCTCTCAACCATCCAACCTCCCTCCTGTCTGGCCATCACCAGACCGTCTTCCATATTTGGGAGTCTGTTTTTAATTAGTTCGTTCTTTTCGTTCCTTAGATTCTGTGTATAAGTGAAATCATATGATATTTATCTTTCTCTGTCTGACATATTTCACTCCACATAATAACCTCAAGGTCCGTCCATGTTGTTGCAAATGGTATGATTTCATTGTTTTAATGGCTGGGCAATATTCCATTGTATATATGAACCATAACTTCTTTATCCAATCATTCTTGATGGGCATTTAGGTTACTTCCATATCTTGGCTATTGTAAATTATGCTGCCATGAACATAGGGGTGTATATTCACAAATTAGTGTTTTGGTTTTCTTTGGATAAATACCCAGAAGTGCAATTCCTGGATCAAAAGGAATATCCATTTTTCATTTTTTTGAGAAACCTCCAGACTGTTTGCCATAGTGACTGTACTGATTTGCAATCCAATCAACAGTGTATAAGAGTTTCCTTTTCTCTACATCTTCACTATCTTCTTTAATTTATTGATTATAGCCATTCTGACAGGTGTGAGGTGATATCTCATTGTGGTTTTAATATTCATTTCTCTGATGATAAGTGACCTTTAGCATCTTTTCTTATGTCTATTGGCCATCTGTATTTCCTTTTTGTACAAATATCTGTTCAGGCCTTTTGTGCATTTTTAATTGGATTGTTTGGTTTTTCGTTGAGTTGTATGAATTCTTTATATATTTTTGGATATTAACCTCTTATCAGATGTAGCATAAGTGAATATCTTCTCCCATTGAGTGTGTTGTCTTTTTATTTTGTTGATGGTTTCCTTTGCTGTACAAAAAAAAATTTTAGTTTGATGTAGTCCCATTTGTTTATTTTTTTTCTTTTGTTTCCCTTGCCTGAGGAGATATAACTGAAAAGAAATTACTGTTTAGCAATATCAGAGAGTTTACTGTCTATGTTTTCTTCTAGAAGTTTTATGGTTTGGGGTCTTATGCCTAAGTCTTTAATCCATTTTGAGTCTATTCATGTATATGGTGTAAGAAAGTGGTCCAGTTTCTTTCTTTCTTTCTTTCTTTCTTTCTTTCTTTCTTTCTTTCTTTCTTTCTTTCTTTCTTTCTTTCTTTCTTTCTTTTTCTTTCTTTCTTTTTGCATATATCTGTCCAATTTTCTCAATACCATTTATTGAAGAGACTGTCTTTACCCTACTGTATATTCTTACCTCCTTTGTCATATTTTAAGTGAGAATATAGGTGTGGATTTATTTCTGGGCTCTCTATTCTATTCCACTGATCAATGTGTCTGTTTTTATGCCTGTACCATGCTGTTCTGTAGCTTTGTAGTATAGTCTGATATCAGGTAGTGTGATACCTTCAACTTTGTTCCTCTTTCTCATAATTGCCATGGCTATTTGGGACCTTTTAGGATTCCATATAAATTTTAGGATTATTTGTTCTAGCTCTCTGAAAAATGCCAATGGCATTTTGATAAGGATTGCATTGAATCTATAGATTGCTTTGGGTAGTATGGGCATTTTAATGATGTTGATTCTTCCTACCCATGGCATAGTATGTGCTTCCATTTATTTGTATCTTCTTCAATTTCTTTTTTCAATGACTTATAATTTTCTGAGAACAGGTTTTTTTTACTTCCTTGGTTAATTTTATTCCCAGGTATTTTGTAGTTTTCTATGCAATTGTAAATGGGATTGTTCCCTTAATTTCTCTTTCTGACTTCTGAATATTAACTCTGTATCCTGCTACTTTACTGAATTCATTGATCAGTTCTAACAGTTTTTTGGTGGAATCTTTAGGGTTCTCTATATATAACATCATGTCATTGGCAAGTAATGAGAGATTAACTTCTTCCTTTCCAATTCAGATGCATTTATTTTTTTTTTTCTTTTCTGATTGCTGTGGCCAAAACTTTCAAAACAATGTTGAAGAGAAGTGGTGAAAGTGAGCATCTTTGTCTTGTTCCTGATCTCATGGAAAATGCTTTTAGCAAAAGTTTCCTCATTGAGTATGTTTGTTAGCTGTCTGTTTGTAATACATAGTCTTTATTATGTTGAGGTATGTTCCCTCTATTCCCACTTTGCTGAGAGTTTTTATCATAAATAGATGCTGGATTTTGTCAAACACTTTTTCTGCATCTATTGATATGATCATATGGTTTTTATCCTCGATTAGTTGATGTGGTATATCACATTAATTGATTTGCAGAATTGTATCAATCTTGCATCCCAAGAATAAATCCAACTTGATCATGGTGTATGATATTTTTAATGTATTGCTGAATTCGGATTGCTAACATTTTATTGAAGATTTTTGCATCAATGTTCATAAGAGATATCGGCCTATAGTTTTCTTTTTTTTTGTAATGTCTTTGTCTGGTTTTGGAATCAAGGTAATGGTGACCTCATAAAAGGAGTTAGGGAGCTTTTCCCCTTCTTGAATTTTTGGAATAGTTTGGGAAGAATAGGTGATCATTCTTCTTTGAATGTTTGGTAACATTTGTCTATGAAGCCACCTGGTCCAGGGCTTTTGTTTTATGGGAGTTTTTTGATCATTGATTTGATTTCATTGGTGGTAATTAGCTGGTTCAGATTTTCTGATTCTTCTTGACTCAGTCTTTGGAGATTGTATATTTCTAGGAATGTGTCCATTTCTTCCAGATTGTCCAATTTCTTGGTTATATAATTGCCCATAGTATTTTTTATGATCCTTTGTATTTCTGTGGAATCCGTAGTTATTTCTTTTTCATTTCTGATTTTTACTGAGTCCTCTCTCTTTTTTCCTTGATGAATCTGACTAAGGGTCTATCAATTTTGTTTATCTTTTCAAAGAACCAGTTCTGGGTTTCATTAATCTTTTGTATTGTTTTTATAGACTCTATTCCATTTACTTCTGCTCTGCTCATTATTATTTCCTTCCTTCTATTCACTTTAGGATTTGTTTGCTGTTTTTTTTTCTAGTTCTTTTAAGTGTAAGGTTAGATTGTTTATTTGAGCTTTTTCTTGTTTCTTGATGTAGGCCTGTATTGCTATGAATTTCTCTCTTAAGATTGCTTTTACTGTGTCCCATAGATTTTGAGTCATTGTGTTTTTATTTTCATTTGTCTCTAGGTATCTTTTGATTTCTTCCTTGAACTTATTGATTGTTTAGTAGCATGTTATTTAGTGTCCATGTGTTTGTGTATTTTCCATATTTTTTCTTGTAGTTGAATTCCAGTTTTATACCATTGTGATCAGAGAAGACGGGTGATACGATTTCAATTTTCTTAAATTTATTAAGACTTGTTTCGTGTCATAACATGTGATCTATCCTGGAAAATGTTCCATGTATACTTGAGAGGAATGAATACTTTGCTGCTTTGGGATGAAAGGCTCTGAAAATATCTATTAAATCCACCTGGTCTAGTTTGTCTTTTAGGCTCATTTTTTCCTTGTTGATTCTTTGCCTTGAAGATCTGTCCATTGGTGTCAATGGAGTGCTGAAGTCTCCTACTATGACTGTATTACTGTTGATCTCTTCTTTTATGTTAGTCAATAATTGCTTTATGTATGTAGGTGCTCCTGTGTTGAGTGCGTATATGTTTTCTAGGGTTATGTTCTCTTTATTTATCAGTCCCTTTATCATTATGTAATGCCCTTCTTTGTCTCTTATTACAACCTTTGTTTTTTTTTTCCCAGCTAGCAATAGTCATGTTTAATTATTTATTTATTTTAACCTTTTTTTAAAAATTAAGTTTATTGGGGTATCATTGGTTCATACAATTATGTAATTTTCAGGTGTACATTATACTTTAATAACTGTATATTCTATTGTGTGTTTACAATCCAAAGTCCAGTTTCCTTCACTACCATACATTTGATCCATTATTCACTTCACCTCCCCCCCTTATATTTGACCCTCTTTATTCCATTTACCTTCCTCCTCTTCCTTCTCATCTACTTCTCCCCTGCTTCCTCACCCTCTACCATCTGGTAACCACTAGTCTACAGTCCCTGTCAATGAGTCTCTTTGTTTGTCCTGTTCATTTGTTGCTTTTAGGTTTATATCCCACATATAAGTGATACCATGTGATTTTCAACTTTTTCTGTCTGGTTTATTTCGCTTAGCATGATTATCTCAAGGTCCATCTATGTTGTTTCAAATGGCAGTATTTCATCTCTTCTTATGGCTGAGTAATATTCCATTGTATATATGCACCACAGCTTCTTTAGCCAATCATGTATCGTAGGACACTTTGGTTGCTTCCATGTCCTGGCCACCGTGAATAATGCTGCTATGAACATCGGTGTGCAAATATCTTTTCAGATATGGGTTTTCAAGCCATTGGGGTAAATACCCAGTAGAGGGATTGCCTGGATCATATGGTAGATCAATTCTTAATTTTTTGAGGAACCTCCATACTGGTTTGCATAGTGGCTGCTCCAATTTGCAGTCCCACCAGCAGTGTATGAGGGTTCCTTTTTTCTCCACATCCTCTGCAACATTTGTTATTACTTGTCCTTTTGATTATAGCTATTCTAACAGGTGTGAGATGGTATCTCATTGTGGTTTTGATTTGCATTTCCCTAATAGCTAGTGATGTTGAACATCTTTTCATCTATTTGTTGGCCATTTGTATGTCCTCTAGTGAGAAGTGTCTCTTTGGGTCCTCTGCCCATTTTTTGATTGGATCATTTGTTTTTTGTCGTTATTGAGTTGTATGAGTTCTTTGTATATTTTAGATATTAGGCCCTTATCAGAGCTGTTGCTTGCAAATATATTTTCCCATGAGGATGGTTTTCTCTTTACCTTGTTGATGGTTTCTTTTGCTGAGCAGAAGCTTTTTAGTTTGATGTAGTCCCATTCATTTATTTTTTATAGCCTTTGTTTTAAAGTCTATTTTATCTGAAATAAGTAATGCTACCCTGGCTTTTTTTTTTTTCTGTTTGCGTGAAATATCTTTTTCCATCCCTTTACTTTCAGTCTGTGAGTGTCATTTGATCTGAAGTGGGCCTCTTATAGACAGCAAATGCATGCATCTTGTTTTCTCATCCATTTGTTTACCCTATGTCTTTTGATTGGAGCATTTAATTCATTTATATTTAAAGTGATTACTGATAGGTACATAGTTACTGCCATTTTATTAGTTATTTGTCCCCCCACTTTTTTTTTTACAGAAGTTGCTTTAACACTTCTTGTAATACTGTTTTGTTGGTAGTGAATTCCTTAAGCTTTTCCCTCTCTGCGAAGCTCTTTATCTCACCTTACATTTTTATTGAAGGCTTGCGTGGTTGTAGATTCCTGTTGTTTTTTTTTTTATAACTTTGAATATTTCTTGCCAGTCCCTTCTCGATTGCAAAGTTTCTATTGAATATTCAGCAGACATTCTCATGGGGGTATTCTCTTAAGTAACTTCCTGCCTTTCTCTTGTTGCTTTAAGGATTTTCTCTTTGTCTTTGGCCTTTTGCATTTTAATTATGATGTGTCTTGGTGTGGGTCTGTTTGAATTCCTATTATTTGGAACTCTTTGTGCTTCCTGGACTTGTATGTCTAATTCCTTTGCCAGTTAGGGAAGTTTTCTGTCATTATTTCTTCCAGTAGTTTCTCAATCCCTTGTTCTCTCTTTTTTCTTTTGGGTACTCTTATGATCAGATATTCCATGTCAGTTTGTCGTAGAGGTCTTTTAAACTATCCTTATTTTTTAAAAATTCTTTTGTTGTTGTTCTGATTGGATGCATTCTGCTACTTTGTCTTCCAGTTTGCTGATTTGATCTTCTGCTTCATGTAATCTATTGTTGAATCCTTCCAGTGTGTTCTTCATTTCAGTTATTGTATTCTTCATTTCTGTCTGGTTCTTTTTTATGGTTTCTATGTCCTTTTTTTTGCTTACTGTCTCTCTGATGAGGTTCTCATTGTGGTCATCTATTCTCCCCCTAAGTTCGCAGAGCATCTTTATAACCATTATTTTGAACTCTGTCTCTGGTAGATTACTTGCCTCTATTTCATTTAGCTTATTTTCTGGACTTTACTCTTGTTGTTTCATTTGTGGCACGCTTCTTTGTTTTCTCATTTTATTTGCCTCTCTGTGTTTGTTTCTATGTGTTAGGAATATTTGTTTAGTCTCTCAGCCTTGGCCAGACAGCCCTACGTGGAAGGTGTCCTGTGTGGCCCAGTGGTGCACTCTCCGTTATACTCTATGCTGGGGGCTCTGGACATGATCTTTGTGTGAGTTGTGTGTGATCTTCTGTTGTAGCTAAGTCTTTATTGGTGTTAGTACATCAATGGATGAGATTAACACTCAGGCTGACTAACTGTGGGAATTGGCTGAGCCCATAGGGAAAGAGTTGCTGTGTGGGAGTTGACCCCATTGAGTGAGATTTGCCATAGGAGGCTTGTGTACTTGTTGAGACCACCCTTTCTGTGTACTGCTTATGGCACATGTCAGGAGTTGCTCTGTTGTTGTCTAGTGGCAGCCTCTGGGTGTGTTGGTTTTGTGGCCTCTTGGGAGGGGCTCCCCAATAGGCCAAGATCAGCCACTGCCTTTCATTGCTCAGGGCTACCTGGTGGAAGCTATAAGGTGATCCACAGATGGTTGTTGCCTATGCTCGATCATCTACATCTTATCTATAGGTAAGTGGAAGAGACAACTCTGTAGGCAGGGTGCAAGCTATCCCCTATCCCTGACCTAGCATGGTTTAACAGAGGGACCCGTGCTCCTCAAGGCCTGAGATTGCCTGTCAGTTGTCCATAAGAAACTGGAAGAGCTTCTGGGTGATAGGTGTGTTGGGACTCTGGGAGTCTCCTGGATCTATTTGAGCAAATTTTCACCTGCCGCTGCAGTGTCACTTTACATGCCAGCTCTGTATCTGTGGTTCCCCATATACCTCAGGACTACAAGCCCCCTAGCTCTGTTTAAGAATTACTGAAACCCATGGACGTGAGTTTGTGGTCCACCACCAAATGCTCCTCCTGGATGAATGGGCTTTGTGTGGGCCACACGAACTGAGTATTATTGTTTGCTGTTGAATTCCTGACTCAAGGAAAGCACAGGATGGGACTGGGTTGGAGCAGTCTTGCCACAGGTAATTTGTGGGTTAGGCAGGGCATCATCTCAGTGAGGCATGAGGCCATCAGGCCTACACAGCACCAGATTAGCTGCCAGCTCAGGGACTGCGGGCTCCCATCAATGTCAGATATTACTGCGTGACCTACTGTTGTATGTGATGGGCCATAAAATCTCTGAGATCTGCCCAAGCAACACTGTATCTCATGCTGGCAGCAGTGATCTTCCCATCACTGTATTCCCTGAACTTTGCTCATTTCACTGGCTGAGATCTGTTGACTGCTCAGAATGCACCTCCCCAGGGCAAGCACAGCTGCCTGTCAACATTCCACAGGCACTTTGTAGATTAGGTGGGGCAGGATCTCAGGGAGTCAAGGGCCATCAGGTCAATAGCCTTAGTTTTCTGCAATTTCTGTGTCTGCATATCCCCACAGTAATCACAGACCACAGGGAGACAAGCTGCTCTCTGGGTGGTCCCACAGATTCCTGCAATCCCCTTAAGAGATACTGCAGCTTGTATAGGCAGCAGTGGTCTGCCCACAGCTGTTTTCTCTAAAATGTGCTCACTATGATAGCCAAGGTTTGTTGCTTACACAGAATGCACAACCCCAGAGAAGAATGGGTGGGGTGGCTGCCTGTCTATGGGCTGCAGGCACTTTGCGGCTTGGGCGAAGTGGAATCTCAGGGAGATAAGGGCCCTCAGGCCAATACAGCCTTAGTTTTGTTGTAATTTCTGTGCCCGTGTGTTCCTGCTGTAGTCACAGATCACAGTGAGACCAGCTGCCTTCTGGGGCGGTCCCACAGACCCCTGGGATCCCCCCATGTGATATTGCAGCTCTTGCAGGCAGCAGAGATCTGCCAGCAGTTGATTGACTCACAATGCCCACACTGTGCTAGCCAAAGTTTGTTGCCAGTGTGGATTGCAAGGGGGAGGGGAAGGGCAGTGCCAATTGACTGTCAATGTGCAGCCTGGGGCAATTTGTGGGTTGGGTGGATCGGAAACTCAAGGAGACAATGGTCATGAGATCAATATTAACATAGCCTCAGTCTTGCTGCAACTTCTGTAACCATTCATGCATTCCCACAAAAGCCACAGATCACAACAAGACTAACTACCGTCTGGGACTGGCCCCTAAATCCCTGAGATCTGCCCAAGTTTGTGTTGGCAGCAGCGATCTGCCTGAAACTGTCTTCGAAATGCATGTTCACAGTGCTGGCTGCCAGCTATGAATGTTTGGCTCTGAATTGGTGCTGGGCGTGGCAGCCATACAGCAACAAAAGCCCTAGACAATCTGCAGGTTGGGTGCTGTGGGCCAGTCTCCACAGGCCATCACCTCTGAATTGGCTATGTGGGAGGAATCTGCATGGGCCAACTGTCAGGGTCTACAGATTTCCCCTAGGGGATCCCTGACTAAGGCACAATGGTGGCTGCCCATCCAGTCCTTGCTCTGGTGCCAGGTAATGCAGTCTTTCCCTGTACGAATCTTGTGTGAACCTCTGACCCACCACCAGTGTTTCCCAGATGAGTGTCCACACATGAGAGAGCCTGTGTGTGGGTCCTTCAAAGTGGCATCTAGGGTTTCAGTCTTCTTCTATCTCTCCCAGATGGCTGGAATCTCCTCTGGTTTTTACAGTCAGAGTTTTTGGAAACTCTTCTTCCCTGGGCTGAAGAGTTGCCAAATGAGGCCAGTACTTTCCCTCTACTTCGGGGGAGCCTCTTCAGCTTTGCTTTCCCTCCTGGTGTCCTCCACTACCCGCGGGTGTGGGTCCAACCCGATTTGTGATTTTGCCCTTCCTACCATCTTCAACATGGCTCCTTCTTTATGTTATCAGACGTACATGTTATGATCACCTGGACTTGAGGTGATTCTTCACATTGATTATTTTATAATTTGGCTGTAATATCAATGCAAACCTGAGAGGAGTCGAGCCCTGCTTTTACCTAGTCTACTATCTTCCTCCAACCAGCCACACTGTCTCTTTCTATTGGAGCATTTAATTCATTTACATCTAAACTAATTATTGACATGTAGTTGATATGTAGTTATTGCCATTTTGTTATTCATATTTTTAATCCTTTTTCATCTTCTTCTTAAAGAAGTCCCTTTAACATTTCTTGTAATACTGGTTCAGTGGTGATGAACTCTTTTAGTTTTTTCTTACCTCTAAATGAGAGCTTTGTTGGATAGAGTAATCTTGGTTGTAGGCCCTCGATTTTCATCACTTTGAAATTTCGTGCCAATCCCTTCTGGTCTGCAAAGTATCTGTTAAGAAATCAGCTGACAGTCTTAAAGGAGCTCCCTTGTAGGTAACTAACTGCTTTTCTCTTGCTGCTTTTAGGATTCTCTCTTTGTCCTTACCCTTTGACATTTTAATTATGATGTGTTTTGCTGTGGGCCTCTTGGGTTCATCTTGTTTGGGACTCTCTGTGCTTCCTGGGTTTGTATGTTTATTTCCTTTGCCATATTCAGGAAGTTTTCCGTCATTATTTCTTCAAATAGGTTTACAATTCCTTGCTCTATCCCTCTTCTCTTTCTGGTACCCCTATGATATGAATGTTCTCCTGCTTGATGTTGTCCCAGAGGTCCCTTAAACTATCCTCATGTTTCTGGATTCTTTTTTCTTTTTGTTGTTCCCATTGGGTGTTTTCTGCTACCTTATCTTCCAATCGCTGAATCGGTTCTCTCCTTCATCTAATCTACTATTGATTCCCTCTAATGTATTCTTTAGCTCAGTTATTGTATTCTTCAGTTCTGACTGGTTCTTTTTATGTTTTACCATTTTATGTTCTATCACCATTTTAATGTTTTCTATCTCTTTGTTGAAGTTCTCACTGAGATCATTGAAACTTCCTTATAACCAGTGTTTTGAACTGTGCATCTGGTAGATTGCTTGTCTCCATTTTCTTTGGTTCTTTTTCTGGAGTTTTGTTCCATTCTTTCATTTGGAATATGTTTCTTTGTCTCCCCATTTTCGTTGCCTCCCTGTGTTTGTTTCTATGTATTAGGTAGAGCTGTTATGTCTCCTGGTTTTAGTAAGAGTGGCCTTATGTAGTAGGTAGCTAACTGCTTTTCTCTTGCTGCTTTTAGGATTCTCTCCTTTTCCTTACCCTGTGACATTTTAATTATGATGTGTCTTGGTGTGGGCCTCTTTGGGTTCATCTTGTTTGGGATTGTCTGTGCTTCCCAGTGACATAGTCTCCCGGGTCACCTGAGCTGGGTGCTCCAAGTGTGTCCCTTGTGTGGGGTGTGTGTGCCCTCCTGAGCCTTGGTTGATGTTTGCACATCAATGGGAGGGACTGATCTTCAGGCTGATTGATTGTGAGGATTGGCCATCACTACAGTGGAGGAAGTATAGTATAGGAGCTGATCTAATGGAGCAGGATTTGCTTTAGCAGGACTCTGTTGCCTGCACAGTCTGACCTTTGGGTGTGTCATTTGTGGAGGAGGCCAGATGGTGCTCCATCTCAGTCAGAAGTGGCCACTGGGCATGTTTGTTCAGGGGCCTTTTGGTAAGTACAACAAAGTGATCTGCAGATGTTTTCCACCCACACTGGGCTCGGAGGTGCCTGGGAGAGGCTAAGCTATGAACAGAGGCTGGTCACTGCTAGTGAAAGGCTTGGGACTGCTTAGCAAGTGATACAGGGCATGCCAAGACCAAATGCTAGCTGTTTGAGATTTGTGGACTTTTGAGAGATTTTAGGAAAGTCCACAGCATGAGCTAAGACAGAATGTTTTTAGGGAAAAGCCACTGGAAGCAGCTTGGGTCGGCCCACAAGTTGGATGCAGCAGGGTCTCAGGCAATCCCCAGGGTGGGGTGACCAGTGTTATCTAGTTTGAGGAAGACTCAGAAATGGTGGCCACCTGTGTCTACACACTGGGTTGGGGGAGCACTCAACAATGGAAAAATGGCTTCTGCCAGCACTTTTGTCTGGGAGAAAGCTATCCCTCTAATCTTTTCACTGAAGCCAGACAACTCCTCCTAGTATGCCCCTAGTGTCTTTCAAGCTGCTGCTCCAGCACTGGAGCTCAGAGTAAGTCAGTGATCAGACTCTTGAAGAGAAATGCCTGGGACTCCAGTTGCCCTCTGTCTCACTCAGTCATAAGCACCTCTGGTTCAGAGCCAGAAGTTGTGGGGACTTCTCTTCCCAGCACCGGTGCTCCAGGCTGGGAAGCCTGGTGTGGGGCTGGGTCCCCTCACTCTTCTGGGGGAACATTTGTAGCCAAGATATCCCTCCTGATTTTCAACTACTACATGTGGATGTGAGACCAACTGTTTTGCATCTCTGCCCCTCCTACCAGTTACAATGTGGATTCTTCTCTACAGCTTTAATTATAAGACTATGTTCAACTAGACTACAGGTAATTCTCGTTGATGGTTGCTCTGTTGATTAGTTGGCATTTTGATGTAGTCATGAGAAAAGGCCAGCAAAGCATTTACTTACTCTTCCATCTTGACTGCAACTTATAAATTTCTTACAAAGTCCTAATTATCATATTTCTACTTTCTATTTCTTAATGCATCATCATATGACCTAGAGAAAAAGTGGTTATAGTCAACACGGGTGAATTATATACTAAACAACATCTTTTCCAGGATCTTTAGCCCTGCTTTCTACATACCTGCACTTACATTCATATTCATCTGTCTAAAATAGAATCACCAGTAGATTCCCTGGGTCATCTAGACTGAGGAGTATTGTCATGAGGTCTTGCAGTATAAGTGGACCACCAACACTGACAATAGGAAAATCACATGCAACAACTTCTAGTAGGCCTTAGGTCTTATATTCTCTTTTCCAGAAAATACCATCTGAACACCTTCAGCACACACTTAATGATCCATGGACAAGTACTAGGCATTTTCCCCAGAGCTAATTATGGGACCTGGACAAGTGAGTGTGCGATCTATTTGTGCTCCAGACTGCATGGAATTCAAACTGTAATCGATTTTATAAATACACTATAACACTGTCCTTCTTCTGATTTAGACTAGAATTGCTTCCACATTCTCCTCTAATTGATTATGTTTTGTAGCTAATGTGAAGTGCCTGATATTTACCTTCCATAATCTAAATTAAGTCAATTTCTTAAAATAATGCCATTTCTCTACTCTCCAGTGCTTTGCCTTCCAAACCACCAGTAAGATATATCTTTCAGTAGGTTGGATGTATCAGATTTGCCTGACTTATGTCATTTCTGGCTTAAGAACTCACAGCCAGACATTCTGAACTTTAGTCCAAGAACTTTCCAAGTAAGTTCTGAGACTTTTGCAAACACACCACTTATGAAGACACCTTAGCATTGTTTAATTACTCTCACTAAGTGATAAACCTGTAATCCCAATTCTTCACATATTAACACTTCCGTGTACTCACTGCCTGCTTCAGGACAAGTCAGATGCCTTAGCAATTCTTCTCTGTATCCTGTGGGGTCCATAACATCACCCAACAGAAAGTAAGTAAAATTAAACAATAAGAGATAAAATCATTGTTATAGGGGAAAAGAAGGTCTAATCAGTTATGAGGATCAATATCATGACACTGCACTAAGATCACCATATCTTACACGTAAGAAGTCAAGGTAGAACTGAAAAATTAGCCTATACTAAGTGTTCTAAAAATATGACAGAAAATTTTAACAAAAAAGCCCCACAATTGGTAATTCGGTTTGTCATCCTATATCAACTACGAATGGTGAAAAAATACAGAAAACTTTCAGCCAAATGTCCAGCTTTCCAAAAACATCTCGAACACCCTATGTGAACACTCACTAAATTTGTGGTAACACGTTCAAGACAAGGACAGACTCTTGAGTACCAAGTAAGTAAAGAAATCATTCACAAAGTCCTGAATGTTCTAAGAAGACATTAAAATGGACTTCAGATATACTGCTGTTCCCTAACAACCTAGATATTATCCTGTTGGTCATGAATATTTCTTCCTAAAATAAAATGGCTCCTTCCAATGGTCATCAGTATTAGCCCATTGGTATTGAGCACTGTACAAATATGTTAAAAATGTTTCACTAATATTTGTCCTCCTGACAAATATTTACTATGAAGCCAAGACAAAACCATAGGCTATGAGGTATCAAAAATGAATGTTCCCCCTCCACCTGCTTCTAACATACTTAGCCCTCCATAGCACACACTAGTGATCTCAAAAAAGTTATATTAGTGACTAATATCCCACTAACACCATGGTCAACTCTAAAGTATTTGCCTCACTGACAAAAATAAGTATAAGTCACGATTTCTTGACTATCTTATATAGTTAGAGAGGCTCCTATAGCCAGCTCTGGTCAAAGGGCCCACATAACCTGAGCTAGGCCCCTGTACTCAGAACCAGTGGGGAAAGATCAGATGTACTTAATCACTCAAAATCTAAAATTTATGAATAATCCGGTAGTCAACCAATCTGAATTAATGAATAGGCGAGCAGTTAACACAACAGTTTGTATGAGAAAGCATGTGTCCCAGAATTGATCAGAAGTTATGTTTTCTCCTACATCAGGGTTCTTCCTGAACCTTGCTTATGTTATTAACTTGCTCAACAAACCTGGTCTTTATGGCTAATACTAAAGGAAACTTCTGCTTAGTCTCTATCAAAATTATCAAAACAAAATTATCAAAAACACAAAATTGATGACATAAATTACTGAGATTTTTGTTTTATCAAGTATCTTATCTATCAACCTATGTTCAGTAAAGTAGGGATTGCACTCATCCATAAACAAAAATATATATACATGCAAATGAAAGAACGATTATATTTATCATGGTAGAAATGGGGCCGTAAGAACATTCAAGCATAACCACAAATTCAAGTTGTCTGGATTATTTATATATAGTTCTCCCTGCCCTACTATAAATGCTAAGCAAGAATTTAAACTATTTCTTCACAAAGAAACAGCCTTAATTGTTCATATTTCAACTACTTAAGATAACCTACAACCCCAGAAACAATTCCAATCTGAATTCAAAAATCTTACAATCCCAGCTGATCTGTGTTTATCAAAAATTGTTTTCTGTTCTTTTTAATGATAACTGAAATAATCTAAGACTCTCATGGCATTCCATTCTCTGCCTTCAAAAACACAGTTAAGAGACATGTGTATCCAAAAATGATGTCTCTAGTCATCACTCTTTCACAGTTCAACCTGCTTACATTTCAATCAAAAATAAAGGAGATTTCTTTGATCCCACTGAGCATGGAAAGTGAAGATTAAGAAACATCTTGCTGATGCACAGCTGAGGGGTCTAAACATTGCTCACTTTTCCTAGCATATCTTAAGCTTAAATCCCTTTCTTGATTCTGCCTCATCACTCAAAGGCTTTTGGTGGTTTCCTTTGATTGCTTGTTTTTAGGAAATTTAAATTAAAAAGTATAAGTTCTCCAAGACTCCACTGAAGAGCATTATGTGACTCTCCTATGTAGCCTAAAATAAACTTCAGCAGTAGTGATATTCCTCCTCCCTTGTCACTCCCATGTCATATTCAAAACATATGGATAACGGCTATACAAAAGTTATGAAAGCCAAAGTGCTTTTCTCTCATTTTACCCATAAACTTAGTCCATTAGATTTGATTGATTGCCTACTAGTGCAACACACTGGGCCAGCTGCTTATCTCAAAACATAGCCAGAACCTCATAAAGTTGCACTACTCCTATGACCTGTGGTGTCAAGAAGTTGGCTGTAAGGTTAAAAAAACTCCTGGTACAAATTCCTGCTTCATTGTCAATTTACCAATTCACTTCACATTGATCTTCTTGGTCATCAAGTAAGTATTTGCTGAGCATCTGCTCTATACTACATATTATGAATTCCTTAGTGTCTGCTGCATGCTAAGTATTGTGGCCAGTGCTTTCAGGGGCACAAAGGATGTGAGCATTCACTGTTCCTAAAACAATGTAGACTCTAAATGTCATTGTGTAAACATCACAATTAAAAAGGGCCTTGCTTCCAGAAGGGACAAAGGATCTGGGAAAATATCCTTTCACTGCCATTTTCTGGAGCTTGACACATGCCAGGTTGGGAGCAGTGTTTAGTAAAAGAGAAGATCTCCTGGAGTGAGATTTCTCAGGCCCTACCTCAACTCTGAAAAATGATGAGGCTTGGTTAGCCTCATTCTTTACAGAGCAACTAAGAGATTGGCCCTTGGGAAAAATGCCTGCTTGCCCGAGAACCCAGAAGCCCAGGTTATTAATTCTATATTAAAATCATTTAATGAGGATTTATGAAGCTTTTGGAATATTTAGTCTCTGTAACTTGTATTCATATTTCCCATCACTCATACTTTCACTATTTCAAGAGCAAAAAGCACTTGAGAACTATGAGAGTGCACCTTTTGAAATTTGAACATACATTTATCATTCCCAAAGCATTTATCACAAAAGGAGAAAATTCGAATGCAGTTACAGTCTGGAGGCAGATGAATAAACCCTAGGAGGCCCTTTAGGCTCAGTGACTATGAGCAAGTAACATCTCTATGTCAGATGTCTTCCACTGACATCTGATTACAACTGTGATCACCTATATAAACTCAAATTTTTTTTTTCACTTAATAGGTGAAGATCGAGGTATAGAGGTAGTTTCGTACAGGTGGTGAGTTTTAATTATTTTATTTCACAACTTCATATGAAAACACGTGGAGTGAGAGAACAAAAATGTGCCTAGCATATGGTAAGAGATTTCTACTCAGTCACCCAAGCAAGTCTCACTGGATAGAATACCCATGAGGTAGTGTACAAGTTCCTGTAGGAAATAAGTAGAAAAGACAGGACCAGATAATTACCATGGAGGTTACAATAATTTCTGGGTATCTCCAATAATCTAAGCAAGAGCTCCAAAAAACTAAACAACTTCAACTCACATTTATTTTAAACTAAACTAGTGACCTTGTACAAGCCAATTCCACTATCAGAGACCATTAAACTAACTGGAAAATGATCATCTAAGCTTCCTTTGCGGACTTGATTCTATGAGACTATGATTCTATGTAGAATATACTTTAAAAGCACATTGGATTTTCCAAGACAATCCATGATGTGCTTTGAATCTGGGCTTGGGAAATATGGTCACCATTTACACAATATTGGAGAGTGAATAGGTGAATATACTGGGTTTGGCAAATGGGAGGAGGGGATTTTCAAATCCCAACAGGCATTCATCTATCCATTCATTCTTTAAACAAATATACATGGCATATAGCAAGCATTATATTAAGCTGTAGTTATAGACGAATAAAAAGAAAGAAAAAAATGGTCTCATTAAACTTTCATTCTAGCAGGGAGACAGAAAATATACACACCTAAAATATATAGAATGCCAGACGGTGATGATTGCTAAAGAAAACATAAAGTTAGGGGAACACGGTAGTGGGGATGTGCTTGCTGCTTTATATGGAGTGGCCTGGGAAGGACTGACTGATAATGATGACACAATACAGCAGGGTCTTGAAGGAAGTGAGATAGCAAATAGATAAACGCAGAGTGCTCCAGGCAGGAGGAAGAATGAATAAAAAGGCCCTTAGGTGGGAGTGTGCTTGGCATGTTAGAAACAGAAAGCAGACCAGTGTGGCTAGAGAACAGTGAAGAAATTTGAAGAGAAAGAAAGCGTGAAAGTTTTGTAAAATAGCAGGAGAGTGAATGGACTGGTAACTTTGCTCAGTAACACAAGGGGCCAGCTTAGACTAGGAGTCATAAATTTACAACAAGACAAATCAGCATATTTGTGTTTTTTCTCCAGCTATATTCATCTATCCAGCTGCCATGGTGCAGATGTGTAACAGGTAGAGCTTTGAATTTAACTTTTCTAGAGGTTTTGCCATCCATAAACAACCAAGTAATGGAGCTAAAGGTATAGAGAAAGGAGTGATTGTAAATATTGGGGGAGGGGGTGGGTTGAGGGGCTGAGTGAAAAAGGTGAAAGGATTAAGAAATACAAATTGGTGGTTAAAAAATAGTCATGGTAATATAAAATACAGTAGAAAGAATATAGTCAATAATATTTTAATAAGTATATATATTGTCAGGTGGGTATTAGACTAATCGAGGGGATCACTTTGTAAATTATATAAATGCCTAACTACTCTGCTGTACACCTGAAACTAATATAAAATAATATTGAATATTAACTGTCATTGAAAAATAACAAATAAAAATAAACAAAAAAAGAAAGGAAGAAAGAAAGAAAGAAAGAAAGGAAGGAAGGAAAGAAAAGAAAGAAAAGAAAGACCAGGAAGGGTGAAATGGGAACAGAGAACAGAAAGATGGAAAGGCTTAAATCTCATGAAATATTGGGGGGTGTGGTAGAAGCATCAGGGGACCAGGAGTTCAGCTTTCATTTCTGTAGCTATAATTCTATCTCCTCATTCTAAGCAGCTGTCAACTGCTTGTAGACTTTCTTCTCCAATTCTCCTCCCACCTTCCATCCTGTTCTTCTATTCATTCTCACCCTGGCCCCAAAACTGGAAGTAACTAATGAGAATGGGAATGGAGAGTTGAATATTAGGGGTATGTGAACAGTGTTAGAGACAGGCATGATCATATGGGAGGGAATGGAGGAAGGGAAACCATCCCTCTCTTTTTTTACCCTCCCAAGTCTGGGTCAACACATCAAGAGGCACATTGCCTATAGAGCATTAGCAAGTAAATCCTGTCATTATGTTTGGTCCCAACTTCAGTGCACATGGCTTTTCCAAATGATTGGATCAGGGCAGACTCTGTTTCTTTCTCTGGCTTAAAGGTGCATTTCTACACTCAGCAAATGTCTGAGTCATTGTACAGCAGAGAAATGCTATTATTTTGCCTCGAAGTACACTGCACATAAATCTCTCCATAGGATGCCCTGACCAAAATTGGAAGAATTATCTAGACTAGCAAATTGTTCCCATGAACTACTCAAGCTTTGAACCTTTTCTGAGACAGATTTGGAAGAGTTCTTTTTGTTTTGTTTTTCATTCTTTTAGAATGGTTGTGTTACTGCTACTAATAAGACACAGTTGATTAAAAGAACAGAATGCAGATAATTTTCCAGAAGTTAAAATGATTTCATTAAGAGAGTGGTCTTTCATGAGAAAGTGCATACTTGTTACATTGAAATCAAGATAAATGAGGCTTTCTGGAAATTAATTCATTTTCTCCTATTGCAACCCTCCTAATATTTTCCAGAACTTTCTGCTAAGTATTGCATTTATTTGTTTATTCACTTACTAACCAAAATATTTGTTGATACCTAGTCAACATTGACTATGGACAAGATTTGAAGATGAAGCAATAGATTATTCCTAATCTCAAAGAGGTTGTAAACAAATATACAAAAAAAAATGGCAATACAAGGAAAAAAATACTAAGGTAAGTAAAATTCAGTTAGTATTATTTAAGAGTCCAGGTATTTTCTGGCATCTTGGCTTCTTGTAGCATTTCCTCTCTGCCTGGAATTCTCTAATAATCTCCCTACTTTTATCTCAGTTCTCTCCTTCCTTTTAAGACCTTTCTGAGTATCACTTCATTTAGAAGATTTTCAAGATAGATTTTTCCTGCATCAGATTTCACAAAGCATTCACTTTTTTAAGACTATCACTTAGCCCGTGCTACCTTGCATTGCTGCTTCATATGATCCAGCCACAAAGTTAATAGATATTAGAAAATAAAGAGTTTGTTTTCAGTCTGTGTGGAGTGAAACTTTCCTTTGTCTAGGGAAATCATAAAGTTGGACACATAGGAGTACTTTAAGGTTGGGATCAAAGAATTTTAAATTTCCTTAAGAAAACAGTGTCCAAAGTTTTAAAAGTAAGGGCTGACAGAGAAAGAAGGGGTGAAATTAAATGGGCTGGAACTTTTACTGGAACATCAAGCTGACTGTGACATGAAGATCAGGTTAAGAAAGACAGGAGACTGGACAGGTGAAGACTACTGTCTATCACATTTAAAATGCATACACAGTCAATGAAGCAATTCTATTAAAGTTTTATCCTAAAGATATAATTGTAAAACTATGTAAATCTTTTTAACTATCAGTATCTTATATAATCTCAAAACAACTCGTAAAATGAGACTTTTCCCCTTGTCTTGCAATATTAGCAAAAGTGCAAAATCAAGAATAAGAACTACATTATATAAGAATTACTAGGCATATGAAAAATATCGATAGCTTTCAAAGTTTATGTAAAGTAAGGAAATTAATTAATATGGAGCACTGTGGCATTTCCCCTACTCATATGTCCAAGTCAAGTGTGGGGTGGGGCTGAGCTTGGGGAATTGTTTCAAAAAGAGATGTGTGCTGCATACTTATTGAGCAGCCAAAATGTTTAAGTCCAAACTCACAAATTACAGTGTGAGAGATTTGGGAAACTTGACATGTCTATTCTAGAGATGGAGTGGCAAAGAAATTGGTGCCGACTTAAACTAAGAAGTCATGATACAGAATAAAGTGACCCCTATGACAGGGCAAAAGGAGGCAATAGTGAAAACAAGTTTCACTCCCTCTATTTGGAGAGGAACCGGTACAGATTCGATGTACTCAGTGGAAGATAACTGGACTACAACCTCATGAAGAAAATCATCCCTAAGGAACCATTTGCAAGAAAGAAGGTGACCCTCCAAGAAAGAGGCTCTTAGATACATTGGAGGAGAGTGGGACATAAAGGGGAAATTATAAAAGATTGGTTGGATCCTCTGGTACTTTCCTATATAGCAAGGGCCCTGTCCCAAGAAAGTTTTGAGGAGATACTTTGAGGATACTAACAAAGTGGATTCTGCTGCTGTGGATCAATCAGGGATGTTTTTGGCTTCATACAACACAAGGGGGAGCTATAGCATTTTTCTTTCCAAGGTAAGGAGGACAACAATGAAGCTTCAGCTTAGTTAAGGATACATGTGACAGTGTAGTAAGAACTGTGAGGGAACTTTACATAGTCACTTTTTGGAAAACGTTGAACTAGAAAATGTATTAAATGCCACAACTGCTGGAATGAAAAACCCTCATCAAGCCTTCAAAACACCAATCTGTTTTACCTGAAGGATCATTTCCCTGAATAGAAGAAATGCAAATTTGCCTTCATTTGTTCATTGTGTTTTTTAAAACTTTTCCTGAAACATCCTTAAGAATAGATTCTCAAAACTTAAATCATACCTCTAACCCCTAAAAAAGTGATTCTCATTCTTCTTTCTACTTAAATAATCCCTCATTCTGCATACCAGATCATTTTCCTCTTTGCTGCCATTAAAATAAAAAGGTGAAGATGTGTGTGAGAAAGATAGGGAGGGAGGGAGGGAAGGAGAGAAAGCTCCAAATTCAAAGTAAATCAGTGCTTCCACAGTTATCTGGAGCTTTGCAGCTCCTGCTTCTGGGGTCTATAACCCACTGTTTGACAAAAACAGGGCTCTGCCCTCAGATTAGTCATCTTGAAAAGAAAAATATGCACAAAGTTCAAATGAGAAAATGAGCAACTTCTCTAGATTGCATTCTTGAACAGAAACCATCAGAATCCAAAAAACCATCTCATGCTTCTTCTTTCTCTGCTGATATTTTAGTGGATTTTATGTGATGTTATTGGAGGCCACCCTCAAAGTAAAGGAGACAGAGAGCTAAGAAGCCCTGCTCCAAGTTCTGAGCTACATTAAGAAAGAAGTACAGCCAAGAAAACATGCCACCTTGCTTCAGAGATCCCGGAAGGCTTCAAAAATGTGTGCTGAACCTCACCCAGTGACTGCTTCCATTTTCCCTCCACACGACTATGGCAAAATGAGAAAGTCTTTACTTGCCCTGAATAAACTCAGAAAAAAGAAACGAAGCCATGACTAGCCTTTAGCAAGAAATGCTATGTTACCACCCAAACTCTCTAAACTTATAACCAATGATCAGGGCCTAGCTCAAATGTTACGTCCTTCAACAATTTGTCTCATTCTCCTAACCCAGTGGTGTTCCTCTTTCCTCACTTCTTGCTTCTTATCTCTGTTAACTTAAAAATACATAAGAACCTGGAGAGAAGGAGGACACATGTATTCCCCCAGTACATAGGTGCTGAGAACCAAAATCATATATCCCACACAGCTTATGGTATACATTAACACGAGTCTACTATTTCCCTGTTTTCATCAATATGACTTTATTATTTGAAAAAAAAAAACTCTTGTCCAGGAAAATACAAGCTACAAATAACTTTATTGTTCATTTCAGTAACTCTTCAGTGGAAAGCATCCACTGACAGTTTATACCCTAAGACTTTTTGAACCTCCAAATCTCTGTTCTGTCATACCCATCTATTATAAACCATTTTATATCATGGTCTTTACCTAAACATAATCAAGTCTCTCTCTCTCATTAGGACAGACTTCAAAGTTTCAATATCCCAGCCTTTCTCTCCATCTCCTAAAACACTATTAGATTCTATCAATATGGAAGTCTCTCTCACAGTGGTAAGCAATAAAAAGCTCAGCTAACTTTTTCTTGGCAACAGGTTGTCCCAGTGATATTTTGGGGAGTCAGTATTTAACATGCTCATTTGATTAATGTTAAATCAAGTAATGAATTCATGGGGCAAAATGATGGATTAGTTTGGATTTAGCAGGCATGTGGTAATTGTAAATTCTTACTTGGGGTTGAATTTGAAGCCATTGAAAGGGATTTGAATTTGATTGTTTTTTATCTCTATTTTCAAAATTACACCTTTATGGGTTTTACTTTTCCATGCCTTTAATTGGACACATGAAAGTACATGTGACAGAGCCCACATACTCTAGTGCAGGGCTAATTTAAAGCCAATACTGCAGTGGAACAGCTGCTTTCTTTTCCTTAGAGTCTATTTGTTTCTGTTCAATAAATGAAACACATGTAGAATCTGGAGACCCACCAATACTTACTTCTCCGAGGAGCTGCTGGATAACTGTGCACGCTTCAGCTGGATGTGTCACTCACAATATAGGTATAGAGACTGAGCGAAGGAAAGAAAAATAGATTCATGAGAATTCATGAGAATTTCCTTGTGAACTTGTGAACTTGCAATTTTCTCACTGAAAGAGACCATGAGTGGTATTAGGCATTTTCTACTGCAGCTGTTTTCAGCAATTTCAGTGCATTTCTTCATTTATGCTGAGGGGTGACATACTTAATGATTTCCAAACACTAAAGGACAGGGATATTTCCCATAAAGTATCATGAAATTTGTGCCACAATAAACTTGTCCAAATTCCTCATTTCCAAATGAGGAAAATAAGTCTACGAAGAAATGACTTGATCAAGAACACTAATTCCCTTATATTCTTTAACTACACATGCTATCAAAGCACACATCCTGAACTCAGATTCTCTACTGATTACCTGTGCAGTATTTTTCCAAGACACAATGAGGATTTCCATTTATGTCTTCTGAATATGCGAAAACAATCAAAACACATATCTAGAAGGAACCAATATTTTCTCAACCTATAGATACTTAGACTGGTTACTAACATCCATGCTGAGTGCTTGAAAAACACGCACAGAGACTGAATGGACCAGGAGGATGAGTAATGGAAAGAGTTATAGTTCTTTGCTATGGAAAAAAAGAGGTCAATGCTCAAGAATACTGGATATGTCCTAAATAATGATCTAGAGTAGGATGCTGTCAAGCATTTGATTCTCAGTGTTAAAGTTTTGTTTTGTTTTGTTTTGTTTTTTTCATTATAAAAAGGGGTTTAGAAATGATGGTCAGCTACCAAAGTGTGATGATTACTCTTCTGAGATACTTTCACCCTGGTTATAGCTAAAAGGTGAATAATGCCAACTAATCAAGGCAACACAGGCAAAACAACTTAATTTATATTAAGAAATCAAGAATGACAGCAATAAACCAGATAATGTGCTCATATACTTTTAGATAGATAACAAAACAATCAGTTTAATAGATTCCATTTACTATTTGTGGAATAGCCCAGTTAAATAAATAATAATAACAAAAAAAGAAATTCAAATGCATGGCTTCTTGTATTCCCTATTTTTCTAACTAATGTCTTTTCTTTTGTACCCCCCTCACCTAAGGCTATTTAAACATGTTTTAAACAAGGTGTGTTTCCATTTATACCTAGCTATTACACAGAGTCTAGGTGATAACAGACTATCTTCTCTATGTTACTTTTATAACATCTTAGCTTCTGCTCTGTTCTCTTCTCCTCTAGCCCTTCTGCAAGCTGAGGATCCAAAAAGCTTTTTAAAGGGTATGTGACATGTTGTTCCTCTAGCTATTCCTCATTCACTCATTTAAGCATCAGAGCACATGATTTTACCATCTGGTTTCTTTAAGGGGCAATATGTAAGACAGAATTAAAGCTAAAACAGGTTTCTTAACAGTCACAATTTTTATCAACTATCAAGTGACTTCTAGATGGTCATTTAGGCCCTTGCCATGCTGTAATGTTAAGTGACTCAATGCATTATGAGTCAAAACACCACAACTTACTGATGTCAGTATATTCTACCACTCATATACTCTAGAGCATAGAACAACAACATTTATGAATAAATGTTTAATGTTTTTTAAAAATATTTTTCAGTTACAGTTGACACACAGTATTATATTAGTTTCAGATATACAAAACAGTGATTAAACACTTATATATAACTTATGAAGTGGTCACCTCAGTAAATCCACTACCCACCTGACACACTACATAGTTATCACAATACTACTGACTGTATTCTCCATGCTATACTCTACATCCCCACGACTATTTTGTAACTACCAATTTGTACTTCTCAATCCCCTTCCCCCTTCACCCATCCCCAGCCCACCATCTGGCAACCATCAAAATGCTTTCTGTATCTATGAGCTTGTTTCTGTTGTTTGTTTATCTTGTTCTCTGGATTCCACATATAAGTGAGATCATATGGCATTTGTCTTTCTCTACTTGACTTACTCCACTCAGCACAATACCCTCTAGGTCCATCACATTGTTGCAGATGGCAAAATTTCATTCTTTTTTTTTTTTTATGGCCGAGTAATGTTCTATTGTATTATATGTACCACATCTTTATCCATTCATCCACTGATGAACACTCAGGTTGCCTCCACATCTTGGCTATTGTAAATATTGCTGAAATGAATATACGCATGCACGTACCCTTTGAAGTAGTGTTTTGAGTTTCTTCAGATAAACATCCAGAATTGGCCTAATGGGGTCTCTCTCTGTATTTACTTATAGCCTTTGTTTTAAAATCCATTTTTTCTAAGTATTGCTACCTCAGATTGTTTTGTTTCCATTTTCATGAAATAACGTTTTACATCCCTTTACATTCAGTTTGTGTGTGTCTTTCAATGTGAAGTGTCTCTTGTAGTCAGCATATGTATGGGTCTCGTTCTCTTATCCATTCAGACACCCTGTCTCTTTTGATTAGAACATTTCATCCATTTACATCTAAACTAATTGTTGATAGATATGTAGTTACTGCCATTTTATTATTCATATTTTTAATCCTTTTCCAACTTCTTTTTCTTAAAGAAGTCCCTTTAACATTTCTTGTAATACTGGTTTGGTAGTGATGAACTCTTTCAGTTTTTTCTTATCTGAGACGCACTTTGTCTGTCCTTTGACTCTAAATGATAGTTTGTTGGATAGAGTAATCTTGGTTGTATGTTCTTGATTTTCATCACTTTAAAATTTCGTGTCAACCCCTTCTGGCCTGCAAAGTGTCTGTTGAGAAATCAGCTGACAGTTTTAAGGGAGCGCCCTTGTAGGTAACTAAGTGCTTTTCTCTTGCTGCTTTTACAATTCTCTTTGTACTTACCCTTTGGCATTTTAAAAATGGGCTCCAGATGTGGAAGTAAAGCCATCTCCAGCACATTGGTGGTCAAAACCATGGTGCAGTGAGAGACGTCCCCAGATCTTTCCCCTTAAAACATCTAAAACTCAACAAAAAACACCCAAAATGCACACCAGCATGTCTGTGCATAGGATCTGCGCATAAGAGTTACCACAGGTCAGAAACCTGGGAGTCAGGCTGTAGACTGGGAGAAATAAAGAAGCTGCTTGACAGAGCTGTGAGCCGTATATGCCCGAGTAGTGCCCAAGGTTCAGGGAAGAAAGAGAAGTAGGGACAGCAGAGAAATAACAGTTGATTATTACCAGCCGCAGTGGTAAAATGCTGAGCCATAGCCCCTATCCACCAACCCGGAGGGCTTCTCACCCAATATCCTCTGAGACCGAACACTGTGGAGCCACAGGGGAATCTGAGCAAATGCTGTTGAAACTGTTGCTAACACTGACAGGGACTGAGACTGAGGGTAGCAAGTGTGATTGGATATCTATATATTAAAAGAAAGGCATTATTAAGGCTTTGTATAAAGCAGAGATCCAAGAGGCTTAGATGCCAACTATTGGAAACCAAAAGAAAATACCTTTTTTACAACAGACTAAAGAGAGACCTTTATATAATAAATTATTTTTCTGGGGGGAAAAAAAGCAGAATACACGTCCATTAATGCCCAGGTGGAGAAATAGTCCATCGAACACCATGAACAACCAAGGTAACAAGGTATCTCAGAAAGAAAGAGAAAAATCTCCAGAAAATAAGCTTAAAGACATAGAAATATGTGACTTAAATGATAGAGAATTCAGGATGTTAATTCCAAAAAGCTCAATGAGATCCAAAACAACTCATATCAAAAATTTCAGGATTGGATTTAAGAAATAGGCCTGGGACCCGAGCGGAATATTGGTAGAGTGAGAGATGTCCCCAGATCTCTTCCCTTGAAATGAAAATAGGCTGAACATCTAAAACTCAAAAAAAAAAAAAACCGAAAATGCACACCAGCACATCTGAACGTGGGATCTGAGCATAGAGCTACCACAGGTCAGAACCCTAGGTGTTGGGCAGTGGACTGAGAGTAATAAATAAGCTGCCTATCACAGCCACTGGAGCTGACCTAAAACAAAATAACAAAAAAATACATAGTTAGGAGTATCAGGCAAATACAAGCAGAGGAGTGCAACTCTTACTAAGAATAGGGTATCATTACAGCTTAAATAATAGGAAGGGAATTGTTATAACAAGATAGTAATGAATGTTCAGCATACATAGGGACAAATTTAGACAACAATGACTGAAAAGGAGAGGATTCAAAGATCCACATTCACAAAAGAGAATGGAGATAAGACACATGCAGAAGAAAATGGACGACTGCATATATATATATATATATATATATATAATATATAACTATCCTTTACATATTCGTAATGGTAACTACACACCAAAGATTCAGAGCTGAAGTATATAACATAAAACAAGAAGAACCAGAGTCAAAACCCACAAAACCCAATCAAAATAAAGAAAACAAAAACATGGACAAGGAGGCAATGAAAACACCGAGCTACCACAAAGCAAAAGATAAAATGGCTAAAGAACACCTCATATTTCAATAATCACCCTAAATGTAAATGGACTGAACTCATCAATAAAAAGGCACAGAGTTGCAGATTGAAACAAGAAAACAAAACCCAACCATATGTTGCCTCCAGAAGACACATCTCAGCTCCAAAGACAAATATAGACTCCAAGTGAAAGAGTGGAAAAAAGATATTTCAAGCAAATGGTATTCAGAGTAAAGAGGGATATCAGACAAAATAGACTTCAAAATAAAAAAGATAAATAAAGATAGTGAGGGACAGTTCATTATGATAAAGGGGATCATGCACCAAGAACACATAACACATATTAATATCTATACACTTAATCAGGGAGCCTTGAAATATGTAAAGCAATTACTAACAGAAATAAATGGAGAAACAGACCAAAACACTATCGTAGTAGGGGACCTAAATACCCCACTGTCAGATATGGACAGATCATCCAAACAAACAATCAATAAGGAAATAACATTCTTAAATGACACATTAGTCCAACCGGACATAATTGACATTCACAGAGCCTTCCATCCCAAAACAGCTGTTTATACATTCTTCTCTAGTGCACATGGAACATTCTCAAGAATCGACCACATACCAGGAAACAGAGATAGCCTCAACAAATATAAGAGGGTTGAAATCATACCAACCATGTTCTCTGATCATAATGCTTTGAAACTAGAGATCAACTGCAGAAAGAAATCAGGAGGAACCACAAATACGTGGAGATTAAACAACATGCTACTGAAGAATAACTGGGTCAGGGGAGAAATAAAAAGAGAGATCAAGATATACATAGAAACGAATGATAATGATAGTAAAACTATCAAAATTTTTGGGACATGGCAAAACCAGTCATAAGAGAAAAGTTCATATCATTACAGGTCTTACTCCAAAAACAAGAACAAGCCAAAATAAACAACTTAACACTTCATTTTAAAAACCTAGAAAAGGAAGAACAAATGAATCTTAAAGTCAGGAGAAGGAAAGAAATCATCAAAATTAGAGCAGAAATAAATGAAATTGAAAACAATAAAACAATAGAAAAAATAAATGCAGCAAAGAGCTGGTTCCTTGTGAAAGTGAATAAAATTGACAAACCTCTGGCTAGTCTCACTAAAGAAAAAAGAGAAGGGACACAAATAAACAAAATCAGAGATTAAAGAAGGATAATGATGACAGACACAGCAGAAACACAAAGTATCATACAAAAATACATGAAAAAGTATATAACACCAAATTTAACAACTTAGAAGAAATGGACCAGTATTTAGAAAAATACAATGTTCCTAGACTGAATCATGAAGAACTGGAAAATCTAAATAGACCAGTCAGCAGTATGGAAATTGGAACAATCATCAAAAATTTACCAAAAAGTAAAAGTCCAGGACCAGATGGCTTCACCAGTGAATTCTACCTAACATTCAAAGAAGAGTTAATACCCATTCTCCTCAAACTCCTCCAAAAAATTGAGAGGAGGCAATACTTCCCAACTCATTTTATGAAGCTAATATTACTCTGGTACCAAAACTTGATAAAAATAACAACAACAAAAAAAGGAAACTACAGACCAATATCTCTCATGAACACAGATGCGAAAATCCTAAATAAAATACTAGTGAACCGAATACAACAACATATTTAAAAGATTATACACCACGATCAAGTTGGTTTCATCCCAGGGGCCAAAGCATGGTTCAACATATGCAAATCGATTAATGTGATACATCTCATAAACAAATTAAAAAATAAGAATCATATGATCATATCAATAGATGCAGAAAAAGCCTTCGACAAGATACAGCACCCATTTATGATCAAAACATTTAACAAAATCTTTATAGAAGGAAAGTACGTTAACATAATCAAGGCCATCTATGACAAACCCTCAGCCAAAATTATACTTAATGGTGAAACACTAAAAACCTTCCCTCTAAGATCAGGAACAAGGCAAAGCTGTCCACTATCACCACTGTTATTCAATATAACATTGAAGGTCCTAGCGAATGCAATCGGAGAAGAGAAAGGTATAAAAGGCATCCAAATAGGAAACAAAGAAATCAAACTGTCACTATTTGCAGATGATATGATTGTCTATATAGAAAACCCTAAAGACTCCACAAGAACACTACTAGAAACAATAAGCAAATACAGTAAAGTCTCTGGATACAAAATCAACGTTCAAAAATTCATAGCGTTCCTATACTCTAAAATGAAGTGTCAGAAAAAGAAGTGGAAAAATATTTCTGTTCACAATTGCAACAAAAAGAATAAAATACCTAGGGATAAATTTAACGAAACATGTGAAGGACCTATATAATGAAAACTACAAGACCCTATTAAAAGAAATTGAAAAAGATACAAAGAAATGGAAAGATATTCCGTGTTCTTGGATTGGAAGAATCAACATAGTTAAAATGACCTTATTACCTAAAGCATTATACAGATTTAATGCAATCCACATCAAAATCCCATCGACATTTTTTAAAAGAAATAGAACAAAAAATCATCAGATTTCTATGGAAGCGCACAAGACATTGAATTGCCAAATCCATCCTGAGAAAAAAGAACGAGTCTGGAGGCTTCACTCTGCCCATTCAAATTATACTACAATGCAACAGTAATCAAAATGGCATGGTATTGGCAGGAAAACAGACACACAGACCAGTGGAATAGGATCTAGAGTCCAGAAGTAAACCCATATTTATATGGGCAAATAATTTTCTACAAAAAAGCCAAAAACATTCAGCGGAGAAAAGAAAGCCTCTTAAATAAATGGTGCTGGGAAAACTGGAAAGCCACCTGCAAAAGAATGAAACTAGACTATTGTCTATCACCACACAAAAAATTAACTCAAAAAGGATTAAAGACCTGAATATAGGACCTGAAACAATAAAATGCATAGAAGAAATCATAGGAATGAAACTCAAGGACCTTGAAGTTAAAGAGGATTTTATGAATTTGACCTCAAAGACAAGGGAATTAAAAGCAAAAATAAATGAATGGGGCTACATCAAACTAAAACATTTCTGCTCAGCAAAAGAAACCATCAACAAGGTAAAGAGACAACCATTCGAATGGGAAAATATATTTGCAAGCAACGCCTCGGATAAAGGCCTAATATCCAAAATATACAAAGAACTCATACAATCCAATACAACAACAACAACAACAAAAACAACAACAACAACAACAAAATGATCCAATCAAAAAAATGGGTAGAGGAACTGAACAGATACTTCTCCCCAGAGGACATACAAATGACCAACAAATATATGAAAAGATGCTCAACATCACTAGCTATTAGGGAAATGCAAATCAAAACCATAATGATATAACATCTCACACCTGTTAGAATAGCTATAATCAACAAGACAAGTAATAACAAATGCTGGAGAGGATGTGAAGAAAAAGGAACTCTAATACACTGCTGGTGGGACTGCAAAATGGTATAGCCACTATGGAAAATAGTAAGGAGGTTCTTCAAAAAACTACAAATTGATCTCCCATATGATCTAGCAATCCCTCTACTGGGTATTTACCCCAAAGACTTGAAAACCCATATCTGAAAAGATATTTGCACACCGATGTGCATAGCAGCATTATTCACAGTGTCCAGGACATGGAAGCAACTGAAGTGTCCTATGATAGATAGTTGCTACATATATACAATGGAATATTACTCAGCCATAAGAAGAGATTAAATACTGCCATTTGGGACAACATGGATGGACCTCGAGATAATCATGCTAAGCGAAATCAGCCAGAGAGAAAAAGTTGAAAATCACATGTGGGATATAAACCTAAAAGCAACAAAGGAACATGACAAACATGCAAAGAATCATGGACATGGGCTATAGACCAGTGGTTACCAGAGGGCAGGGGGTGGAGGAGGAGAGGAGAGGTAATGGATAAAGGGGGTCAAATATACAGGGGTAGGGGGAAGGTGAAGTGGGTAAAGGGGATCAAATGTATGGTAGCTGAAGGAAACTGGACTTTGGGTGGTAAACACACATTAGAATATATGGATGTCAAATTTTAACGTACACCTGAAAATTATATAATTCTATCAACCAATGTTACCCCAATAAACTTAATTAAAAATAATTTCAGGATTGATAAAACAACTAGATGATCAGAATGATTTCTTTAGCAAGGAGATTGAAACCCACACGAAGAACCAAATAGAATTTATATAGATGTAGAACACACTGCAAGAGATGAAAAATGAAATAGCAAGCTTGGGAAAGAGTCGACCAAATAGAGGAAAGGATCAGTGATATCGAAGATAGAAACCTAGAAATAAATCAGAACAAAGAAGAGAGAAACCAAAGAATGTAAAACAGTGAAAGAGAAATACAACAACTAGCTGATACCATCAAGAGAGGAAACATAAGAATAATGGTTGCTTTTGAAGGGGAGGAAAAGGAGCAAGGACTAGAAAGCATTTTCAGACAAATAGGTGATGAGAATTTCCCAAATCTAAGGAATGAGCTGGAGCTTGGGATTCAAGAAGTCAACAGAACACCCAATTATCTCAACCTAAAAAGGCCTTCCCCAAGACACATTATATTAAAATTATCAAAAATTAATGACAAAGAAAGAATTCTCTGGGAAGCTGGGGGAAAATAAGACAGTAAGTTATAAAGGAAAAACCCATTAGATTATCGTCGGACTTCTCAGCACAAACAATACAAGGCAGATAGGAGTAGAAACCAATATTCAAACTATTAAATGAAAGGGACTACCAGCCAAGAATAATGTAAGCAGCAAAGCTCTCCTTTTGATATGAAAGAGAAATAAAGACTTTTCCAGACATACAACAATTGAGGGAATTCTCCACTACGTGGCCTGCATTATAGGAATACTGAAAGGGGTCAGCTTTACCTAAAACAAAATGACTATATATATATATATATATATATATATATATATATATATATATATATATATATATACACACACACATATATATACATACATACATACATACACAAAGAACTCATTCAACTCAATAACAACGACAAAAAACAACAACCCAATAACAAAATGGGCAGAGGACCTGAACAGACACTTCTCAGAGGACATACAAATGGCCAACAAATATATGAAAAGATGTTCAACATCACTAGCTATTAGGGAAATGCAAATCAAAACCACAATGAGATACCATCTCACACCTGTTAGAATAGCTATAATCAAAAGGACAAGTAATAACAAATGCTGGAGAGGATGCGGAGAAAAAGGAGCCCTCATAACTGCTGGTGAGACTGCGAATTAGTAAAGCCACTATGGAAAACAGTATGGAGGTTCCTCAAAAAACTAAAAATTGATCTCCCATATGATCTAGCAATCTCTCTACTGGGTATTTACCCCAAAGACTTGAAAACCCATATCTGAAAAGATATTTTCACACTGATGTTCATAGCAGTATTATTCACGGTGGCTGGGACATGGAAGCAACCAAAGTGTCCTACAATAGAGGAGTGGCTAAAGAAGCTGTGGTGCATATATACAATGGAATATTACTCAGCCATAAGAAGAGATGAAATACTGTAATTTGGGACAACATGGATGGACCTGGAGATAATCATGCTAAGCGAAATCAGCCAGACAGAAAAAGTTGAAAATCACATGATATCACTTATATGTGGAACATAAACCTAAAAGTAACAAATGAACAGGAAATACACAGACTCAGGGACATGGACAATAGACTAGTGGTTACCAGAGCGGGGTAAGGTAGATGTGGCAAAAGGGGTCAAATATGTGGTGACAGAAAGAAATCTAACTATGGGAGGTGAACACGCAATATAAATATATATATGCCTTACTGTTAACATGTACAGCTGAGACTTACCAGATTTCGTTAACCAATGTCACCATAAAAGGTAAATTAAAAAATAAAAATATATATATTAAAATGATGCATTTTGGTGTGGGCCTCTTTGGGTTCATCTTGTTTAGGAATCTATGCTTCCTGGGCTTGTATGTTTATTTCTTTTACCAGATTCAGGAAGTTTTCTGTCATTATTTCTTCAAATAGGTTTGCAATTCCTTGCTCTCTCTTCTCTTTCTGATACCCCTATGATATGAATGTTCTCCTGCTTGATGTTGTCCCAGAGGTCCCTTAAACTATCCTCATGTTTCTGGATTCTTTTTTCTTTTTGTTGTTCTCATTGAGTGTTTTCTGCTACCTTATCTTCCAAATCACCGAATCGGTTCTCTCCTTCATCCCTCTAATGTATTCTTCAGCTCAGTTATTGTATTCTTCATTTTTGACTAGTTCTTTTTTATGTTTCACCATTGTATGTCTATCACCATTTAATGTTTTCTATCTCTTTGTTGAAGTTCTCACTGAGATCATTGAGCTTCCTTATAACCAGTGTTTTGAACTGTGCATCTGGTAGATTGCTTGTCTCCATTTTCTTTGGTTCTTTTTCTGGAGATTTTTTCCATTTTTTTCATTTGGGACATGTTTATTTGTCTCCCCATTTTGGCTGCCTCCCTGTGTTTGTTTCTATATATTAGATAGAGATACTATGTCTCCTTGAATATATTAGAGTAGCCTTATACAGTAGGTTTCCTATGGGGCCCAGTTGTGCTGTCTCCCAAGTCACCTTAGCCAGGTACTCACAGGTGTGTCTCTTGTGTGGGTTGTGTGTGCCCTCCTGCTGTATTTGAGCATTGGTTGATATTTGCACATCAGTGGGAGTGACTGACCTTCAGGTTAATTGATTGTGAGGACTAGCCATCACTACAGTGGAGGAAGTGTTGTGCAGGGGCTTACCCTTTAAAGCAGCATTTGCTTTAGTGGGGCTCTGGTGCCTGCCTATTCTGTCCTTTGGGTGCATCATTTGTGGAGGTGGTTGGGTGGTGCTCTGGTGTTGTCTGAATCTGGCCTCCAGGTGTCTTGGTTTTGGGGCCTCTTGAGAGAGCCTCTATTGTAGGTCAAGGTCAGCCACCTCCTCCTGTGTCTTGCCCAGTGTCACTCGTTATGAGCTACAATATGATTCGCATATGGTTTTCACTTGTGTGAGGCTTGGAGGTGCCTGGGAGATGCCAAACTGCAGACTGAGGCCAGCTGCTGTTATTGCTAGGCTCAGAGCTGCTCAGCAAGTGGTACCTAGCATGCAGAGGCCAGATGTTGATTGCTGGGAGTTGCGAACCTTTGAGAGATTCTAGGAAAGTCCATAACTTGAGCCAAGACAAGCTATTTTTATGGAAAAGCCACTGGAAGTGGCTTGTGTGGGCCCAAAACATGGGTGGGGTGTGGTACAAGGGAATCACCAGAGTGGAGTGACCCCTCTTACCCAGGTTGATGGAGACTCAGATATAGTGGTTGCCTATGTCTCCACACTGGGGAATGCGGAGGATTGGCCTCAACAAAGAGATAATGAATTATGGCAGTACTTTTGTCTGGGAGAAAGCTGCCCCTCCAGCTTTCACCCTGAAGCCAGACAACTCAGTTCTTCCCTGTATGTCCCTGGTGCTTTTCAAGCCACTGCTTTAGCACTGTAAATCTGTACATGGGCCCTTTAAGAGGAACTTGAGCCACTCTCTTTCTCACTCTGCCACAGTCTGCCTGGTTTTCACAACCAGAGTTATGAAGAATTCTCTTTCTGGCACTGAAATCTTGAGCTGGAGAGCCTGATGTAGGGCTGGGACTGTTCGCTCCTTCGTGGGAACCTCTGCATCCATGATATAGCCCTCCTGATTTTTAACCGCCACACGTGGGTATGGGACCAGCATGTTCTGTGTTTCCACCCCTACTACCTGTCTCAACTTGGTTTCTTCTGTATGTCCTTAGTTTTAGGATTTCATTTCAACTGGACTTCAGGCAATTCTTTTTGATGGTTGTTGAGTAGTTGTAATTTTAATGTGGTCGTGAGAGGAGGCAAGCACGGCATTTACCTATTCCACCATCTTGACTGGCTAGGTATAATTTCTTGAAAATGAGAAGCAATATTAAGTGGAAAGACAGAAATGTATAGAAAGACATGCTATCTGCTTAAAAAAAGATTGACCTGTACATCAGAAAACCAGGTGTCTGGTCTCTGCTTTACTACTAGCCAACTCTGAGAACTGGGAAGTAACCCTGTCCTTTCACTGACCCTATTTCATCTAGTATAACACTGTGCAATAAAACTTTCTGCAGAGATACAAAAGTACTATCTGTGGTGTCTAATATGGTAGTCACATATAGTTATTGAACACTTGAATATGGCTAATGAGACAGAGGACCAGAATTTTAATTGCATTTAATTTTAATTCAAATAGCGACGAGTGGCTATTAGCTACTATATTGTACAGCATAGATCTATAAAATATGGTGCTTGTAGGAATAGCTTAATACCTCGCCAGTTCTGGAAATTCTATTGTGGTATCTACTTCAATGTGGCTCATACTTTAGGTTGGCTGACCCAAATCTTATCCCCACTCCAGAGTGTTGAGGACATTTTACATAACTATCAACAGACAGCAGGAGAAATCTACTGAGTTCGTGTACCTGATAAAGAAAAGAGACACCTGGAAAGATTTGTTTTGCCATTCAACATTCACTCTTTCCCTTTTTGCCAACTGAATACAAATATGACAGCTAGAGTAAAGAAGCCTTCCCATATCAAGGGATAATAATATGAAGATGAACATTGCAATAAAGAAGCCTTAGTTCCAGGAGACAAGAAGTATGAAGATGAAATATAGCCAAGAATTGAAGAGTGGAAATATTTCTTAGAACCTGGTTCCTTGAAGATGTCATTGAACCACTGCAATAACCATCATATTTATTTAAGCTACTGTAGTTTTGTTTCCTTACCTTCAGTTGAAAGCCCAAGACCACTGGATATTGAATACTATGAGTTTTAAGTCCAATGTTTGGGAGAGAAAAAGTTGTTTTAGATTAGATTATTGGAAAGCTAACAAATTCAGGAGGGCAGAGTAAAATGAAAGATCATAAGAGCATTGATCCTTAATGATGTAGGGCTACTTATACAAGGAGTGAATTTACTGCCAACATACTTTCTGTGATGTGACCTTATAGCTGAGGTTACATGCAGCAAACATAACCAAATGATATTCAGTTTTAACCATTAATTCTATATTAATTTTAGGAAAAAGCCTTAAATAAAAATTTTGACAGCCCAAGATATAGTTGTTATGTGAAAAATAAAATAATTAAACTCCTACTTATTTAAGCCACTAACGTTACTTCCAGTAAATGGTTTCCTGACATTGTCTCTATTTTACATTCCTGCTTGTTTTTAGTATAAAATAAATGGGATTTCGATAGTCAATGATGGAGTAGTAAAAAATAGAGATGAGATTATAGAAATGAGTGATCAGCATCAACAAGGGTAAGGCAGTGGGAAATAATGAAGCACATTGCAAGAGTAGTTAATATTCCCTTTAGATGGTGAATTTGGTGCTACGAGCCACTAGAATGTGAAATTTAATAATAAGTTCAAGGTGTGGTCCCAGAGATGAAGGGTGAAAATATATTTTATGAGGGTGGAGTTTGAGTTCAAGAGAGATTGCAGTAAACAACTGGACATACATTTAGGGAGCTCAGACAACACATCTAGATGGGAATGGAAATAACATTCAGATTGCAAGTGACATCTGATGCCATATGTGTGACTGAACACAGTGGGCCTAAATGTTTATAGAGCTTCAGAACCACTTGAAGAGCTGACTTCAAAATGATAGTGAATGTTTTTGTGACCACCAAAAATGTGAAAAATGTAAAATTTAATTTTTATTCCTATTAAAAACTTTACCAAATGAATTTCACACTTTTGGAAAGAAGTCCCTGCACAGATATCACTGGAAGCATTGACTTGACTATCTTTGGGTTATTTTCAGTTGGAAAGAGAAAATGTTTGTGATTTCAGCCAGAAGGTTGTTTGTACAAAGTTTACCAGGAAAAGGCGGAAGGCTGTTGTGTGCATTTCAGGGAGAGCATGAGAGTGCTGAGCAGACCAGGAATCGAATGTAGTGGACTATTGTTGATTTTGTCAATCTGCAGGCAATCAGAGCGCTGCCTGACTTTCACGATAATCCATAACCCCTGTCCCCTGAGATTGGTGCAAGGGGTTGCACGTGAGCTATGTGGAGAAAATTAGATCCCCTTAAGTTTCAGCATCTCTTCTTATAATGTAGACAAAGGCGAGCACTGGTAGCTGTCTCCTCTTGGCACATAGAGAGGGCTTTTCTGTGTTAAGAAAGAACTAAGACTCAGAAAACAAGAGAAATCAGAGCTGTAAAATAGAATGAAAGATACTGTGTGTGAAACTAAGTGCCACCACAGGATTTCTCAATAACATGCCATAATTTTTCTTTTTTGCTTAAAAGCTAATTTGAATTGCTTTTCTTTCTGACATCTTCAATTGAATGTGACTCCACTAACATAACATGTGTACAGTACTTGGTTCAGAATATATGGTCACTATAAAAATGGTTATGTTAAGAAAGCAGGATATTAACCATCCATATAGTATGAGCTCATGTCTTCTTAAAAATATTCATAGAAAAAGTTGTATAGGGCTAACATTTTCTACTGCTGATACAAAACAGACTCGTACTTTAGACAAGCAAAGAGTTAAATAGGATTAATCTTTTCACATGAAAATTCAGGAGCCGGGTCAATGTTTTTATAAATGTAAGTAAATCTCACCCCCCTTTGCATGCCAGTGAACCTGTATGAGGTTGGGAAATGCTTGGACTTAGGAACTCTTGGTGCTGATGAGACATAAAAGATCCTTAGCCTCACAGCCAAGTTTGTCAGATAAGGACCTTCAGGTCAATGAAGTTTTAAGTGTCTGAGCCAAGACTAGGACCCAGAGTTCCTACCTAAGTTCCCACCTAATTGCAGAGTCTCTTATCTAATTACAGTCTTTTCCTTTCCAGTCTATTCATTAGGTGTACATTCTGGAGATGAGGAACAGCACAAAGGCCCAAAGTCCAAGGAGTTGGGTTAGGTAGAAGGAGCATGTTGGGGGTAATAAGGATATTTGTTATTTCAGTAACTCAACTCTCCTGGATAAAATCCAAGAACTTCTGCCTTATCCTGATTTCCATTTCCTAATGCACAGAGTTAGAGTCCATTCCAGGGACTCCACTTCTTACATGCAGGCAAGAGGTTAACAGCCTTCCAGAAAATTGAAAGAAGTGACTCATTCAAAGTCTTCTAGACAGCATTTAATTCTTGAACTATAGATAGGGCTGACTGGGTGGGAGTGACATTGGTCTCACAGCTTCATTTAACTTTTTCCCACCTTCCTCTTTTCCACTCACTTTCCATTTTCCCTCCTGAGTTTTAATGATGCAAACAGCATTGAGGCATCATCATCTTCCACACCTAAACTAAAATGGATTCACATAATAGTTTTATAGCACTGAGCATTCAAGTCACAACTGCTGCCTGGTTTTCCTTGCTCTGTCTTAATAACGGCCAACAGAAAATACTCTCAGAGGCCTTTATAGGAAAGCAGAGCACTTCTTAACATAATAATAGCATCTTAACAATTCACTAGAATGCATTACTGGCTTAGCTGTTTTTAAGATTCTGATTCTTTTCCAAGCTTCTGCTGCACGTTTTTCTTCTTACTGCCCATAATGAACTTCATTCTTTTAATTTATCAGTCACTCAGAATCTGAGTGACTTGAAAATTGAAGACCACCCATTTGGATAATTTTATATGCTATAATAATGATTAATGATACAACCTAAATAAGCATATCGAACCTTACTCTCGCAATTCTAGTCCTACGTTCTATTATCCATTCAATCTAGCCCACAGAATAATTGGTTCTTAGGTACCATCATTGAACTGCAATGTTGACAATAAAATTACAGGTGTCATTTATCAGTTAACATCAGTTACAGTCTTAGAAGACAATCATAGAGATGGCTGCTGCTTACATACAGATGGCTAAAATTCCAGTTTCAAAGATGGTCCTGAAGTACAGTAGTTAGTTAAGGAGCTCAGTTACTAAATATATCTTTAAAATAATATATTTGAAATTTTCAACAGACACATGCTCATGAATACTTGGAAATGCAAAAAAAAAAAAGACTAAAGTTTCAATGACTGATTGCACAGACAAATTTGCATTTACTGAAAGGGGGAGGGCATGGGGGAAATACTGCTTTCACTGAGTTTTTAAGAGAAAAGGTATATAGCAATTGGTGGGGTTGAGAGGAAAGGATGTAATTCACAACACTAGTTTCTTGACTGAATGGGGGTACCCTAGCTCTCAGAACATTGTCAGTTACAGAGTGGAGTTGCACAGATGCAGCAATGGCCCTTGTAGTGCAAGTCGTCACATTTGGTGTCAGGCAACGTAAATCACAATTAAGAATGCAAACCCCCACCAGAGACCAAGATTAAAGTCAGCCACGGAGTTGAATTATTATGTGAAATACCTCTGTGACATTAAAACACAAAGAGACAAGCCAAATTGCCCTTTAAATAATTGTAAGCACCAAACTTCCACATTGGGAATTTCTTTATCTGTCCTTTACATGTAGATAATACTCTACCTATTGACCCCACTGATCCTCCATGGTTAGAGAAAGAGATGGAGACTGTCTTGGTTATCTCAAGCTGCCATAACAAATACCATGGACTAAGAGGCTTTAAAAACAGAAATTTATTTTCTCACAGTTCCCGAAGCATGGCTTGTCTTCTGATGAGACCTCTCTTCCCAGCTTGCAGGTGGCTGCCCTCCCACTGTATTCTCACAAGGCCTTTCCTCAGTGTGTCTGCATGGAGAGAGAGATCTCTCTCATTCCCTTTTCTCTTCTTATAAGGCCACCAATCCTATTTGATTAGGACCTCACCCTTATGATTTTATTTAAACTATATTACCGCCTTAAAAGCCCTATCGCCATATACAGTTGCATTGCGGGGTAAGGTTTCAACATATGATTTTGGTGGGGACAAAATTCGGTCCATAGCAGAGGTGATGCCCTTTGGGGCTATGAGAATAATTATTTTGTTCTAATGAAACCTATTCTTTCTACATGAGAATAATCCACAGGATATAATAAGCAGAACATGAGTATAACTGGGGTTCTAAAGCTATCTATTAAAGACATTGTCCATGCAGAAGAGAAATAAGTAATCAGTAGTATTTCGGTAGCAATTTTTTTTAAAAAAGGTGTATGGTAAATCAATCTTAGCAATAGAATTCCAGTGCCATTAAACTGTGGACACTTAAGCTCTCCTTCTCAAATATCTGAGCATGCCCATTTTCTACCTCTTCTCTCTCACAACCCCTTGCTGCCAATAGGGAAGGTGTGGTGGTAATTGGTTTGGGCCTTTTTACCCTCCTGCCTGAATCTCTTAACATTCCTCACCCTCACTCCTTTCTGATCCTTATGAATGTATTTTCTGAAAACAGAGAGCTACAGATTCCTAGGAAGAGACAAATAAAAGATTTCTTTTTGTCAGGTGCTAGACTAGCAACCCAATGACTCAGAAGCAGAGAGTTGAGACAAGAAGGCAGCATTTGAAATTGCATATAATCATAAGATTCGAATCAGGTGAGTCATTCTAATTATAAATTTAAAAAGCCATCCAAAAGCGGTTTTCTTTTTTGCACTTGGGTGTGCTGAGAGGATCCTGACTTAAGGCAGTTTATAAAACAATAAAAACACTATAATTATTAACTGCCATTATGATTGTTATTATATTAAATCTTTCTATCTTTTACTGACCACCAAAGCTCATTTCTCTTAAGGGGAAATAGAAGGCAAATTGGTTTCAATCCTGCCACAAATCTTGTGAATACTCATATTAATTCAACAATGTTCTCAGGATTGGTAAATGACAATAAATATGGCCCCCAAATACATTCGCCATAAGCCATGCTTTCTAGCATCTTTGTCTCACTATCCGTTGCAACCATAACAGACTGAAAACTGATCCCTAAACTCACTCAGACTTTTCATGAGCTCAACCTGTGCATGCATTCTCTCATCTTCATAGAAGCTGTATCCTTCAGTAAAACCATAATTATTATTATTTTTTAAAAAATTTATTTTAAATAGACTTTATTTTTTAAAGTTTTAGATTTAATGCCCATTGGATCAGTAGTGACACGCCTCTTTCATTTCTAATAGTAGTAATTTGTGGCTTCTATTTTTTATCTTCATTTCCCTGGCTAAGTGTTTATCCATTTTATTGTGCTTTTCAGAGAACTAGATTTCATTTTCTTTGATTTGCTCTATTATGTTCCTGTTTTTAATTTTACTGATTTCTCCTCCTTTTTATCATTGCTTTACTTTTTTTCTTCTGTCTGCTTTAGGCTCAAATTGTTCTTTTTCTAGCTTCCTAAGGTGTAAGCTTAGATTAATTGATCTTAAATCTTTCTTCTTTTCTCATATATGCATTTAAATGCTATAATTTTTCCTTTAATCACTGCTTCTGCTGCATACCCCCAAATTCTGATGTTATATTTCCCTTTTTGTTTAGTTCAATTTTTCTTTTATTTCACTTGAAACATCTTCTTTGATCCATGTGTTATTTAGAAATAGTTGATTAATCTAGTATTTGGGGATCTTTCAGCTATTTTTTTGTTATTGATTTTTAGTTTAACCTTATTGTGATCCAAATACATACTTTACATGACTTCTATTCTTTGAAATTGGTTTAGGTAATTTTTATGGCCCAGAGCATTAACTATGTTGGTGAATGTTGCATGTGAGTTTGAAAATATGTACTCTGCTGTTGTTGGATGGAGTAATCTATGAATTTCAATTAGATCAAATTGACTAATGGTGTTTATCAGATCAGCTATACCCTTACTGATTTTTTGCCTGCTTAATCTATCAATTAATGAAAGAGAGGAATTGAAGCCACCCGCTATAATGGTGGATTTGCCTATTTCTCCTTGAAGTTCTATCAGCTTTGCTTTACATATTTTGACAAGCGCATTCAGGATTGTGATGTCTTGGAGAACTGACTCCTTTTTATCATTATGTAATACTCCCTTTATCCCCAATAATGTTCCTTGTTCCGAAGTCTACTTTGTCTGAAAATAATACAACTACTTCGGCTTTCTTTGTTTAGTGTTAGCATCTTTAGCCAAACCTTTACTTGTGAACTAATTGAATATTTATATTTGAAGTGAATTTCTCTAGACAACACATATAGTTGGGTCTTACTTTTTCATCCTCCCTGAAAATCTGTTTTTAAATGCTGTATTTAGACCTTTTACATTGAAAGTAGTTATTGATACAGGTGGATTAATACCTACTATGTTAGTAACCATTTTCTAGTCACTGTTCTTATACTTTTTTTCTTCCCCTCTCTGGTTTAATTGAGCATTTTATGTGATTCCATTTTATCTCTTCTCTTAGCATATCAACAACACTTTAAAATAAAATTTAGTGATTCCCCTAGAGTTTACAAGATATATTTACAACTAATCTAATTTCATATAATAACACAACACTGCTTCACATGTAGGACAAGTTCTTTATAACAGAGTATCCCCAATTTAAAACTCTCATCCTTTACAATATTGTTGTCAATAGATTCACCTAATAGATTCACCTAATAAATTCACCTAATTCAACCACCTAATACTCTGTTACTTTTATTTGAAGTTACTTATAAAATAAATTAATAATAGTTAAATTAAAGATTTTATTTTACCTTCATTGATCCTTTTTCCCATACTTTTTTCTATGTGAATCTGATTTTCTACTTAAATCATTTTCATTCTCCCTGAAGAACTTCTTTTAATATCCCTTGCAGGGAAGGTCAACTAGTAATATTAGACTAAAAAATTCAAAAACTCCTCAGACTTATAAAAGTTGAGTCTCTTTCAAGCATTGCGCTGTGGCAGAAGACACCATGACACATCCAGCAGTTAATTTCATCTGCTCTAAAGTCCATTTGCCTGGGTTTGAATCCAAGCTCAACTGGGTGAGCAAGAACTGAAATGCTTTAAGGTTCATTATCCTTATCTCACGTTTATAAAGTGAAAATTAGTACTCACCTCAGCAGGTAGCTGTTAGAATCTAATGCTGTTCATACTTTGGCTGGCACATAATAAGCACTCAATAAATAATAATTGTTATTGTTTTGGGTGCCATTATTCACAGAACTGAAATCTGGGGACAAAATTAACAATGGAAAAATAATAATCTAAGCATTATAGATATGGAGGCTCCCTGTGATCACCAGGATAGTTGTAGTCTTGCTCCTCTAAGTTTTCTCCCCCCTAATGCAAAGCTCTGGGACTTCCACTCTTTTGAGTGTCATCAAGCCATAGGAACCAAGACTGCTCCACAAATAAGTTCAGGACGTCTCTCAACAGTAGTATATGGACATCTGCTTGCTTGCCCTTCACTCCTCCTCTTCCTTAAAAGCACTGACAACAATCTCCAAAAGATTATTAAAAAGCAAAGAATGATCCAAGATGTAAGATACAAGAAACAGGCCTTTGAAAGTACAGGCATCCTAATAATTCCTAATACTCTATCATTCTGCTCTGTAAAAATACATCCTATTCAGCAGATTAGTGTAAGAGCACAAAAGAATGACAACAGGCTATCTCCATTCCCTTCTTTATGACCTAGCATTTTACAAATCCAAGATGTTGAATGTTAAATGATAGAAATGGGCATGAATCAAACTGGAATTCAATACTGCATGAAGTGGAGATATAGTATATGAGAGGTTTGGGTTTTGTGCAAACATTTCTCTAAGAGCTTGAAGCACTCTTCTGTTGTGACAAGTGACTGTGTGACACACAGGTCATAATTACTGTACTTTATCATTCTGTTCTATGGAAATGCTTTTGTTCAGCATATTAGTGTAAGATCACAGAAATCTGGCAATAGTCCAGATAGTGGTCTTTCTTTGAAATCAGACAGAGAATTTAAAAAAACATTATTTGCCATAATATATATATTTTTAAATGTTATTTTCCTAATGGTAATGATTTAAATTTTAATTTTTTTTCATTCTGGATTTTCTTCTTATAATTTCTATGAATGCTTAAAAATATTAGGTATATTATCACACTATACTTACAATGAGAGTAAAAATTAATAATGTTTTAAAAGTTGAATCAATTAGTGTAAAAGATTCACTAATAAATGTACCAGGGTGATCTTTAAGGCAAACCATGTCCAAATGTTATACCAGCAAAGTTAATCTTAACATTACTAGGATGGTTTAATATTAAGCTTCAGAATACAGTAAAAATAGATAATTATAGTGTTTTTTCCAAATATTAAGCACAATAAAATATTTGCTCTATTAACAACCTTGACACATCTTAAAAGAGACTATAGAGAAATTTATGAATTTGTTGGAGTTGATGGTTTCTCAAGTCCTAAGATATTGTCCTCTGGAATACCCTTTCTGCTTCCTAAATCCAAATATAGAGGCGCAGTCTTTGCAAGCCTTTTGTGAATGCTCCAATGGGGCAGAATGAACAGCAATGTGTATTGAGGGTCTTATTTCCCTTCAGTCACTTCTAAGTATGAAAGACATGCCCCCGTTTGTTACTTCCAAAATTCAAAATTACAATCTGTGTATGCTTTCACAGGTTGTGAAGTGAGAAAGAGCATGTGAAACTCTTGTCCTAATACAAGCAGCAGCTTAAGTGAAGGATGAATGGGAAAGAAGATTTAAGAAACAGTCCTTCAAAAAAATAGTGTCCTCTAGCTCCAAATTCTGAGATGAAGCTCCAAGATCAGAAGCCTCACTCTTATCTCCCAATCTTGCTTTGGACATCTCAAGATAGTTTGTGCTGATTTTTTTTATTATTATTATTATTTACCTGTTGCCTGTACTCACCGACAATAAAGAATTTCTGTTCAAATAGAAGGATTTGGTTAATTACCAGGCAGGAGAATCTGGTAGGGCTAAGTGTGCTAGGAATCTTGCAGCAAGTGGGAGTCTGGATGAGCTCATTAGCTGGAAAATTACCATTTAGTACAAAACAAAACATTATTGCAGGAAAATTCTCAAGAATTTCTGTGACAGAAGGGATGCTATATATTCCAAGGAGTAAAGTTAACTACAGAGCTTAAATTAAATGATTTCTTGATATATATTAAAGAAAACACTATTTGGATTATCAAGGCAGTATTTTGGGGATATTCTGCCAATTAAGAATGAGTGAATTAGCAACTCATATGAATAGAGTGCTTACTACAAATTTCTAAATTTATAATTTTCTGGACAAGGGGACTCCTACATGATTCACCTTCCCCCTTCCTCTGTTTGTTAATTGAGGTGCTTTTAAATGGCTCATTTAATGCATGACTTTGTACTATATTTACCCAGATTCAAGAGAAGTGGGTATAGAAATCAGCTGTGGAACAAGTTCACAAAATAAATTCTATTCAAGGCCCAGGAATGGAATTGTGAAAGGCAACCTTCAAGATGTTTTGACAAATAAGGAAGTCTATAATTGGTCTCTTATGTTGCATAATGACATTCCAAAGGAAGGAGAATGTATATTTTCATTATAAATTAAGGGGGAGGACAGTGCTTTAACAACCTTGTGAGGATTATTTTTTATTCATTAGAGAATGTACCTGAATATTAGAAATAATCACATCTGTGTGTACTATCAGAACAGTTAGAGTCACAATTATGAGTGAGAAACTTAAGAAGGCCTATCAAGAATGGGACCTATGAAAGATTCAAGGAATAGGGGGTGGGGTGGGGTGTCAACTGTGGCCTAGAAAAGGTTTTCCAATGACTCATGAACTTCACAATATTGAAAATGTGTTCCCAGAACACAGAATAAAAAATGAAAGAGACAGATGTAAGAAGAAATATAAAAGTTACAGAGGTTTGGTCTAGGAGACCCAATGTCTATCTGACTAATAAAATATCTAAAAAGATAGAAGAAAAAAAGTAGAAAGAAGAACATAACCAACACTGAAGCCATGGTTCTGAACCTAGAATTATATACCAAATGTACCAATCAAGAGCGATACTCAAATAAAGGTATTTTCAAATAATTAACCAGGTCAGAAGCCCTGCTTTACACATACTTTTCTTAAGAGCTTACTTAATAATTTACTCCAGCAAGATAAGGTGATTATAAAACAAAATGAGTGCTTTAACAACCTTGATAATATAAGAGCAAAGGTATGTTTGACAGAGTGCAGAATGTAAAAGGAAAGAAATAAAGGGAAGGACAGAAGTGAAAAATAAATGTCAAGCGCAGAGTCTTGACGCAACAAGAGATGGATACTGAAGTACAGTGGCTGAAGTTGCAGAGGTAACTAGTAGAGAAATTAATAGTGATGTAAATTCTGGGTAAAGAGACAAAAGAAAAGATGACAGTGGGGTAAATGAGCTATTAGAGCAAAAGACCAAAATCTCCCAATATAAAAATTTTAATAATGGTTATTAAGATAATATATATAGATAGCAAAATAGCCACAAGAACAAAAAAATCAACTAGGAAGGAAGGGTAGAGAAACATAAGAGAGAAGGCTCTTGATATTCATTACAAGCCCATTCATATGTTTTAAAGCATTTCTATTTTTTCTTCAAAATGTTTTTAATTTAAATAAAAAGCAGTAAGTTCAACCTTTATGATATCTGTCCTCTTCTCCAGTGTGATGGCATATTCTAGGTCTAGCCACCCACTTGTCATGAATGTGGATACTTTGAGCTCTCCCTCTTTACTCTAAGGACTCCAGGGAACCTACTCATTTATCACACGCTCACATGACCACACTTTCTTGTGAGTCTTTAGGATATGGTCTTGGCAGCACTCTTTGTACGTCACTAGTATCTTTGTTGCTCTTGTAATAAAATTCTTTCCCCTATAACATTTAATTACTCTAATTTTCCAGTTGATTTGATGTGTTTAATGTAAGTTACATAAATTTTTCATGTGAATGACAGAATGTTGATGGTCTGATTTATCGTCCAGACATATTAAAACGAACTAATTTTCTCTTCTCAGAAAACTGTGAGTGTTTGGGTGGCATTTGATTATTATTGGCTGACATATTTAAGCTCTGGGGTGAGTATAAAGATATTTTCAATTTAATAGGTTTAACATGTCATTATTTGATGTTGATGAACTTCTACTTGTTAGGAGAAAAATCTCCCAGAAATAATGAACTTATTTGGATATCCTGATACTTGAAGCTTCAGTTATACAAAACTTGAGTATTAAATTAAATCATATTGTATAAAAACTAAAACAAACACACATCCCAAAATGAGCAAAAGAATATTTGAAGGCTGAGAAAATACAGAAATAAGTCACCTACAGACGAGTTTACTGAGAGGTTTTGAAATGCTTTCAGTAGAGCCTGTGATAACATACATATTTTAAATATAATTTACTTGAAAGAGTTTGTGCGAAACTCCACTCAGCTTCCCTACACAAGGTACCATCTCCTGTTGTACGTTACTCTCATCGCTCATTTGAATACATAAGTTAAATAGTGAGTTATTAAGTATCCTCAATTTATTCTCTTAATATAATAGAACTCAATACTTGTTTGCTGAGTTAATGAAGTAAGAAGTGATGGTTATCCAAACCTGCTTCATGGAATCTAAAGAAATAAGTATATTTAATGGTTCTATTTATTTCCTATTTTGTCCAATGATTTCCCCAACTTCACAGAACACATATGCCTAAGAAAGACACTCCCTTGTGTCTATGCCTTATAGTAGCACTTCTGAGTGCTGACTTAAAGCTTTAGATCCAGATCCAGGCCTCAATCATAGTACTTACTATTTTCCACGTTCTAATTACATGCTTATAAAGAAATTAGAAGCACATAATTATAAAGCATACTTATTACATGCTAAGGAGCTCCTGGAAGGCTAAACTCCTATGGAACTAAACTATGTATACTACATCACTGTCCTCTTTCCACCCCTAACATTAATCTAACTTTGGACACAAGCATATAAAAATGTCAGTGTAAAACTTTGGATTCTAGAAGAATGGCAAATCTTTTCTAATGGCTGAATGACACATGCAGTACATACCAGTTGCTCTAAGTAATGAAAAATGAACCACCTAATTACATAACATTTCTTCCTAAACATTGATGCAGTTATCAAACAGGGATGTGGCCACAGCATAGTGATACATACTCTTGACCTAGTCCTCTCTCTGGCCTTATGACTGGCCATGTGGCTGTAAATAAATTATTTAAGGTCATTATCGTTCCATTTCTTCATCTGAAAAAGGGGCTAATTTACTGCCTTTGTTTAACTGTCAACTTCCTGCAAATGTGAGTTTTGAGTTCTCCAAAAGAGAGTGCACAGTGGAATAGAAATAACAATACAAAGATTGCTGTGTCAGCTCAGTCAGAATCTGTGTGACCATTATCTTGCTAAGTTGCCGTTTCTTCACTCATACAATAGAAAATGATCTCCAAGTACCCACATCTCTCTGACAGTCTGAGACTGTGGACTAAGTATTAGAGAAGAGTATTGAGAAGCTCCTAAAGATAGCCAAGCTGATCTTATCAGGGATTCAATATGAACGAGAACATAAATGGCCATTTGTTCATTTCCCAGTGATAGATGCAATGTCTCTTTATATGAATATACTCCCTTAACTTCTAGGTACTCTGTACCTTTTTCATTTCCAGGTCCACTGGAATATTTGGTTGAATTCATTCTCTCTCTCTCATTCTCTCTCTCTCTCTCTCTCTCTCTCTCTCTCTCTCTCACACACACACACACACACACACACACACACACACACTTAAGAAAATTTCCTCTGAGAAGCTTGGATGAAGTAGCTGGTTTCATTTTCACACTCAGGAAAGCAACTAGTATGTGGCACAAAGCAGCCATTCCTTTTCTAACCTTGCAAAATAATCATTGTTACAACTGTGTGTGTATATATGTGCACACATCTGTTTGATACTCTTGAAGAACACTAAAATTCTCTGATCAGATACATTTTCTCTGGGGAGGAGTGCAAAGTTTAATGCAAAATTCAGCCCAAACTCTTAACACAAAGTGTTTCTAAATAACTCTGGAGATTTATAGCCTGAGTGTCGAATCATTGTTCTTTTATTTCTTGTCTAAATGCAAAAAAAAAATAATTTTCTGGTCATAATTTCAGTACTTTTGGGACATTATCAGGACAGAAGTAAAAATAAGACATCATTATAATGTTCAGGTCCTATGGCTGAGTGTGACTAATAGCTGTGGTGTCAAAGAGGTAATAAACTGGTGAAGTCAGCTAGGAAAGATATAAGTTTGGTGGCAGCAGCTTATTTCAATAAGCAATTCAGCTTTAAGGATCACAGGTCTATCTGTGCCCTCTCACTTTTGTCCCCTTACCTCACACCTTTCTCTTCTCTTGAGTATTTTCCCTCTCTCCTCTGTGGATTCTTACTTTTGCTCTATCTTTGGAAAGCCAAAGCAAGTTGAACCCACTGTTAAGATTTTCTAAAACTTTTCTATCTAGATTGTGATGTTTCCTTCCCTTCACCTTATTATATAGATTAAGTGAATTTGTTGGTTTTGCCTAACTAGACTGTAGGGTCCTTGGGAAAAGGATAATTTCTTTGCCTTGTTGTTTTATGTTCTCTTAAATGTCTGGCCTCTTCTGAGTTTATTTCAAGTGTGTGATACACTCTTTCAATTCTGAGCAAATCTATTTTCTTCATTGTTTTTATCTCCTAAATGAGATTTGAAAATTACTATGGTATTTATCTTTCTCCGCCTGACTTATTTCACTCAGCATAATAACCTCTTGGTCCATCCATGTCGTTGCAAATGATAGGATTTCATTTTTTTAATGGCTGAGTAATATTCCATTGTATATATGAACCATAACTTCTTTATCCAATCATCTATCAATGAGCATTTAGGTTGCTTCCATATCTTGGCTATTGTAAATTGTGCTGCCATGAACATAGTGGTGCATAGATCTTTACAAATTATTGTTTTGTTTTGTTTTGTTTTGGATAAATACCCAGAAGTGCAATTGCTGGGTCAAAAGGTATATCCATTTTTAATTTTTGAGAAACCTCCAGACTGTTTTCCATAGTGTCTGTACCAATTTCCAATCCAACCAACAGTGTATGAAAGTTCCCTTTTGTCTACATCCTTGCCAATATTTGTTGTTCTTTGATTTATTGATGAGTATCTTTACATATATTATTCCTCCTTTTTTTGAGTTGTATTAATCTATTGAATCCTCTGTGAAATCAGAAGAAGGAAGGCTAGGTAGAGAGTTATCTGTATTGCCCAAGTATTAGAGTTTAAGATAAACATGTGCAATAACATGAATGTAGCCACACGGAAAAGTAGAAAGGCAAAAATTTATCAACTCAGTGAATTAACATAGGCTATCAGAAGCCCTAATCAATAATTTCCAATGCCAAAGATTTCAACATAGAGGAACAAAATTAATACTATTAACTGTTACTACTATTATTTAATGAAGTTAATAATTTGTTCATTACAACTTTGGTTTATGCAACTTTTTCAAAAGTCCAGTCCATGGGGAAAACAATCAGATGTTTTCTTGATGCTCCAGATGCTAGGAAGCATTAAACTAAGTAACACTTGTAGTCCTTCTAGCAAAAAAAAAATAGGATAAATTTATGATTCTATGAATTTCCTTGTTTCACAATGGTAACAGTCTCATACAAAGGCTAACTCCTCAAGCTCACGATATTTCATAATGAAGATAGCATTAATGACTGCTGGGTCTTTGAAGTAACTACAGGACTAAATCAGGCATTGTGGCAAGCAGCTTCCAAGATGGCCCACAAGGATCTGCACATCCTGATATTCACAACTTTATGTAATCCCCTCCCCTAGAGAGTGGGCTGGACTTATTGACTAGCTTTTAACAGAGAGAACAGAACAGAAGTAATGAGATGTCAAATCCATTATTAAAAGACTATAGCTGCCATCTTAGGCATCGTCTCTTGTTCTCACTCACTCTGAGAGAAACCAACTGCCATTTTGTGAACTGTGCTGTGGAGAGGTCCAAGTGGCAAAAAACTGACACCTCCATTCAACAGCTATTCAGGATCTGAGGCCAGCCAACAACCACATGAGTGAGCTTGGAGGAAGATCTTCCTCCAGTTGAGCCTTAGAGACAATAAAGCTACAGCCAACAACTTGATCACAGCTTTGTCAAAGACCCTGAGCCATAACCATTCAGTTAAGTCATACCCATATCTTTCACCCACGGAAACTTTGAAATAATATTTTTTGATTTAAGCTGCTAAGTATTGAAGCTAATTTATATAAATAAAATAGTATATATAATATATATTCATATATTAGAAATCTAGTTTCATATATATGAAATTTTCATTTATCACAAGTACATATATAATTTCCTATATTACATGTATATTACAAATATCCATTTATAAGAGTAACCAACACTAAGCACCAAGAATAGCTTCTGTAGCCATTTCCCCCTCCATTCCAAACGCACAAGAGCTCTTCAAAGTTAATAAACTAATATACAAGTTCTATATTACCTAGAAGCAATAATATGTGCCAAAGGGCAATGCTTTCTTTTAAAAAAAATTAAAGATTTTTTTAATATAGCTAAACATACAATATTATATTAATTTTGGGTGTACATCGTACTTATTCAACATTTATCTACCGAAAGAAGTGATCACCATGATAAGTCCAGCAACCATCTGACAATGTACAATGCTATCACGATATTATTTACAATGTTCCCTATGCTGTACACCACATTTCCATGACTTGTTTGTTTTATACCTGGAAATTTGAACCTCTTATTCCTCTCCATATTTCCCCATCTTTTTTTGAATTTTCAATTTCAGTTGACATTCAATATTATTTTATATTAGTTTCAGGTGTACAGAATAGTGGTTAGACATTTATCTATTTCATGAAGTGAACCCCTTGACTAGTCTAATATCCACCTGGCACCATATATAGTTATTACCATATCATTAACTATAGACTATGATTCTTCTTTTATGGCCATTTATTTCTACAGACATGTCAGAACCATTAAGAGGAAATCACAGTTGACTATGAATTAAAAAAGAATTAATCAGAGAGGAAAAAATGACATAGATGATAGAGGCTCTGTTCACCCCTCTGGCAACCAAATTGAAGTTGTGACAAAAACAAGGAGCAAACAGCAAGGAAAATCACCTGGGATCTAGATGAACAAGCCATACAACTAGGGAGAGAACTAAGAAACCACCCTGCAATGCCAGAAGGTAGGATGGGGTGAGGATGCGAGACTACCCAGTCCCCAGAGGCTGAATGGGACAGAGGCTGCAACAGCAGCAGCTGGCAACTGCAGACGCCTTTTAAAGGGGTCGTGTCCTTGAGCGGACTTTTGCTGTGACGGACCTGCTAGCTCTGAGCACCAGCACTGGTTCAGCTGTGTAAGGGGCACAAGGGACTTACAGAGGGACACTGAGTTGTCGGAGGGCTGAGGAGAGACTTGATCTGTACAGAAGTGCCTGAAGTATCCATTGTTTCTCTGTTGAGCCCTCTCCCTTCCCAGTGCACAGAATCAGCACTGCCATAGTGGAGATGTCATCAAACTGAATAACAGAGGTCACTTGCCCAGAGGATTCCCTGAAACTCCACCTCTCCCAACTCAAGAAGTCAAAGAGATATTTGAAGAAATAATGATGGAATTCTTCCATCACCTGGTGAAGAAAATAGACATAAAACCCCAGGAAGCTCAAAGAGTCCTCAAAACCAGGAATCGAAAGAGGCTCACACCAGGACACATCATAATTAAAATGCCAAAGGTTAAATATAAAGATGGAATCTTAAAAGCAGCAAGAGAAAAGCAGGTAGTTACCTACAAAGGAGCACCATAAGACTGACAGCTTATTTTTCAAAAGAAAGTATGTAGAACAGAAGAACTTGGCATAAAATATTCAGCATGACAAAAACCCAGGATTTACAACCAAGAATACTTTATTCAGCAAAGCTATCATTTAGAGCCAATGGACAGATAAAGAGCTTCCCAGACAAAAATAAGCTAAATGAATTTATCAACATCGAGCCAGTATTACACAGAATATATTGGAGGGACTTCTTTAAGAAGACAAAACATGTATCAAAAAGAGAATAAAGAATGGTAGCAACTACATTCCTATCAATAAGTGCATCAAGTGGAAAAGAATTAAGTGCTCCAACCAAAAGATAGAGTGGTAGATGGATAAGAAAACAAGACTCCTACAAATGCTACCTACAAGTGACTCACTTCAGATTAAAAGACGCACACAGACTAAAAGGAAGTGGATGGGAAAAGATATTGCCTTGATGGACCTGAAGGTTATTGCGCTAAATGAAATAGGTCAGATAGGGAAAGACAAATATCGCATGATTTCATGTACATGTGTAACCTAAAAAAACAAAATCAACAAGAAAAACAACAAAAGCAGAAATAAACTCATAGTTACAGAGAATATTTTGAGGGATACTAGATGGGAGGAAGATTGGGAGGACAAGAAATAGCCAAAGCAATTAAGAGGTACAAATGAATAGTTGCAGAATAGACATGGAGATGTAGAGTACAGTATGGGGAAGATGGTTAATAATGTTGTAATAGATATGTAAGAGGGAAGAAGGGTACTAGATGTAGTGGGGTGAACAAAAGAGAATTAATCAATAATACTGATTTGATAATGAACTCTTTAGTAACTATCTTAGGAGAACCAAATTTTAACTTTTGGTCCAATGTTATCTTCACATGGTATTTTACATACATCAGTCTATGAGTTAAGAAACCTATTGTCCAGTTTATGGCCACTGAGTTTTTAAAAAGTCTGTATATCATGCAGCTGGAGTTAACTAGTGAGCCAGTATCAAGGCCAGAATGGAAGCTATAAAAGAAAGACTTATCAAGATTTCATTTTCAGATAAAGAAGGCAGAAGGCTACCTCTGGTTGGTCTGGTGAGGAGTTTTGTTTCACTCAGCATGTTGGAGTATATCTATCCCCAAAATATTTTATCTTGTTATGAAGGATTAACCTGAATTAACTCCCCCTTGCTGAATTTGCTCTTCATTATCTCTCATGATTAATCACTTTCTAAAAGAGTAGAAGAAAATTGTGTAGTGGTGACATACTTCACTTTTTCTATCTAGGTTGGGCCCAGGCATTGAAAAGAGCTAAATGACTTTTCAGAAGCTTACTCGTTTTGAATAAAGATTATTTTTCCTACTGAGTTTAAGCAGAAAAATAATGCACTTAGGTAGAAAGCATAAGAATTAAAAACAAATGAAATACTTGTCTTATTGCTACCACCACCACCATTTATATAGTACTTACCAATTACAAAGTGCTTTTCTAAACTGAGAACTAAAAGCATTTAACCCCTCCCCACACAGCACACTGTCTACATTAACATGGTTTTACTCTTTCGCTGTCTTATCAAATACATATTTTTTTTATTCTACTATATTCATCAATGTGACTTTACTATTCCAGGTAACTCTTGCTTATGAAGAATGACATTGCAGATAACTCTGTTGTTTATTCCAGAAACATCTGGAAAAAAATATTCAAATGAACAACAAACAAATTTTCAGCAGATAGGATTAAAATCAAATCCCTTGTTTCAAAAACTTCCCTTCATTGTGTTCACCAATCCTGAACTATTATATTATGATTCTTACCCAATCCTAAATAAGGCCCTATACTCAAATAGCTACCTTCAGATTCCTAAACTTCACAATTATCCCCATTTTGCCTTTCCCCCCTGACATGCTAATAAGACTCTGTCAAGGTAGTGTTCTTCCTTACCACAGTAAGGGTAAACTTAACTTTGCCTTCACAACAAGTTATTCTGGTGGTATTTTTGAGGACCCAACATTCAACAATGCTCTTAACTAATTCTGCCCTAATGATAATCCCTTTAATGATCTGGGGCAGATCTTATCACCTCCATTTTATACTTATGGAAATTAAAGTTCAGAGAAGTTAAATAACCTGCTAAATCAAAGAACATAAGCAGTAGAACAATTAAAACATATTAAGTTCAAAGTAAGAGTCCTTAACATTAGGTATGAGATCTTAGAAGTCAGCCTGTGCAGATAGATATGAGATTTTGAAGACCAGGAGGGACAGATAAAAATAGAAAAGGAAGTACACCCCGGTCTACATTCTCTTCAAGAGTGTGTTAGATAAAGAAATATGTTTAAGTTGTTAAAGATCACAAAGGGTGACCAGGATCCAAGAACCTAAGAACTGATGAGAGACAAGAACTCAATAGTCAGAGTGGGATGACCCCAACCCCAGCCCACTGAGGGAGCCAAGATACAAGAAATGACTAAGAAGCAGAAAGTACATGGTAATAGCAATTAGAAAACTACCTCTTGAAAATTAAGACCCAAAATATCTAGATGGATTAGAAGAAAAGTCAGCGTAAAATATACTAACAGACTTACTGGGTGATTTTCTAGTGACAGTTACTATAGATGTGTTGGCATAAAGGGACTGCATGTTTCCTAAAGGCAATGGCAGAGAAATTTATGGAAGTATGAAAGGCACAACAAAGATGAAACACGATAATGTGTAACCAAGCAAGACAAAGATAGAAAAAAACAAAGCTTGAAGTAGATTTTAGATAGATAGCTTGATGCTGTTCATGGAAAAGAGATAGGATTTAGTTGATGAATAGATGTTTATTGACAGACACAAAACATATTGGTTTCAGAAGTGTCATTACAGTGAGACCCCGCAAATAATAGTATATTGAGAAAACAAAGGTCTTGGCCAGAAAACAAACAAACAAACAAAAATCAGAGCATAAAAGGCACTGAAACTCAGCAAACAGAAGTAGCCCAAAATAAGAAAAAGTTATTGACCAATATAAGAAATTAAAACTTAAAAATTTAGCTGAGTCCTCCTGAAAATCAATGAAGGATCAGAAGAGGGAAATGAACTATTACTGGAAGCAACTACAACTGCAGATTAAGGTACAACAGAAATATATGGAATATGGAAGAGTTGAGGGATAAGGAATAATATATTGGAAAAACCTCACCTTCAAACAGCAGAGTGTGTCCAAAAGTTTGTCCTAGATATCTCAACTCTCTAAACAGATGAGAAGTTTTGAGGCCACCTATTCCCAGAGCCATTTTTCACAGGCCCAAGAAAAATCCACAAGAGGCAGGAGCAGGAAAGCCTACACCAACTCAGAAATACAGAATTCATAGGGGAAATGGTAAAGCTGTCTCTATCACTAACTTTTCAACTTTGCCAAAGGATGGTACTCTCTCATATACTCAAAATGGGCACTGGCATCTGCCTCTTTCTTACTCTGAGGATCTTTAAATCTCTATAATTCTTAGACGCTCTTCCCATGTTACTGAAGATTTGAATAAACAATCTAATCATTTTCCATTGAGCTCAAGGTGCTTGGAAAGAAATAAATATATTAGCTAATTCTGAGAATTGGGAGATTGTTAAATGATGGTTACCTTACAAATGGGCTGATTGTGAATTGCCTGCTGAGTACTTACCAGATCACACACTTTCCCTTCAGTCTTTTCCATACTGCCTAATTTGGCCTGGCCTTTTGTGGACTCATTAGGGATATTTATACACATTAGACTTTGAGTTATTGTTTTTCCATGTTGAGAAACTACCACCAGAAATTAGTATTTAAAACACCTACAGTGGAGCCAAAATGTTCTTTTGTATTTTGGTGAATACAATAACTTTTCAGGGCTGATAATAATCTAATAATCATTCTCAGGCTCTAGATGATAACAAGATGATGATGAATGCTACTTACCATCCTTTCCTCACATATCAAGAGCAATCAGTCTTTCTGTCACTTTAATAACAGACAAGAAAGATGATAGTGTTAAGAACATTGCACCTACCAGCTCCTTGCCCAAGTGTTTAAAAAATAGACCATAGAACACACATTTCAGTAAAGCATTTAAAGAAATTGATACATTTCAAACTGATATTGCCCTCCAGGATACTGAAATTTAAAGTCTCATCTACACTATATCTTTGCCCACTAAAAATCATCTTTAGCTAATATTCATTATTAGTTGAAGCAAACCCCAAGGCAGGCGAGAAGACACATGAAAGTTTAAAAAATTGAGTAACAACAGAGCTAGACATTTCTTTTGAATGCCTGTATTCTGGATCTGAAACCTGTAGAGAGAGGAGTTTTTACAGACCATCATAGTTTTTTGTCTCTTGAGTATATATTTTTATCCTTCCATATTTTCTGGCTACATCTCAGGCCATGGTAATAAAACTCCCACATCCGTGTTGTCCCTTAGCGTACTTGTCCAGTTGGGGAAATGATGAAGCACAGGGTAGAGTGGGAAAAGGGACAGGAGACACTCCCTTGAACATTCAATGCCCATGACACCTTTCACACTAAAATCCCTTGTCCTTCTAATTCTGTTTTATCTTCTTCCTTAGGAGCAGCTCTATACAGTGCTGCTATCCCTAGCCCTTTCCTCATCTCTAGGCTGTAGGCCCCTGAAGAAAAGAGACCATTTCCTATTTGTCATTCTCTCTCTCCTGATCCCATTTCTGAAGATTTATCCTCTGTATTTCTCCTCCCCTTATAAAGGCAGACAACCAAACTAGCCAAAGAACTGCATCTTACATCCCTTTAGTGTTCTCATGTTTTTCTGAAGAAATTTTAGCATCAGTTATTTCTATAATTCGAAATCACATGGTGTCACTTCTGGAGAGACATGTTTAGCGGGAAATGGGAAGGTGGTGATCGGCTGGGAAACTACTGTCTTTATGAGTAAACTTCATGGAATTATTTTATTCTTTAAAAGTCATACTTGCATGTTTGATAGAAATAAGAACAAAACACAAACTTCTATTTCCTGACTGGTTGGTGTACTCAGTGAGTAGTTAGCTAACTTCTACTCTGAAGAACTGTGCACAGAGAGACTGCAGGGAACGCATGCTAGTCCCACAGTGGAACAGTCAGTGACCAAGAGTCAGTCTTTTCTGAATTACATTTGACTCATTATAATGCCATAAAAATATAAAGTCTAACAAATGTCTATATGTGGTGAATAGAGTTTATTATGAACTAAGATAGTAGGGCCAAAGTACTGTTTAGAGAACCCCTCATTTTAATAAATTATCATTGTATCTCTTGATTCTGCCAAGAAACAACAAAACAAAATAGCAGGGATGGAGAAAAAGCTTTTCAGGATCAGGGTAATATTTATGTCATTAAGATGCACCAAGTTACCTTCTATTCTGGGTCTATATAATGAAGCCAGCCAAATCAACAACAACATTTGGAAATTAGACAAAATTGATCCCTAGACTCAAGCGAAATTTCAAGGTGAGGGGGAGGGAGTAAGAAGCAGACTCAAATGTTAAGTAAGTCATTACTAGCTCTTCTGGAATACCAATAAACACCAGTTTTATAAAAGCATATTTTTATGGAATTTTATAAACACCCCCCTGTGGTCTCTTCACATTTCCAACCTAATTGCATGTGCAAATGGAGGACAGGTTTATAGAATAGCAAAAAAAAAAAAAAAATGAGAGATGCTGACAATAGGTGACTGGAAAGTGTTTTTTGCTTAATAAAGGAATTGAAATTTCCACTAGGTTGTAATGCCCAAATGATCTATGCTTATACTAATTAGGTATGTGTAGGTGACTTTGTTTTGGTCAAAAGTCCAAGGGAACAGATGGATTTTGAGTTTTCTTTATGGCTGAGTGCCAGCCATGACTTTAACTGATAAGGACCAATTTCTCTGTATAGATATTTAAATTAAGTACCTCTCACAGCCAAGGCTTCTAACTGGTTCTTAATTAACACTCAGTGCAAGCTGTGAACATTTTCACCTGCAGCCATTTTGCTTATTTTGTAAATCAAAACGATATATTATTTAAAATGCTTGTTTTCTTTGACTCTCATATATCCTCACCTCCACAAGGATCCTGAGAGAAGTAGACACTTATTAGCCCAAGTGGAAACAGTGAAACTGGATCTGTGGGAAGAGATCAAATTTAGAAAAGTTACTCTCTGAGCAGCAGGCTACATGTGCCCCTTTATGCACTATGAACAGTCCTTCTCTCTTTACTCTTCCCACCATGCTTCCAACTGACATCTCTTACTCTGCCTCCTCTAGTTAAGTCTTTCCTCAGAAAAAGACCCAAGAAAGGAGAGCAGAATCTCCACTCTTGATGCTGGAAGAAGAGCTCCAGCAGAAGTGCACAGGTCTGCTCTTCGGGGATCTAGCAATCACAAGGCTAGCCTGAGGCACCCATGGCTATCCAAGGCCCTGATGCAGTATTCTTATTCTACAAGAGTGACTCAGAGATTCTGCCTGATTCAGCCACAGTGTGGCAACCCCATCAGTTACTCCTAGACCTTAGACAGAACTTCTTATATTTACATACACACACATGCAATGCATCTTGTTCCTGTTAACAGCTGACCTAGACCTGTGGTCTTTCAGTAGGAGGCAATTTATTCCTAGAACCAATTCCAGACGCTGGGACTACAAATATGAACAGGACAGTGAAAGCCTCTCTCACTCTTGTGTTTATATTCCCATGAGTCAGATCTATAATTAGTCTACAGCAAGCCATATAAATGAACTGCAATTGTTCCTGTAAGGATCATGGTCTTCTTACCATTCCTACATATGCTGTTATTGAAGTTAGACAGGGAATAAATCTTCATCAACCATACAACTTAAATGCCACAATGTACAATGCTTTTCAGAGCTTTAGGATTAACAAAAATTAGAATATTTAAAATAAATTCATTAAATTATTATGATCTTCCTAAGTGTGTACATAATATTTAAGTTTGGAAACAAAATGGAGTCAAATATCTGAATGAGAAAGCATAGATTTACTTACTAAAAACCAATAACGAGATTTTCATCAGAACCAACATGGATATTTTCTTAAAAAGACTAGTTGGAAAAACACCAAAATGTTGGCAGTGGTCATACCACTATGTAATTGGATTGTAAGCAACTTTAAAATTTATTCCAGTGTTGTGTAAGAGCTCATATGAGCAGATAGTACATACCTCTTCCTAAATCTGCATTCAGTGATGTCACATTTGTGGCTTAGCTATGGTGGGAATATTTTTACCTCAGAAATTGGCAAATGGTGAATGGTTATGGTGTTTTCCTTTCTTTTAGAGAGCTGGTTGCTAAAAATGTACTAACATACCATTTTATATAGTCTCTAGACCTTCTTAGTGAGCACATATTATAATTACAATTTGAAGTTATTTTTAAAGAAAATAAAATATTATCCTTTGTGTACATGGTGCTTTTTCATCAAGTACTAAGTAAATTGATTTTTCTTATATAAAATATCCATAGTCTATATAAATTGTCCCTCAAATTTCCATTATAATTCAATGTCTCTCCAGTTTCCAAAAAATAAAAAGTATGAAAACACATTTAATCCAAACATGAGTTTGAGGTTAGGAAAACCAAACCAAGAATTTATAGCCCATTAAAAACTCCAAATAATTACTAACTATTCATAGAGCAGACTCCAGGTGGGTCAAAGGACAAAAGACTAAACTCTTTAGGATTCAAGAAGCCAGACTTCACCTTAACTCTAAATAGGACCATTTTTACCTCTCCTAGGTTTCTGAATTCTGGGGCATCCATCGAAATACATATTAACCTTTTTGAAGTCTTTTGCCTTGAGACCACTTTTAAAATGCCAATACTTAGTGATATTACTCACTAAACCATGCATTCAGGCTTTCCCCACCCCTCCCTGAATGAAGAGACCCAAGATGAAAGCATTGGGCAGTGGATAAAAGTATGCATGGAAAGGGAAGTAGATGACAGTGTGACAGTTAAGTTTCACACCGTTTTTAGAGTAGCAAATAAGGTCACCATCATGTTACTTGGTAAAAGAATTTGGCTGGCACAGGTCCACCAAGTGGTTTTGGGTAAAGCTTTTTTCACTTAATGGGAAATAGCAATGACTCCTACAGTCCAGGGCTTTAAAGTAATTTAACCAATTACAGGAATAAATCAAAAGGCTTTGAAATGTCAATGTGCTATGTAACAGCTAGACACTTTATTTTTAATTAAAAGAAATGTACATTTTTTTTTTATCTTGGGTGGGTAAACTTCAGTTTCCAAAATCTTACCAGAATATAACCCGTGCTAATATAAAAGTAGAGGAACCAGAGGTATTTTTTGAAACTAAATATTAAAAGTCTCTTTAAGAACATCTTAGGATAGTGCACATTTATATGTTGCATTTTTCCCATCTTTCATATTGTCAATATTTTCACCTAATCTTTCTGGGACTGCCAGTTGACAGGCACCTTCCAGCTCACACAACCTGACAAATCCTAAAATGTCCCTTTGGGTGCTGAGCCATGTCAGCCTTGGTGTAAGTTGTCTGAGTTGGCCAGAACAGAACCCGACTCAGAACATGGAAAATCTTGGGTCCCTGGGCCACTTCTTGCTTCACAGCAAGATTACACAGGTGTGGTTTCCAAACAGGAGCCAGTGTAACCTATAAGGAATTTGCTGTATCTGCGAAAGGATAGAAAATAATTAAAGGAAAGGGGCAGGGAGGGGGCTATACCAAGCACTATAATGTCCTCCAATCTGTGCATTCAGGAAATGGAGGACTAATTTCTTGAGTACCTCTTCTGTATTGGGCACACTACAAAGATTATCACACTTGATTCTCACAAAATCCCTGATAGCAAAGTATGATTCCTGTTTTGTAGATAAGGAAACTGAGGCTCAAAGAATTAGTTAGGAACTAAGGATAGACAGTTACTGGTGAAATCAGGTTTGAACGGAGGTCTGCCTGACTCAAAAGCATCCCAGGAAGCAAGTTATAAAGCACTAAGCATTAGAGCTACATAATGTAGGCATTTACTCTACATACAATAGTAATAAGTACAACCCATCAGGCTTACTATTATTACATGGTTCCAAGGAAAGACCATGTTCCAAAACATATATACCAAAGTGAGCAACAACATCAAATGTATAAACTGGTTAGAAGACCCCTCACTCTGAGATCTTGTATTCCCATGTTCTGAAAGCTTCAGTTCTAAGTTAATATGAAATCTGATACTCTCAGAAAGGAATCCTGGCCCAGTTACTGCATACTTTGCCAGAAAATTAACAGCAAAGGTAAAATCAAGTTCAGACAGAGGACCTCTGCATGTTTGAAAGAAACATACCAGATAGCACTCTGGGATAAACAGCACCAAATATGAGAAAATGCTTACCAATCAAGCCTTGTGGTTTGACCACTGTATTGACAGAGACTTTGACCTGGACAGGGACAAGAGAAAGCATTTATTATACAAGAGCATTAAATGTAACTCAGCCAATATTAGCACTTTTTGTTATGATCAACTCATTCAAATTCTTTCATCCCCCTGTACTTCTCTTGTATAATGGAAACACAGGGGTCAAAGAGCTTAGCATTCATATCTCAAACCTTGCCCCCAGTTTCCAATACCTGAATTCATTAAAAAATTTTAAGAGTGGCTCACAGTGTTGAAATAATATGTTAGAAGCCAGCTGAGCTGCCAGGCTATTGCCTTAGAGTGAAAATGACTAACTCTCTCACTCAGAGACTGGAAGTTTACTGTGTATTAAACATGGTATGTGGTCCCAGCAACATCTGCAACTCAAAGAAATTGCCAACAATTTTGAGGAGTTTTGACCTACATATTACTGTAATTTCTGGCCTATGTCTTCAGGACTTCTATCAAGAAAATGCCACAGGGAGGGTAGGCTGACAGACTCCCATTCCTTACCCCTCACTTGGTCTGTAGGTCTCATCTCTCCCTCCTTTTTCATAGATAGAGCTGGGTTTTATAATTAGATTCAGATTTACATTCTCATACCAGCTTAAACAAAGTCTGAGCAGCACCCCACACTGCTTTGACTCCCAAAGATTGTTTTCTACAGTCCAGTTCATTCCATCCATCTGCTGTCTGGTGCTAGTTTTCCAAAAATAATAAAATGAAAAATCAAAACTTTGGTGTTAAAAAGTCAAAGCAAGGTTTTTTGTTGTTGTTGTTTGTTTGTTTGTTTGTTTTTAAATCAGAAAAGTCTAATTATGCCAATGTGCCTACAGTGGTGGCACTCACACTGTACAAAGGAACACAAGTAAGTATGGGAAAAGGTGCTCCCGCCTGATTAAAGGAACAGGTTACAGAAACAGGGTCTCTACCATGGATCTAGTCAGCAGTGCCCAAAAGTGACCCTGCAACTGCTGATAGTCTCTGTCTCTTACAGACCCAGGGAAGAGCTTTTAACACTACCTTTAAGGATGGCACCAGGGAACAGGAGATGGGGACTCTCTCTGCCAACCCCCCCACTTTATAATACTTAGAGAGACACTTATTCTTCTGGATGGTTCTGACTATTAGTTTTGATTCCATTTTCTTCACATACAGGCCCACAGACTGACCAGTACTGGACTTTTCCATCACAGGTCCTCAAAAAGGTGGTGATCGTACAAATTTGCAGTTGCTTGCCTGTGGGTGGACTGCAGGAAAGTTATTTAATTTGGAAATTCATTTAGGTGGGTGGCTGTGACAAATGTCCTCTTCCCCTTATCCAGAGGAACTTCTAAAAATGTTTGGTGAGGCCAGGGTACCCAATCATGCAGACTGAAAGATAATATAAAGACAACTATTGCACTCATCTTGAGGTACAAGATCAGATAATACTGTTGTTTTAGAGGTTTGCCTGCCCCTACAAAATGAACCATAGTTTATTCTTCTTTAATCAACTATCACAGGGGAATTATGAAATATTAGGCTGAAAGGCAATGTCCCTTAATTTCTATAAGTAGGAGTCTCAAACAAATCAGTTTATTCTATTCAATACCATAGCTAGACTCAGGCAGGACTATGGGTAATAAACCTTTGAAATGGGAGGTGGAGTTGTTCATTAGATTATACAACAGCATTTTATGGTGTATTAGTGTAATTGGTAACACAGTAGGTTAGAAAATCATGGACATCAGAAAGAAGCTAATATCATTTAATGTAATTTTATAAAAATTCCAATCATTAAGTAAAATTGCTACATCTGACACTGAGCATAGATCTTCAAGGAAATAATAAAAGAAATTAGACAGTTGCTAATATTAGATTTGGTAGATGTGATCTGGAAAATATCCTTTAGGAGTCCATGAGCAAAGTGGATGCAATAAAGATGTCATCAATTCTGACATCTGGACCTAAATCCCACAGTTAGAAATTTTTTGAGGTTTTAGGGCTCTTTTTGAAATGGTAGTATTTATGAAGCTAGTTAATGTCCCATTTCCTAAAACCTTAGTACCTCATAGTAACAAAGGCAGAGGCAGTTTTCAACAAAACCAATAATCAATTTTTTTGATTTGTAAATATAATCCAGGAAGGTAATTTTGGAGAACATCAATGTTCCATCAATAAAAGTGTCAATAAATCATTTAGGTACTAAACAATATACATAACACTAGTCAAAATCAACAATAAACCAGATAAATTCAATCAGCACCATTTTACCTTAAAACAAGAATGTTTCCTTTCAGTGATTAAAGTCCATAGGTTTTTGAGAGAGACAAAAAGAGTTGTCTTTTAATTTAATTATTCCCTTAAATACACATTACATGTCACATAATGGAGACATAAATATAAATAGGCACCCCTGCCAATTTCAAATGCCGGCCCTTGGCAACACCAGTGGCCTAACGGCACAAACAGTACTGTGTCCAAAGGGGCGGGGCCAGCACGCGGTAGAATGGGGGAGGAGCCTGAAAATGGGCGGGGCCAGCACACTGAGATGGGGCCAGCAGAGCTGGAATGGAGAGGAGAATGGGAAGGGTTTGGGGATAACATGAGCTAGAATGAGGGGAAGAGCATGGAAAGAGACAACACCAGCAGACGTTGGGATCGGCAGGAACATTGCACTATTTCTCTTCTGAGTAACCACTGCTGTTCTTCTTGTTTGTAAATACAAACTGCACAAAACATTTTTTTTTCTGTGGAACAACACTTGAGAAAGAGGACATAGGCCAATATTTAAAAAATTACTATTACATTAAATACACAACTATACCATAAAATACAATTCAAAACTACACAACCCGTGACTTTCAATGACTGCTCAATGCTAGAAGACACAAAGCACTTCATCTCACTGTTATTTTCCTAATTTATACTTTGAAATGTCCACACTTTTCAAAGGAAATGTATGCAAAAGGCTAGGGACAGAATTGAATTCATAACGTCATATTCAGTATCCAGTTTTTACAGGCAATGAAATCCTGAACGATATTTAATGGTGGCCAGTGACAGGTACTTTTGGACATTGACTGTCTTAAGGCTCCCAGCCACTCAGATTGTCAACGTGTGCATTTTTACATCAAAAATACCACAAAACCTTCTTTAAATTAGAAAACTTTTTCTTATTTCTGAATTGAAGTTAACATGAAAATTTTTATGCACAAAACTTATGATAATAACCAAGACCTACATTAAATAGAATGAAATGATACCAAGCACACAATAAAGTGTCAAACTGCATTAAATGACAGCCCATGGCAGACACTTACGTGCATTCACTGTCGTAAAACATTGAAGGCTCAGCCATGTGATTAAATTCTGAATTTGTAAATCTTGAGTACCCCAAAATGTTTATTTTTAAGGAGAATGCTCTACCACAGTCCCTCTACACAACCCAGGAAGATGTGCACCCCATTATAAATTGTTTATTTTTAGTGTTTATTTTCACAGTGTTTGTAAAACATCAAGTAGAACTAAGAACAATCTTTTAAAGGAAAATGCACGAAAAGCATCAGGACAATTGTTTTGCTGAAAACAATGATATTAAATGTACAGGTATATTGTATTAAAATGCAAAAGAATCAACAATGACTGAAGGCTCTTTGAATTTAAGGTCCTTGATGAACAAGTCCTTGTATGGGTCAGATTTTCATTTTCCTCATTTTCAACTTGAAAATATCAAGAAACTTCCAAACTTTAACCACACAAATGACGTTTAAGAAAGGGGGGTGGGGGGAAGCACACATAGAACTACACTTAAAGGCAGCCAACAGCCACATTCCTAACCCATGCACAGTTTCTTAACATGTAAAATTTCTCCTTTTCATTTTGAAAATAACAGAAACAGAGGGGCCAAGACAAAGAATTTAAAAAATATGCATAGATAATAATCATCCAAAGATTTAAATTAAAAGACAAATTCAGCTCCCTGTCAGCACAATGCTGTCCCACACCTGCTCAGGCAACAGCACGATCCATTTCCTCATTTTTAAATTGAAAACACCACAACACATTAACACCCCATACAAGAGAGGACCAAGATCAATATTTAAATAAATGATAAAATATTAGAGTCATCATGTTGTAACATAACACATAACACTGTGCCCAAATTCGGCTAAGGGATTCATGTTGTCACAAATCCAAAGCTCTCCTGACTATTAAAGTATATTATTAATTATAATAGTTTAAAATATTCTATTACGTTCCATATACCCATCATTGAAAGCACACTTACAAATAGCTAACTATCAATGAAAATAATTAAATTAACCTTACACTTCATGATTGCATGTGGGAGCAGCCACCATGTTCCCTCATCCCTGAAGAGAATGCTCTACCACAGTCCCTCCACAAAACCCAGGGTTGGGCTCCTTTTATAGCCAGTCTATTGCTTCACCTTCAAAGATTGGTTGAGGAGAGAATGATTGACAAGAATATTATCTACTCACTCTTTCTCTCTATGTGGAAAACCCGCCGATATCCCAGGTTTTTGTCGAATTATTGGTGGGAAGCCTTTGAACATGGAGTGTTTGTGCTTGAGTTGGGGTTTCAGGAACTGTGAGAAGCACAGGATAAAACAACCACAGAGTAACTCACACAAGACTCCCATATTGGTTCTATCAAGGAATACAAACAATTCCTCAACCATCCTTTTTAGCTTTGCATATCATTTTTTGCTTCTACAAAGTTCTTCCCTGCCATTTCTGCTTTTGTGGGCACTCTCAAGTGAGATACTTGATTAGTTTTAACAGGGAATCCCAGCCTCCCACCACCACCCAAGCAACTATACTTGGGAATAATTGTTTAGGCAGCACATAAACTAAAATTAGGAAAGAGGAATGAAGGTGATACCAGGGCAGGCATCTATCTGGAGTGAAAAGTGAGCTTAACTAGCTTCCCACATGACAATTGCACGTATGCATTAGAGGCATTAAATGGGGAGGAGTCCAGTCATTGAAGACCACATACAGAGAACTGGAAACTATCTAACTGAGCATGGACAGTTAAGATATTCTTTACACAACTGGGAGGATGGATGTGTGGTGAGAGAGAACTGAGGGATGGGATCATGAGAAGAACTAGCAAACAGCCAGACTTGTTTGAGCCCATGGCCCTCTGGCACCAATGGCCATGCTTTAGGCCTCCATACTAAAGTAATCATGCCTTTTGTGAGGTTACCTCTTACTGTCGCTTTATTGTATTAATCAGACATATATTGTTAAATGTTAAAAGGTTAAATGCACTCTCCAGAGCAACCACTAAGAAAATAACTTTAAAAATGTGTAGTAAAAGAAATGAAAGGGATTTAAATGATATATTAGAAAATATTTATTTAATACAAGAGGAATAAAGGAGCAAAAAGTCTAAAACATAAAGTAATTATAAAAATAACAAACATATATCCTAACTGAATAATTAAACTGATTGTCAATGGATTAAATATTGCAATGAAAAGGCAAAGATCAGCAGGATGGATTTTTAAAATGATCTAACTGTAGACAGGGTCAAGATAGAGGAGTAGGTAAATGCTGTGCTTACCTTCCCTCACAACCATATCAAAATTGCAACTAAACTACAGAACAACCATCACTTAGAATCACCTGAAGTTTAGCTGAATAAAAGGCCTACAACTAAGGACATACAGAAGAAGCCACCTCGAGACTGGTAGGAAGGGTGGAGAGGCAGAATGGGTTGGTTGCACACCCGCTTGTGGCAGTTAAAAATCCGGAGGGATATCTCTGCTGTAGAGGTCCCCCTGGAGGAGCGTGGGGTCCCAGCACCACACCAGGCTCCCCAGCTCAGGGTTCCAGTGCTTGAAAGATAAGTCCCCATAACTTCTGGCTGTGAAAACCAGCAGAGATTGTGGCTAAGTGAGACAGGGCAGCAGAAATTCCTCTTAAAGGGCCATGCACAGACTTACTCAGGTTGAATATGCTCTGAGCTCCAGCACTGAAGCGGTGGCTCAAAAAAGCACCAGGGACGTATGGAAAGGAACTGAGCTATCTAGCTTTAGGGCGAAGGCTGGAGGGGCAACTTTCTCCCAGACAGAAGTGCTGGCTGAGTCCACTGTTCCTTTGTCGAGCCCTCCCCTCTCCTGTAGACACAGGCGGCCACCATATAGTCTCAGTCAACCTGGCTAAAAGGGGTCACCCCATCCTGGAGATTCCCTGAGACCCTGCCCCACTCGAATTGCAATCACACTCAAGCTGCTTCTGGAGGCTTTTCCATACAAATGGCCTGTCTCAGCTCATGCTATGGAATTTCCTAAAATTTCTCAAAGGTTCACAAAACCCAAACAAGCAGAATCTGGCCTTGGAACGCCTCATACCACTCGCTGAGTAGCCTAAAGCCCAGCACTAGTATTAGCTGGCCTCGATTTCTGGTTTGGCCTCTTTAGGTATGTCTAAGCCCAGTGCAGGTGGCATCCATTTTCATATTGCTTGATGGCTCATGCCAGGTGGCCCTGGGAAGAACACAGGCTGTGTCTGAATTTGGCCTGCAGTGGGGCTCCTTCCAAGAGGCCCCAGTGCTAGCATGCCTGGTGGCCAGTTCAGGCCGAGCTGGAGCATCACCCTGAGCTGCATCTGAGGACAACACACCCAAAAGGTAGACTGGGCAGGCACCAGGGTCCTGCTAAAGCAAATCTTCCTTCATATCATCAGCCCTTCACTAGTCATTTCTCACAACCAATCCCTCCCAATGATGTGCAAATAGCAACCAAGTCTCAAATACGACAAGAGGGCACACATAATCCATACAAGAGACATACCTAGAGAACCTGGTTCAGGTGACCAGGGAAGACTGTGCCACTGGACACCACAACACACCTACTACATAAAGCCACTCTACTTAGACCAGGAGACATAGCAGCCTTACCTAATACATAGAAACAAACCAGGGAGGCAGTAAAAATAGGGAGACACAGAAATATGTCCCAAATGAAAGAACAGAACAAAGCTCCAGAAAAAGAACTAAACAAAATTGAGACAAGCAATCTACTAGATGCACAATTCAAAACACTGGTTAAAAGGATAATCAATGAACTCAGGAAAAGAGTAAATGAACTCAGTGAGAACTTTAACAAAGATAGAAAACATAAAAGTAGAGATAGAAAACAAAAAAGAACCAGACAGAAATGAAGAATACAATAACTTAGCTGAAGAATACATTAGAGGGAATCAATAGTAGATTAAATGAAGCAGAGAACTGATTCAGTGATTTGGAAGATAAGGTAACAGAAAACACTCAATCAGAACAACAAAAAGAAAAAAAAATCCAGAAACGTGAGGATAGTTTAAGGAACCTCTAGGACAACATCAAGCAGAACAACATTCATATCACAGGGGTACCAGAAGAAAAGAGAGAGACCAAGGAATTGTAAATCTATTTGAAGAAATAATAACAGATAATTTCCCAAATCTGACAAAGGAAATAAACATACAAGCCCAGAAAGCAGAGAGAGTCCCAGATAAAATGAACCCAAAGAGGCCCACACTTAGACTCAACATTTTCAAAATGCCGAAGGGTAAGGACAAAGAGAGAATCCTAAAAGCAGCAAGAGAAAAGCAATTAGTTACCTACAAGGGAGCTCCCTTAAGACTTTAAGTTGATTTCTCAACAGAAACTTTGCAGGCCAGAAGGGATTGGCAAGAAATATTCAAAGTGATGAAAAGCAAGGACCTGCAACCAAGATTACTCTACTCGGCAAAACTATCATTTAGAATTGAAGTACAGGTAAAGGGCTTCCCAGATAAGAAAAAGCTAAAGGAGTTCGTCACCACCAAACTAGTATTGCAAGAAATGTTAAAGGGATGAAGAAAAAAAAGGAGGAGGAGCAGGAGGAGGAGGAGGAGGAGGAAAATATCAAAAATATGAACAATAAAATGCAATAACTACATATCCATTAAAAATGACTTTAAATGAAAATAGATTAAATGCTCTAATCAAAAGATATTGTGGATAAATGGGTAAGAGAACAAGATCCTTACATATGCTGCCTACAAGAGAATCACTTCAGACTGAAAGTAAAGGGAAGGAAAAAGATATTTCATAAAAATGGAAACAAACAAACAAACAAAAAACTGGAGTAACAATACTAATACCAGACAAAATAAACTTTAAATCAAAAACTATAACAAGAGAAAAAAAAAGACCCAGTAACCTCACTTCTAGGTATTTATCCAAAGAAACCCCAAACACTACTTTGAAGGGACATGTGAATTCACATGTTCATTTTAGTATTATTTATAATAGCCAAGAAGAACCCTGAAGAAGAGTGTTTTTTAATGAATGAATGGATATGGAAGAGGTGGTACATATATACAATGGATATTACTCAGCCATAAAAAAAAATGAAATCTTGCCATCTCAACAACATAGACAGATCTTGAGGGCATTGCACTAAATAGAGTAAGTCAGACAGAGAAAGACAAACACCATACGATTTCACTTATATGTGGAATCTAAAAAAAAAAAAATGAACGACAACAACAAAAAAAAAAAACAGAAACAAACTTAGATACAGAGATATTTTTTCCCTAAATTTATTTATTTTAATTAGTTTCAAGTATACAGTACATTGGTTAGACATCTATATAGTTTGTAAAATAATCTCCCTAATTGCTCCCTCCCTCTGCTGACCCTCCACCTGGTCAATGTATTAATACTAACTGCAATCTCTATGCCATGCTGCCCATCTCCATGACCATGCATCAGCTACTAATCTGTACTTCTTTAACCCTTCACCTCATTCTCCCAGTCCCCCACACCTCCCTCCCCTCTGTCCATCACCAAATTACCCACTATATATGTCAGTCTGTTTTTGATTAGTTTGTTATTTTTACTCCTTAGATTCTGCATATATGTGAAATCATATAGCGTTTATCTTTCTCTGACTTAAATACTTTCTAGATCCATCAAAGCAATATCTGTCTCCATACCCTTCCATTTAGTCTGTGTATCTTTTAATCTGAAGTGAGTCTTTTAGGGGCAACATGCAAGGGTCTTGTTTTCCTTTCCATTCATCCACTCTATCTTTTAGTTGGAGCACTTAATTTTTTTCCATTTGAGGTACTTATTGATAGGAATGTACTTGTTACTATTCTTTATTTCTGTGTTTGATACATGTCTTTTCTTCTTTAAGAAGTCCTTCCAACATTTCTTGTAATACTGGCTTGATGGTGATAAATTCCTTTAGCTTACTTTTGTCTGTGAAGCACTTTATCTGTCCTTCAACTCTAAGTGATAGCTTTGCTGGATTTATTATTCTTGATTGTAGATCCTGAGTCTTCATCCTGTCAAATATTTTTTGCCAAGTCCTTCTGTCCTGCGTAGTTTCTTTTGAGAAATCAGCTGCCAGTCTCACGGTTTTTTTCCTTATAAGTAACTATCTGTTTTCTCTTGCTGCTTTTAATATTCTTTCTTTGTATGTAATCTCTGGCATTTTAATTATGATGTGTCTTGGTGTGGGCCTCTTTGGATCCCTGATTTTTGGAATTCTCTGAGTTTCCTGGGGTTTTATGTCCATTTCCTTCACCAGGTAGAGAAAGCTTTCCATCATTATTTCTTCAAACATCTGTTCAACATCTTGATTTTTCAGAAAGATATTTGGACCCTTAATAGTGTCTCATATGCTCCTTAAATTATTTTTACAGTCTTGGCATCTTATCTCTTGCCATTCTGATTGTGTGTCCTTGGCTTTCCCATCCTCTAGATGGGGCAGTTGATCCTTTTCTTTATTCATTTCGTTTATTCCATTTAATATACTTCTCACCTCCGACAATATCTTCATTTCAGACTAGTTCCCTTTTATAATTTCCATTTCCATTTTTATGTTTTTTATCTCTTTGTTGAAGTTCTCACTGAATTTAGCTACACTTCACACAAGTTTATTGAGCATCTTTATAATCAGTGTTTTGAACTCTGCATCTGTTGGATTACTTGACTCCATTATATGTGGATCTGTTTTCTTTTCTCATATGTTTTCTGCTTCTTTGTCTTCCCATTTTGGCTGCCTTTCCATGTATGTTTCTATGTACTAAGCAAAGCTCCTAAGTCTCCCGGTCTTATTATTGTGGATTTGTAAAGTAGGTGTCCAGTGGCACAGTTATGAGAGGGGTTCAGCTGCAGGCCAAACTTAGCCTAAGCTTCTGTCCTTCCATGGTCACCTGTAATGATTCAGCAAGCAATCCACAGATCCTGTGCTTATAGTTACCTCTAAAGGCCACACCAGAAACCGAGGCCAGCTGCCTCCAGAGAGATTCTAGGCGCTGCTCAGCAAGAAGCACCTGACTCGCTAAGGATATATGTGCATGTGACTTGGGTGGGGCCGCAAGTTGGGGGAGGCGGAGTTTCAAGGACTCCTCTGGGCAGAGCAACCTCTGTTATCCAGTTTGATGACGTAAGGGCTATGGCGGCGCTGTGTCTGGCGTACTGGAAAGGGGAGGGCTCAACAGGGAACAATGGATACCACTGGCACTTTTGTACGAAGCAAATATTGCTTTGACCCTCACTTCAACAGTGTCTCTCTCCCTATAAGTCCCTGGTGCCCCCTGTGCGCAGCCGAGTCGGCTCTGGTGCTAAGAGCGAGCAGGTCCGTCATCGTGAAAATCTGCTCGCTGACACAGCCCCTTTAAGAGGCTTCTGCCACTGCCACTGCTGCAGCCTCTGTCTCAGCAGCTCGAGACCAGGCAGCCCCGCGTCCTCGCCCCGTCCTACCTTCTGCCGTTGCAGGGTGTTTTCTTGGATTTCTCTGTAGTTGTATGGCTTGTTCCTCTAGATCCCAGGTGATTATTCTTTGCTATGGCTCTTTGTTTCCATCACAAGTTCGATTTGGTCACCAGAGGAATGTACAGAGCCTCTATCATCTACGCCATATTTTTTCCTCCCAGATACAGAGAATATTTTGATGGTTGCCAGATGGGAGGAGGGTTGGGGGCGGAGGTGAAGAGGAAGAAGGAATTAGGAAGTACAAATTGGTAGTTACAACATAGTCATGGGGATGTAAAGCATAGCATAAGGAATATAGTCAATAATATTTTAATAACTGTATATGGTGTCAGATGCATACTAGGTATAATCACTTTGTAAGTTATATAAATGTCTAATCACTATGTCGTGCAACTGAAACTTATATAATATTGTATGCCAACTGTATTTGAAAAAGAAAAAATAGAATATTTTTTAAAAATGATCTGAAATAAGGTGAAAGTAAAACAAAGGAAAATGATGCATCATGTATACAGTAATTAAAGAGAGCTGGAGTGGTTATATTAATATCAGATAAAATAGACTTAAAGGAAAAATTGTTATTTGAGACGAAAACATTTTATAATGAGAAAAGATAAAATCACTCCCAAAATAATAATGTTTAGAAACATATATACACCTAACAACGGAGTCCCAAAATACATGAAGCAAAATCTGACAGAATTGAAGGGAGAAAGAAAAAATTCAAAATTAATAGTTGGATTTTTTAATAGTTCACTTTCAATAATGAGTTGAATAACTAGACAGATCAACAGGGAAATTGAACACTTGAACATTATAAACCAACTAGACTTAACAAGCTACAGAACACTCCACTTAGAAACAGCAGAAAACAAGTTATTATGAAGTGTACATGGAACAAACTACAGAATAGACCATATGTCAGGCCATAAATCAAGTCTTAATACATTTACAGGGATTGAAATTAGACAAAGTGCCTTTACAGTACAATGATGAGATAAAATTAGAAATCCATAAAATAAAAAAAATTGGTAAATTAAAAAATATGTGAAAATTTTTAAAAACCTTAATAACTGATGGCCCAAAGAGAAAAATCACAAGGGAAATTAGAAAATACTTTGAGATGAATGACAACTAAAATATAACATATCAAAACTTATGGGATGCAGGAAAGGCAGTGTTTAGAGAGAAATTTAGATGTAAATGCCTATATTGAAAATAAAGAAATATCTCAAATCAATAACATAACCTTCCACCTTATGAAAGTAAAAAAACTACAAAACAGAAAGTAAGCAGAAGAAAAGATACAATAAATGTTAAAGCGGAAATCAATGAAAGAGAATATTAAAATAATGAAGAATATCAACAAAATAGAAAGTTGGTTATTTGAAAGATTAGAGAAATTGTCAAACTGACCAAGAAAAAAAGGGAATACTTAATTTACTAAAATCAACAGTGAGAGGTCTTTACTGCTGATGTTACAGAAATAACTGTGATTATAAGAAAATATTATGAAAAATATGTGACCAAACTAGATAACCTAGATGAAATGGACTCAATCATAGAACTACACAAACTACTAAAAATGACAAGATAGAGAATCTTAATAGACCAATAATAATGAAATTGATTTAGTAATCAAATAATTTCTGCCCCACAAAAAAACAGCCCAGGATCAGATGGCTTCACTGGTTTCTTTTCAAGCATGTATAAAGAATACCTGACACCAATCCTTCACAAACTCTTACAAAAAATCAAAGGGAAGGAAACACTTCCTAACTCATTCTATGAGGCCAATATTACCCCAATATCAAAACCAGGTAAAGACATCACAAGAGAACAGAACTACATTTGTACTTATACTGATAAGTATAAATGAAAAACCTTCAGCAAAATACTACTAAACCTAATACAGCAATATATTTAAAAGACTATATACTGTCAACACTGAGCTGATTGAGAAGGGAATGTTTCAGTGGTGAGATGCCCAGTTAGAATAATGCACAAGAGGCCAACATGAGAATGAAACAGCAGGCTCCAACTTTATTGTGGGGAGAGCGCTTCTGTTGCGAGGAGTGTAGTTTTATTGCAGGGATTGCATTCTATTGCAGGGAGCATGCTTCTGCTTCTGCTTCTGTTCTTCTGATCCCCTTCTTATCCTCCCCTTCTGCTCCCCAGGAGACCACATGGCTCCACGTATATCAGAGTACAATAGTAGTATTCAGCCACACGCATGATACAATAAGCTGATTATATTTTAGGCTCAGGGGCCCTACTATACTAATGTAATATTCTAAATCTGGGATCCTATTCCTAGCTGCAAGCCTAGATCACAGCCAGAGCTGGGACCAGCCAGGCCTGGGACCCACATATACCATAACTAAACATTTTTTCAAGACTGTATTTGCAGGTAAAATAATTTTATATATAGAAAATCCAGAGAATTCCCCCCTCCACACAAAAACTTTTTACAACAAATGAAAGTTTAGAAAGTTTGTAGGATACACAACTCAATTGTATGTCTATAAACCAGCAAAAAGTAATCTAAAAATGAAAGAAAGAAATTTCATTTAAAATAATGTTAAAAAGAAAGAGGTGAAGGGTTAAAGAAGTACAAATTAGTAGTTGATAGATGGTCACAGGGATGGGGAGCACGGCATAGGGAATGCGGTCAGCATTAATGTAATGGCTAGGTGGAGAGTCAAAGGAGAGAAAGAGCAATCAGGTGGATCATTTCATAAACTATATAAAAGTCTAACCAATGTGCTGCATACTTGAAACTAATAACAAAATAAATTTTTTTTAAAATTAAAATATAATGTTAACGAATAAAATATCTAGGAATAAATTTAACAAAAATGTGTATAGTGAAACTGTAAAACATTTTAAAAGAAATTAAAGATTTAAATAAATGGAAACATTCCATACTCATAGAATGTAACACGTGCTATTTTTAAGATGGCAATACTCCCCAAATTGATCTATAGATTCAACCCTTTAACTTCAAATTCTCAGCAGGCTCCTTTTTTCTCATAAATTGACAAATCGATTCCAAAATTTATATGGAAACACAGGGGATCCAAACTTCTCAACATATTCTTTAAAAAGAAAATCAAATTTAGAGCACTGACACATCCGATTTCAAAACTTAATAATTTCTTCTAGGAGTTTTATTGTTATAGTCTTACATTTAAGTCTTTAATCCATTTTGAGTTTATTCTTCTATATGGTGTAAGAAGGTGGCCTAATTTCATTTTTTTTTGCAAATATATGTCCAGTTGTCCAACAAAAGCTTACAATAATCAAGACTATGTGGTACTGACATGAAGACAGACACATAGATTAATGGAATGTAATTGAGAGAATAGAAATAAATCCATGTAAATATGGTCAGCTAATTTTTGAAAAGGGAGACAAAACCTTTCAAGGAAGAAAGGATAGTCTCTTTAGCAAATGGTACTGGAACAACTGCATATCCATATTCAAAATGATGAATTTGGAGTCCTACTTCACAACACATAAAATATTAAATCGATATAGATTAATGACCTGAACGTAAGAGCTACAATGATAAAAGTACTAGAAGAAAACATAGGTATAAATCTTCATGATCTTGGATTATACAGTGGTTTCTTAGATGTGATACCTGAAGCATAAGCCTATGAAAAATAGATAAATTTGACGTGATCAAATTTAAAACATTTATGTTTCAAATGATACCATCCATGAAATGAAGGTAACCCACAGAATTGGAGAACATATTTGCAAATCACATATCTGATGAACAAATTAATTTAGAATATATGAAGTGCTCTTATAACTCAACAATAAAAGGAGAAATAACCAAGTGAAAAATGGGCAGAGGAATTGAATAGACATTTCATCAGAAAAGATATACAAATGGCAATAAGTACATGAAAATATGCTCAACACCATTAGTAATTAGGGAAACATAAATCAAAATCACAATATGGTATCCCTTCGCACCCACTAGGATGGCTAGAATCAAAAAGATGCAGAAAACAAATGTTGGCGAGGATGTGCAGAAATTATAAACCTCATGCAATGCTAGTGGGAATGTAAAATTGTGCAGCCAATATTGTGAATTTTATGTTATGTTAACTCTACCCTAATAAATAGATAAGTAAATAAAAATATAAATATATCACACACACATATATACACGTCATTATTTTCCTGAGAACAAGTATAATGATCTCAGGGTGAGAAATCTCTACTTGTTTCTGTCCTTTAATAGGGAGCAGATGAGATTTGATCTCTAGGCTCTGGCTCAGCCATGGAGCAGGTACCTCAGTGACCACAACTTATTAGGACAGTTAATCATGCCTCTCCAATTCTCTGCTTTCTGAACTTTCATTAATTTGCTGTCAACCTGGTGGCCTGAATTTGTTTCCTCAGCTATTAAAAAGATATTAATACCTATCTTGGTGTCTTTTAGGATGATAAATAAATATGTTATATATAATACTAAATTATATATTATATTATATACAATGAAGCATTTTATATTATATAATTTAAAATATATAATTACTTTTTTTATATATTTCATCAACTTGCTGTTCCTTTTTAATGCTTCTTGCTGGTTCTCTCTCTCACTTCTAAACAATGGAGTGCACAGGGCTCAGGCCTTGAAACACTTATCTCTATACTCTTATCCATGTATTAATTTCATAGGTTAAATATTGTAACTAAAAATGATTATGGGAGGATAAAAAAATGTCGTAGATGATAGAGGCTTTGCTCATCCTGCATGCGACCAAATCAAAGTTGTGACAGAAACACAGAGTAAACAGCAAGGAAAGTTGCCTGGGATTTAGATGAACAAGCCCTACAACTAGGGAGAATAGTAAGAAATCATCCTTCAATAGGCAGAGGTAGGATGGGGCTAAGAAGAGATGCTGCCTGGTCCTGAGTGGCTGAGTGGGACAGAATCTGTGGCAGTGGCAGCGGCATCCAGCAGCTGCAGATGCCTCTTAAAGGGGCCGTGTTTGTGAGCAGACTTTTGTGGCGATCACTCTGAGCAACAGCACCTGGTTGACTGTGCAGGAGACACCAGGGACTTCCAAGAAGACACTGAGTTGCTGGAGTGAGGGCTGGAGGCAAGGCTTTATCCTGCACAGAAATGGTGGTGGTATCCACTGTTCCTCATTTGAGCCCTCCCGCTTCCCAGTGTGCTGACGCAGCGCCACCATAGCTGAGACATAATCAAACTGGATAACAGAGGTCGCTCTGCCCAGAGGATACTCTGAAACTCCGCCTCCCCCAACTCATGGGCCCACCCAAGCTACATCCAGGTGTGTCTTTGGCAAGTCAGGTACTTCTTGCTGAACAAACTCCAAGACTCACACTGGTGGCCGCTGACTGCAGTTTCTGGTGTGGTTTCTTGAGACAACTATAAGCACAACATCTGTGGATTGCTTGCTGAATCTTAACAGGTGGCCCCAGAGGGACACAGGCTGGGAAAAATTAGGCTTGCAGTGGAACCCATCTCTGGAATGTGCCACTGGACACCTGCCACACAAAGCTGCACTAATAAAAGCGGTAGACTTAGGAGCTTTGTTTAGTACATAGTAACAGACATGGAAAGGCAGCCGAAATGGGAAGACAAAGAAGCAGAAAACATATGAGAGAAGAGAACAGAGATCCAGATATAATGGAGTCAAGTAATCCAACAGATGCAGAGTTCAAAACACTGGTTATAAAGATGCTCAATGAACTTAGGGAAACGTAGATGAATTCAGTGAGAACTTTAACAAAAGATAAATAACATAAAAATGGAAATGAAAATTATAAAAAAGAAGTGAGAAATGAAGAACACATTATCTTAGATAAAGAGTATAATAGATAGAAAAAACAGAGTGGATAAAGAAAAGGATCGAACCACTGATATAAAGGATGGTGAAGCCAAGGACACTCAATCAGAATGGAAAAAAAAAATTAAGCCAAGGTTATAATAATAATTTAAGGAGCCAATGGGACACAATTAAATGTAAAAATATCCATGTCATAGGGGTGCTTGAAGGAAAACAAGACGTTGAAGAGCTATTGGAAGAAATAATGATGGAAAACTTCCCTAACCTGGTGAAGGAAATAGATATAGAAACCCAGTAAGCTCAGAGAATCCAAAGAGGAACCCAAAGAGGCCCACACCAAGACACATCATAATTAAAATGCCAAAGATTAAATACAAAGAGAGAACTTTAAAAGCAGCAAGAGAAAAGCAGTTAGTTACATAAATGGGACCACCCATAAGACTGGCAGCTGATTTCTCAAAAGAAACCATGCAGGACAGCAGGGCTTGGCAGAAAATATTCAACGTGATGAAACTCAGAATCTACAACCAAGAATACTTTATTCAGCAAAGCTATCATTTAGAATTGAAGGACAGATAAAGAGCCTCCCTGACAAAAATAAGCTAAAGAAATTTATCGACATCAAGCCAATATTACAGGAAATATTGGAGGGACTTCTTAAAGAAGAAAAAATGTGTATTAAAAACAGGAATAGGGTGATGTCAGAAACATGGCAAAGTGAGAGAGGACCCCATATCTATCCCCTTGAAACAACAATAAGCTGAAAATCTAAAATTCAACGACAACAAAAACAAACACCCAAACTGCACACCAGCACGTCTGAGTGTGGGATCTGTGCATAAGAGCTACCACATGTCAAAACCCCAAGAATCGAGCTGTAGAATGGGAGAAAGAAAGAAGGGGGAGAGGGAGGGGAGAAGGCATGGCGGATTCCCTGAACAACCCTGCCTGGGATCCCTGTGAACTCCACACACCCGGCAGCAGTATCCAGGCATCATGGCAAGAATCAGAGAAGTGGAGACAGCAGAGAAGTGGGGATGGAAGAGAAACAACAGTTGATTATTACCAGCCATGGGTGCAAAACACGAGGCTGAGCCACAGCTCCCATACCCCAACTCAGAGGGTGCCTCCCCCACTATCGTACAAGACCAAACACCACAGAGCCCTGGGGGAAATCGAGCAAACATTACCAAAACTGTCACTACACTGACAGGGACTGAGTCTGAGGGAAGAGAGCGTGATTGAATATGCATAAAAAAGAAAAGGCATTATTATTATTATGACTTTACGTAAAGCAGGGATCTAAGAGGCTTAGACGCCACCTACTGGAAACCAAAAGAAAAATGCCTTCTTTGCAACAGGCTAAAGAGCGACCTTTATGTACTAAATCATCCTTTTAGACAAAAAGCAGAATGCACTTCCGTTAATGCCCAGGCAGAGAAATAATCCATTAAACAACATGAACAACCAAGATGACAAGGCAGCTCAGAAAGAAAGAGAAAAATCTCCAGAAAATAAACTGAAATACAAAGAAATATGTGACTTAAATTACAGAATTCAGAATGTACTTCTGAAAAAACTCAATAAGATCCAAAATGACACATGTAAACAATTTCGAGATTTGAAAAAAAAACAAAAAGAGTAGAATGAGTTCTTTAGCAAGCAGACTGAAACCAACACAAAGAACCAAATAGAACTTCTGGAGATGAAGAACGCACTGCAAGAGATGAAAAATGAAATGGCAAACTGGGGAAATAGAGTCAACCAAATTAGAGGAAAGGATCAGTGATGTCAAAGACAGAAATCTAAAAATAAATCAGAAGGAAGAAGAGAGAAACCAAAGAATGAAAAATAATGAAAGAGAAATACAAGAAGTAGCTGATATGCCAGGAGAGGAAACATAAGAATAACGAGCATTCTCAAAGGGGAGGAAAAAGAGCAGAGATTAGAAAGCATTTTCAGACAGTTTCCCAAAACTAAGGAATGAGCTGGCCCTTGGAATTCAAGAAGTCAACAGAACACCCAATTATCTCAACCCAAAAAGGCCTTCACCAAGACACATTGCATTAAAATTATCAAAAATCAATGACAGAAAAAATTCTCAGGGCAGCCAGGGATAAGAAGACAGTAACCTATAAAGGAAAAACCCATTAGATTATCGTTGGACTTCTCAGCACAAACCTTACAAACCAGAAAGGAGTGGAATCCAATATTCAAACTATTTAATGAAAAGAACTACAAGCCAAGAATAATATATCCAGTAAAGTTCTCTGTTAGATAAGAAGGAGAAATAAAGACCTTTCCAGACATACAAACATTGACGGAATTCTCTACTACGAGGCCTGCATTACAGGAAATACTGAAAGGGGTCAGCTCACCTAAAACAAAAAGATCAAAAAAATACATAACTAGAAGTAAGGCAACTAGCAGGCAGATAGAAGCAGAGGAATGCAGCCCTTAGTAAGAACAGGGCTTTATAAGCTTAAACAATAAGAAGAGAATTGCTAAAGCAAGATAGTAATGAACATTCAGCATATATAGGGACAAATTGAGAGAACAATGAATGAAAAGGGGAGGATTCAAAGATCCAAATTTGCAAAGGGGAATGGAGATAAGACACATGCAGAAGAAAATGGATATATATCTTCTACATATTCCTAATGATAACCACATACCAATGATTCAGAACTGAAGTATATTACATAAAACAAGAAAGAAGAGGGAAAGCCCACAAAAGCCCTCCTAAAAAAAATGCACAAAAGAACAAGAAAGCAATGGAAACACTGAGCTACTAAAAAAAAAAAAACCCATAAAATCGTTATAGGAAAACCTCATATTTCAATAATCACCCTCAATGTAAAAGAATGGAACTCACCAATAAAGAGGCGCAAGGATGTAGATTGGATCAAAAAACAAAACCCAACCATATGCTGCTCCCAGGAGAAACATCTCAGTTTCGAAGACAAATATAGACTCGAAGTGAAAGGGTGGAAAATGGTATTTCAAGCAAATAGAATTCAGAGAAAAATGAGAGTAGCAGTACTAATATCAGATGAAATAGACTTCAAAATAAAAAAGGTAAAGAAAGATACTGAGGGACAGTTCATTATGATAAAGAGAATCATGCACCAAGAAGACATAACACTTCTTAATATCTATGTTCCTAATCAGGGAGCCCAAAAATATATAAAGCAATTACTAAAAGAACTAAAGGGAGAAACAGATAAAAACACTATCATAGTAGGGGACCTAAATATGCCACTGGCGGATATGGACATATCATTCAAACAGAAAATCAATAAGGAAATAACAACTTTAAAGCATATATTAGACTAACAGGACATAATTGACATTTACAGAACCTTTCATCCCAAAACAACTGCTTATAAATTCTTCTCTAGTGCACATGGAACATTCTCAAGGATTGACCATGTACTGGGACACAGAGATAGCCTCAATAAATATAAGAGGGTTGAAATCATACCAACCATATTCTCTGATCATAACGCTTTGAAGCTAGAGATTAGCTGTAAAAAGAAATCAGGAAGAACCACAAATACATGGAAATTAAAGTATATGCTACTGAAGAATGGCTGAGTCAGAGAAGCAATAAATAGAGAGATCAAGAGATACATAGAAATGAATGATAATAATAGTACAACATATCAAAACTTTTGGGACATGGCAAAAGTGGTCATAAGAGGAATTTCACATCATTACAGGGCTATCTCAAAAAACAAGAACAAGCTCAAATAACCTAACGCTTCATCTTAAAAACCATAAAAGGAAGAACAAATGAAGCTTGAAGTCAGCAGAAGGAAAGAAATAATCAAAATTAGAGCATAAATAAATGAAATTGAAAACAAACAAACAAAAAAACAATAGAAAAAATAAATGCAACAAAGAATTGGTTTCTTGAGAAGATTAATAAAATTGACAAAACCCTGGCTAGACTCATGAAAGAAAATGGAGAAAAGACACAAATAAACATAATCAGGGATGAAAAAGGGGAAATTACGACAGGCACCGCAGGCATACAAAGGATCATACAAGAATACTATTAAAAATATATAATACCAAATTTAATAACCTAGAAGAAACAAGTAAGTTCTTAGAAAGATACAACCTTCCTAGACTGAATCATGAAGAACTGGAAAATCTAAACAGACTGATTATCAGTATGAAAATTGAAACAATCGTCAAAAACCTACCCGAACATAAAAGTCCAGGATCAGATGGCTTCACCAGTGAATTCTACCAAACTTTTCAAGATTTAATACCGATTCTCCTCAAATTTTTCTTAAAAACTGAAGAGGAGGTGATGCTTTCTAACACATTTTATGAGTCTGATATTACCCTGATATCAACAGCTAGTAAAGATAACAGAAAAAAAAAAACTACAGACCAATATCTCTCATGAAGCAGATGCAAAAATCCTAAATAAGATACCAGCGAACAGAATACAACAACATATTAAACAGATTATACACCACGATCAAATGAGCTTGATCGCAGCGACACAGGCATGGTTCAAAATATGCAAATCGATTCATGGGATACACCACACAAACAAATTAAAAAATAAAGATCATATGATCATATCAATAGATGCAGAAAAAGCCTTCGACAAGACACAACATCCATTTATGATCAAAATACTTAACAAAATTGGTATAGAAGGAAAGTAATAATAAAGGCCATATATGACAAACCTCAGCCTACATTTAACTTAATGATGAAAAACTAAAAATCTTCCTTCTAGGATCAGGAACAAGACAAGGCTGTCCACTATCGCCACGGTTATGCAATATAATGTTGGAGGTCCTAGCAAGTGCAATCAGGAAAGAGAAAGATATAAAGGCATCCAAAGAGGAAACAAAGAAGTCAAACTGTCACTATTTGCAGATGACATGATTCTCTATATAGAAAACCCTAAAGAATCCACAAGAACACTACCAGAAACAATAAGCAAATACAGTAAAGTTTCTGGATACAAAAATCAATGTTCAAAAATCCATAGCGTTACTATACTCTAATAATGATCTGTCAGAAAAAGAAGTGGAAAAAATAATTCCTTTTGCAATTGCAACAAAAGAGTAAAATACTTAGGAATAAATCTAACAAAACATGTGAAAGACCAGTATAATGAAAACTACAAGACCCTATTAAAATAAATCGAAAAAGATACAAAGAAGTGGAAAGATATTCCATGTTCTTGGATTGGAAGAAACAGCATAATTAAAATGACCGTATTACCAAAAGCATTATACAGATTTAACCCAATCCCTATCAAAATCCCATTGTCATTTTTTAAAGGAATGGAACAAAAAAATCATCAGATTTGTATGGAAGCACAATAGACACCGAACTGCCAAAGCCATCATGAGAAAAAAGAATGAGACTGGAGGCATCACTCTGCCCAATTTTACATTATACTACAAAGTGCCAGTAATCGAAATGGCATGCTATTGGCAGAAAAATAGACTCACAGGCAAGTGGAACATAATTAAGATTCCAAAAATAAACCCATGTGTTTATTGGCCAATAATTGTCAACAAAAAAGCCAAAAACATCCGTGGAGAAAGGAAAGCCTCTTTAATAAATGGTGCCGAGAAAACTAGAAAGCCACCTGCAAAAGAATGAAACTAGACCATTGTCTATCACCACACACCAAAATTAACTCAAAATGGATTAAAGACCTGAATATAAGACTTGAAACATTAAAATGCATAGAAGAAAACATAGACACTAAACTCAAGGACCTTGGACTTAAAGAGGATTTTCTGAATTTGGCCTCAAAGGCAAGGGAAGTAAAAGCAAAAATAAATGAGTGGGACTACATCAAACTAAAAAGCTTCTTCACAGCAAAAGAAACCATCACCAAAATAAAAAGACAGCCATTTGAATGGGAAAATATATTTGCAAGCAACGCCTCCAATAAGAGCCTAATATCCAAATATACAAAGAAATTATACGATTCAATAACAACAACAACAAAATGACAATCATAAAATGGGCAGAGCACATGAACAGACACTTCTCCCAATAAGATATACAAATGTCTAACAAACATATGAAAAGATGCTCAACATTGCTAGCTATTAGGAAATGCTAATCAAAACCTGTTAGAATAGCTGTTATCAACAGGACCAGTAATAACAAATGTTGGAGAGGATGCAGAGAATAAAGAATTCTCATACACTGCTGGTGGGACTGCAAATTGGTACAGCCACTATGGAAAACAGTGTGGAGGTTCCTCAAAAAACTAAGAATTGATCTGCCATATATCCAGCAATCCCTCTACTGGGTATTTGCCCCAAAGACTTGAAAACCCATATCTGGAAAGATATTTGCACACCGGTGTTCATAGCAGCATTATTCATGGTGGCCAGAACATGGAAGCAACCGAAGTGTCCTACGATAGATGATTGGATAAAGAAGCTGTGCTACATATATACAATGGAATATTACTCAGCCATAAGAAGAGATGAGATAACTGCCATTTGTGACGACTTGGCTGGACCTCAAGATAATTATGCTAAGCAAAATAAGCCACACAGAAAAAGTTGAAAACCACTTGATATCACTTATATATGGGATATAAATCTAAATGCAACAAACTAAGAGGATAAACAGACTCATGGACATGGACAATAGACTAGTGGTTACCAGAGAGGGAGGGGGAAGAAGAGAGGTAGACTGGGTAAAAGGTGTCAAATATATAGTGACAGTAAGAAATCTAAATATGGGAGGTGAACACACAATGTAAATACATATATTTATGCCTTACTGTTAAAATGTGCAGCTGAAACTTACTGGATTTCATTAACCAATGTCACAAGAAAGAAAGAGAGAGAGAGAGAGAGAGAGAAAGAGAAAAAGAAAGGAATAAATAATGGTAATAATTACATTCCTATCAACAAGTTCCTCAAATGGAAAAGAATTAAGTGCTCCAACCAAAAGATAGATTGGCTAAATGGATAAGAAAAAAAGACCCCTACATGTGCCGCCTACAAGAGATTCCTTCAGATTAAAATATACACACAGACTAAAAGGAAGTACATGGACAAAGATATTGCCTTGATGGACCGAAAGTGTATTGAGCTGATTGAAATGGGAAGGACAAATATCGCATGATTTCCTGGACATATGGAATCTAAAGAAGAAGAACAACAACAGAAGGGTAAATAAACTCAGAGATACAGAGAATATTTTGAGGGCTACTAGATGGGAGGGGAGTTGGGGGGATGGAAAAAAGGGCAAAGAAATTAAGAGGTACAAATGGATAGGTATAGGATAGACATGGAGATGTAGAGTGTAGCATGGGGAAGATGGTTAATAATGTAATATGTAAGGAGGAAGAAGGGTACTAGAAAAAAATGTGTATTTATATATAATATATGTGTGTACAAATATATTTATATACATGCATATAAAAATTTAACAACCTAGTACAATATCTAACACATAGTAATTAATTGAAAAACGGTACTTATTTTTATCTAAATGGTAGTAATTATGACAGATAAAGTATCTGGCTCACAATAGGTGCCAGAAATTTTCTTCACTCCTTTCCTGGTCTTAGTTTGGCTCCCATGTACTTATGGGTAGTTTCCTTTCCTTCCCATGTACTTATGCGTAGTTTTCTTTCCAGTTTGTGCTCCTGAATTGTCCTCATTTCTCTCTGAAACATCTTCCACTCCCTTCCATTCTCATCTAGTCCTTGTAACCTTGGCTTTTCTAATAAAGACGATGGATCAGGCATGTACCTCTTTGCATCTGCCTTCTGGGCTAATTATTTGAATACAAATCAGCCTCTAAGATTAGCCCTTTGCTGCCCTCATCTGGCCTATGCTAGTGTCCATTATGGTTGACTAAATGATCACTGGTCAGCAGAGGCTCAGCTCTTATCTAGTTCTGACAACATTGCAAAAAACATAACTCCTTGGGGAATTCAAGGTAATGCATTTCTTTCTTTGGGAAGTAAGAATGACAAAGCAATGGCCAGCTCAATCTGATACCTCCAAAGGGAAAATTTGGTGACTTCGCAACAGTCTGTTTCAGAATTGGTCAGGACTATTCATGGCTATATCAGCATTATATGTGGAGAAAACAAAAATCATATGGGAACCCGAGGCCTCATGATTGTCTTTCTGAGCTCAATTCAGCTCTAGATCTTTATAACGCGGGGACATACCTAAGCTCTAACTCCATTTCTAAATGTCAAAACGCAATTCCTATTTTAGAATCACGTGCTACTCTAAAGGAAGGGATAGCAGTGAGAGCACTATCCTGTTTATTTTACTGCATGTTTCATAGGATGCCAGCTTGGACTTACCAAGGAAAATTCATTTTCTTGGAGGAAGATAGCCTAAACTATCTCCCTCAATAACTGTCAAACAAACAAGCATAAACTGGTGGGGCGGTGGAGGGCTGGGGGAATAGGTAAAGAGGGTCTAAAGGTAAAGAGAAAATATAAAAAGAACACTGACTTCTCATGCCTTAAGACTACCAGCAACTTGTTCCAGAGTTTCTCAAGTGGACAAACATAAACCTTTTATCTACTTGTTTGTTCACTAAACGTATATTTATAGAGTTAAAAAAAAATGAAAGGTAGTTGTTTTGGAAAAAAATTTAGATCATCCCTTAACTATTTACTTTAAAAGTGTATGTGTGTTTGTGTGTGTTGAGCGAGGGTGAAGGGGTGACAATATTGATCCTAAAGCCAGAAAATTGGGACAAAAATAGAAAAATGCACATATATCCCATCTGTGAATATTGATATTAAAAAAACCTAAATTCTCAGAAAATAGAATCCATCTTCACATAAATTAATACATTAACACATTATAACCAAGTGGAATTTTTTTCATTAAGAAGGAAAGAACTATTCAAGATAAAGTATTAAATTAATATTATTGGATATCAATAAATCAAAAACTACTCAGCATGTGGTTATCTCAATAAATACTTAAATAGATAAATGATAAAATTTATCTATACCTGATTTTTTATGCTTAATAAAATAGGAAATAGATGAATATTTCCTTAACATCGTGTCAAACAAAATGTTGTTAATTTTGAAAACATAGAAGCATTTTCATTAAAATCGAGAACAAGGCAAGGAAAATACTGTGTTGACTATAATTTAACATTGTTCTGGAAGTATTAGACATTGCATTTAGAGGAGAAAATAAGACATATAAAAAAAGGAATGTTGGAAAATTATTATCAACACATAAAATGATTATATATAATTTAAAAACTCGGAGAATGACTTAAATTATTAGAAGTAAAAGAATTTGCAAGGTGACTGGTTAGAATTGTTAATAAAAATTCAATAATACTTATATTAATATATGTTCAATGTAAGAACATATCTCATTTATATAAGTAATAAGATATGTACAAGGCCTATATGAAAAAAAATAGAAAGCTCTGCTGCTAACTGTAAAAGAAAACCAGTAAATGAAAAGAAGTATAGGCACTTCTTATTTCATTGCTTTTGATTTTTATTTTATGATAAGATGTGTGCTTATCATAAATTGAAGGCAAGACCCTCCACTAGCAAAAAGATTACGACTCACTTTATTGTGATACTTGCTTTATTGTGGTGGTCTGGAACCATACCCACAATATCTCCATGGTATACCTGTACCTTATTCTTGTATAAAAAGGTATGAATATTTTTTAAAATCAATTATAGTAATCTAAATATTAAATATAATTCCAACAGGTGTATTAATATAATATTTTACTTTGGAACTTGAATATATAACTCCAAAATTTATCTGATAAATAAGCATAAGGAAATTGCCAGAACTATTTTGAACAAGAGAAACGAGAGGAGCCTAGCATCATCAGATATTAAAATGCATTACAAGGATATAGTAATAAAAAATGTTACCATAGCAAGAACAGACTAACAAATTAATGGAGCATGGTAAAAATTCTCTAAATGGGCCCAAATGTACATTGAACAAATTGATTATTATAAGTTTCAAATGTGAGGGAGAAAGATGGTTTATTGAATAAATTTCCTAGAACTAGCCATTTGGCGTGAGTATAGGAATGAAAGCTAAAAAAAACAGAGCAAGTATAAATTGACATTTGGATGATTTCTTAGCATATATCTTATCTTGTGACCCAGAAACCACTTAACATCCTAAGAGTTGGAGGAATTAGTGATTACAAAGTTTCTGAGGGAAATAGTAGCTCACTATAGCATTGAAACACAGACTCTGACCTTTTCTAAGTGACCACTACACCTGCTTTTACATGCTTATATGTGATATCTGGAGAGCAAAGCATGTCTTGAATTAATTGACTAGAAACAGATTTATAAAAAGGAAATGGAAACACCAACTGGTAATCTTCCTCTCTGATGTTATAATCATTCTTTTATTTACCTCAACTCTTGACACTGAGAAGAAATTTTTTTTTGCCTCCTCAAAGTTTGCATCTCTTTGAACATTTTTGTCCAGGGTGCTCAGAGGGGACTAGCTATGTACTGAAGAGCATGTGCAAGGGTGCCCAGAGACTTTAGTTTGAGTTCCAGCTGGGCATCTGATAGCTCTGTCACTTTGACCTCAGTTTCCTTATGTACACATTGCAGGAGTTGAAGTAGGCAATCTTTAAGGTCTCCTTTGAGTTCAAACAGAGTGATGAAAAAGTAATGAACAGTGAGTTCTTGAATATGTGCAGGAACAAAATAATGAATTGTAGTTTAAATGAAATAGAAATACAATGGCCTGCATCACAAGCTTGCTTTATCTAATCTTTGAATACTGCCATTTGGAGAAAATGTCCTTTAGAGAAAAAAAAGTAGGTCAGAGAGACAGGTCAAGTGAAGAAATAGTTGGGCTCAGGGCTTGCGTTGAATAGAGTCAGTATTTAAATACCTTTTCATTGCAGATTCTTTACTTTCCAGTACAATTTTCTAATTATTTATTTGCAACAATGAATCAACTGAGCATTCACTCCTTTGCCTTGGAAAACAAATTTATTCTTTTTCAGAATTTGTTAACAACATTTGAAAATTCTGGCTACCTCTGATCAGATATCTTCCTCATTCAAATACAGTGAAATGAACAGTAATTGGTGATTAGGATTGGATTTTCCAAGAGGTTTCCATTTAGGGTAGGTCTACAAAATATTGTTTCTACTTTTGCGCATCTTAGTTCCTGAATGCAGAATTAGAGCTTTAAACAAGTAGACGCTTTGTTAAGGAGAAGGCCTCTCATCTAGGTTGTCACAGAATTCAGTGGTAAATGATGATTTCTAATTGGGCATACTGTGGAAAGACTTACCTTAATTATGCAAGATGGTGGATTACATGTGCATAATCATATGTTTAAGATAAGGAAAACTAGACTGAGACCTCCCATAATAGTGGAGCAAGAAAGAGATATCTAGTCTTACTAGATATATTAAAGCTTATATGAAGTTAGTATATTAAAGTTTTGGAGTTTTCACACCAAAAAAAAGCACTCGAGCCTTGAGACAGAGAGAAGAACCTGTTTGGCATTTGAAGCCAATGCCTGGCACCAGTTGGAGGCAATGACTTTTATGAATGAAGAATTACATTTTATACTTGACTTTCATGTTATGATTTGTGTATATATGTCTACTTTTTTAATTTAGTTTCAAGTATACAGTACATTGGTTAGACATCTACATAGTTCATAAAATGATCCCCCCAATTGCACCTTCCCTCCCCTGACCCTTCACCTAGCCAACATATTAATGCTAATTGCATTCTCTATGTCATGCTCCCCATCTCGATGACCATCCATCAGCTACTAATTTGTACTTCTTCACCCCATTCTCCTAGCCCCCTAAACCCCCCTCTCCTCTGTCCAACACAAAGTTGTCCACTATATTTGTGAGTCTGATTGTGATTAGTTTGTTCTTTTTATTCCTTAGATTCTGCATATAAGTGAAATCATATAGTGTTTATCTTTCTCTGTCTGACTTAAATACTTTCTAGGTCCATCAAAGCAGTATCTTTTTCTATCCTCTTCCTTTTGATATGTAGGGGTCTTGTGTTCTTATCCTTTCAGCCACTCTATCTTTTGGTTGGAACACTTAATTCTTTTCCATTTGAGGTACTTATTGATAGGAATGTACTTGTTACCATTCTTTATTCCTGTTTTTGATACATGTCTTTTCTTCTTAAAGAAGTCCCTCCAACATTTCCTGTAATATTGGCTTGGTGGTGATAAATTCCTTTAGCTTACTTTTTTCTGTGGAGCACTTTACCTGTCCTTCAACTCTAAATGATAACCTTGCTGGATTTATTATTCTTAGTTGTAGATCCTGGGTCTTTAGCCTGTCAAATATTTTTTTTTGCCAAACCCTTCTGTCCTGCGTAGTTTCTTTTGAGAAATCAGCTGCCAGTCTTATGGGTTTTCCTTTATAAGTAGCTATCTGTTTTTCTCTTGCCGCTTTTAATATTCTTTCTTTGAATTTAACCTTTGGCGTTTTAATTGTGATATGTCTTGGTGTGGGCCTCTTTGGATCCCTGATTTTTGGAATTCTCTGGACTTCCTGGGATTTTATGTCCATTTCCTTCACCAGGTTGGGAAAGTTTTCCATCATTATTTCTTCAAACAGCTGTTCAACATCTTGATTTTCTTCAGTTACGCTTATCAGACAAATATTTGGACCCTTAATAGTGTCCCATATCCCCCTTAAATTACTTTTATAGTCTTAGCATCTTTTTTCTTGCCATTCAGATTGTGTGTTCTGATTGGCTTTCCTGTCCTCTAGATAGGGCAGTTGATCTCCTTCTTTATTCACTTTGTTTATTCCTTTGTTTATTCCATTTAATATATTTCTCATCTCAGATAATGTGTTCTTCATTTCAGACTGATTCCTTTTTATAATCTCCATTTCCATTTTTACATTTTTTTATCTCTTTGTTGAAGTTCTCACTGAATTTATCTATACTTCCCACAAGTTTATTGAGCATCATAAATCATTGCTTCATAATTTTTTTTTCCTATTCTGTTCTGGACATGGACATGGATATGAAGCCTATCAAAGAAACATAGGAGAAAAAAAAATGACATAGATGATAGAGGCTCTGTTCATCCCTCTGGTGACCAAATTAAAGTTGTGACCAGTGTTTTGAACTCTGCATCTGTTAGATTACTTGACTCCATTATATCTGGACCTCTGTTCTCTTCTCTCATATGTTTTCTGTTTCTTTGTCTTCCCATTTTGGCTGCCTTTCCATGTATGTTTCTATGTACTAAGCAAAGCTCCTAAGTCTCCCAGGTCTTATTAGTGTGGATTTGTAAAGTAGGTGTCCAGTGGCACAATTATGAGAGGGGTTCAGCTGCAGGCCAAGCCTCTACCCTTCCAGGGCGACCTGTTAAGATTCAACAAGCAATCCACAAATGCTGTACTTATAGTTGCCTCAAAAAGCCACACCAGAAACCGAGGTCAGCTGCCTCCAGTGTGAGTCTAGGTGCTGCTCAGCAAGGAGTACCTGACTCGCTGACGATATATGTGCATGTGGCTTGGGTGGGGCTGCGAGTTGCGGGAGGTGGGGTTTCAGGGAATCCTCTGGGCGGAGCGACCTCTGTTATCCACTTTGATGATGTCACAGCTATGGTGGTGCTGTGTCCACACACTGGTAGCGGGGAGGGCTCAACAGGGAAATATGGATACCGCTAGCACTTCTGTACAGAGCGAGTCTCACCTTGGCCCTCACTCCGACACTGTCTCCCTAAAAGTCCCTGATGCCCCCTGCGCACTGCCAAATTGACACTGGTGCTCAGAGCGAGCAGGTCCTTCACCACGAAAATCTGCTCATTGACACAGCCCATTTAAGAGGCTTCTGCTGCTGCCCCTGTGCAGCCTCTTTCTCACTCAGCTGCTGGAGACCAGGCAGTCCCACATCCTCTCTCCGTTCTACCTTTTGCCATTGCAGAGTTCTTTCTTGGTCTTCTCCCTAGTTGTATGGCTTGTTCCGCTAGATCCCAGGCAATTTTTCCTTGCTTTTTGCTCCTTGTTTCCGTCACAACTTTAATTTGGTCGCCAGAGGGATGAACAGAGCCTCTATCATCCATGCCATTTTCTTTCTCCTATGTTTCTTTGATAGGCTTCATATCCATGTCCATACCCAGAACAGAATAGGGAAAAAATTATGAAGCAAAAATAAGGTAAATCAATTATAGCATCAAAAGTCTTAGCACAAAAAGACATACATTGTCTCCCAACAGGTCTCTCCCTCTGTATGAAAGTCACACAGGGAACTCAATATTCCTACCTCTGTAGGCAACAGGCTTTTTGTTAATGGTTAGCAATTCAAAACACAACTAGGAACTAGATATTCTTCAAACTGACCACTCTGCACATCTGTTTAAAACATTAAAATTAAATCTTATAAAGGTCACTTTTATAGACATGAACAATAGATCTATGTACTACTAATATCGAAGTACCACTAATTTTTCTAAGAGGATCGTCTTTCAAATCTGTTATAAGGTAATATAATGTGTCCTTCTCCCTGTGTTTTTATCAGTGAATCATACTTTCAGGTAAATAGTATACATGGACACAACATAATGACTAAATGCTTCAGTATCAGTTGCCTATTGCCATATAACAAGCAACTTTAAAACTTTATAGGTTAAAAGAACATCAACTTATTATTTGTTATGCAGGTCAATTGGACGATTTCTTTACTTTCTGTGGTGTTTATTGTGTATCTGGGATGGCTGGAAGGTCCAAAATGGCCTTCTTCACAGGGCTGGCAATTGGTATTGTCTCCTGCCTGGGAGTTTAGTTGAGGCAGCTGGGGCCTTGCTTTTCCTTCATGTGAGCCCCTCTATGAGCCTTCTTGGGCTTTCTCAAGAAGTATTCCATATGGGAAGATAGAAACTGAAGCTCTCTCAAGGTTCAACTGTTACTTATGCTACATTCTGTTGGTCAAAACAGGTCATAGTGCCAGTCTGAATTCCCCTCTCAATGGGAGAAATGGCAAGACCACATTGCAAAAGGACATGTGAAATAGGAAATAATATTGCAGCCTGCTTTGGAGCTTTGGAAACATTCTTCCACAGTCAAGAAATGTGTCTTTTACTTTCCCTTGTGCTGCTTTCCTTCTATCCCACCTCCCCTTCCTGTGTATTGGATAGTTAATCAGATCACCAAAATGTACCAGATTAGAATATAAGTGCACAAGATGTTCTGATCCTAATATACAAACTATGTCAGTGTAGATCAATCAAGTGGGATGGACCAGACAATATCCATCTGAAGATTTTAAGAAATGTAAGGGAGAAACTGTGATGACATTTGTTAAAATGTGTACTCTATGATTCTAGGTTATTATGCAAAAGGAGCTCAAGTTTCCTAAAATGTCTATGTGCCATGTACCTTCTGAATATTTTACATTCATTATCTTTAATTCTCACAACACTTTGAGACCTGTTTTATTGTCTCCATTCTCCAAATGAGGAAACTGAGGTTCACAAAGATTAACTTGCTCAACTATTTATAGTTATTAAATAGGTGGACTTGGTCTTAAAACTCAGGTATGTTTAACTACAAAACTCCTGCTATGTCCACTATACTCTTGCTACTCAAAGTGGTCCCACACAATTCTTATCTCATTAGGAAAGGCGGAGCCTGAGAAAGGCAGAGAGGGGTTCTCTAAAGTGCAGGGCACAGGGTGGGGGTCCCAATTGCTGATGTCTAGAGGAAGTAAGGATAGGTCTACAATGAAAGTTAGAAGTGAGAAGCAGCAGCTGGGATTATAAGGATGCTGAATACCAGGCTAGCTAGCAAAATTTGTAAAAGCTATAATGAGCCTGTAATTAAATGTAACTTGCTTAAAAAAGACAACATGATTTCTCTGAGAAGAAATCAAACTAGACTCAACTACCCAACTTCTTCTATGGGATAAGAAAGGATATGGTCAATTCAGTTATGTGTGCTTACAGCTTTCCAGAAACATATTCTTAAAATAAGAAGTAAATTCGGGGACTACCTATACTGGGCTATGTCATAGCTGGAGGCCCCTGTAGCCACTGCTCCAGGGGAGCTAGAAATGCTGATATCAGAAGTTTGTTCAAGGTCCATATCCTTCAATAAAATGGGGAACAAAATCTTATAGAGTTATGAAGGGAAAGTTACTGGGGTGTGATGGAAGGAGTCCTCACTTTTGAATGGGGTACATTTGATTTTGATTCTTAGTCTGAAACATACAACCTGTATAACCTTGGGGAAGTCATGTAAACTATCTGAGGTTCAATTTTCATATCAATAAATACAGAATAAGAATATCTGTGTTTCAGTGTAGTGGTATGAGACAAAAGAGAAAATCTACATCATAAGACCTAGCAGTCAATGAATAAATGTTAGTTGATTATATACTTACACATGCTCCAGGCACTATTCTAAATACTTTAGAAATTTAATTTCACTTAATCTTCATAATAATCCTATGGGTGTATGTACTATTATTATCTTCATGTACAGATGAGAAAACTGAGGCACAGAGAGGTTGAGTGACTTGTCCATGGTTGCATATGCACTAGTGAATCAGAGCACCCAGACTTGAACCCAAACAGTCTAGCTTGAGAGTCTAACCTTAATCATTATGCTAGGTTGAAATTTCCAAATTCTCTATCATTTGAACCATCTAATGATCCATCCAAACAGAAGGACTTTCCATTGCACTTTATTTCCTCCTATTAAATTTAAGCTCTGCGAGCTATTTTGATGTGAAAAGGAAAAGTAGGCAGCATGTTCAAAAACACTGCAGGAAGTTACCTTGTCTCCCAAAGATAATTCACACAAGCACCATTGCTAACTCAATGGAAGTGGGGCCCCAGAGCCTTAGAGCCCACCCTCGGGCCCCCCATGCCCCAGGATGTTGCCTGAATGCATCGTCAGGCCACATATCCCTTTTTGTATCAGCAAGCTTGATTAAAGAAGTAGACAGAGTTTTCATGCTATCCAAGATGATCATTAAGGAAATAAATTTTTATTTATCTCCATTAAATTGTCGATTCTCTTTCATGAAAGCTAAAATGTAGTCTCCAAAGGTGGAACAAAGTTGGCAGTTTGCCATGATTCTGACTTTCTATTTAATTTAGATTTAAAAAGGTTGAGAGATCACAATGCCTAGAACTAAGCCAGTCTAGTTCAGGCCTAATAAGGATTTGCTTTAACTTAGTCTATTCTGTCAGGAAGTTGATGATTTAATGAATAAGAAACTGTCACTATTAGGTATGTTTTGCTTCACTGCCTTTCTTACCCAACTCCCTCTCACCATCTACACCAGCCTCACCCCTACCTACTTGTCTTTCTACTTGGAAATTTCAAACATGGAAAGAGCATTGTCAAGCCAAGGCAGATAAAGAACGGACATAAAGGAGAGTCATTTCCTGGGCCAGGAGAGGGAGGAAGGATTCAGGCTTGAGTCTTTTAATTCTCTGTTAGAGCTTTATATAAGTAGCCCCACCCTCTATGGATGGTTTCACTTTCCATGGTTTCAGTTACCCATGGACAGCTGCGATCTGAAAATATTAACTGTAGAATTCCAGAAATAAACAATTCATAAGCTTCAAATTGCACACCATTCTGAGTAGCATGATGAAATCTCATGATGTCCCACTCCGTTTAGCCCAGGGTGTAAATCTCCTTTTTTGTTCAACATCTCCATGCTGTACACACTCCCCCACCCTTTAGTCACTTAACAGCCAACTCAGTATCAGATTGACTGTTGTGGTATCTCGGTGCTTGTGTTCAACTAACCCTTGTTTTACTTAATAATGCCACATTCACATAACTTTTATTACAGTATATTGTTACAATTGTTTTATTTTACTATTAGTTTTTGTTATTAATCTATTAATGTGCCTAATTAATAAATTAAACTTCATAATAGGTACGTATGCATAGGAAAAACAGAATGTATAGGATTCAGTACTATCTGCAATTTCAGGCATCCACTGGGGGTCTTGGACTATATCACCCATAGATAAAGGAGAACTACTGTGTTTTCTCACCCACTGCTCCTTGCTGGCTGTGCTAAGCTTTGAATCTACCAATATCTCTTTTATACCCTGGGGAGATGCTAGGTTTGAGAAGGAAATGCAATAATTGTCTAGTCTTTCTTTCCCTAGACTCATGGTGCTTAAATCTCAAATTTGAACCTTGAAAGAAAAGGAAATCCTTAATATAACCAGCCAAACCTTGAAAATTAGTTTTCTCTCTTTCATTCCCCCTTCAGTCTCTCTCTTTTAGAAGGACAGTATTGCACAAGGGTTACTCTATACACTCTGGGGCCAAGCTGATGTTACTTAACTTTCTGAATCTCAGCTGCTTCATCTATATGATGGGGAAAATAAAAGGACCTACTCCATAGTGTTGTGAGAATCTAAATCATATAAATCCTTTAGAACAATATCTGGCACAAGTAAATGCTACATGAGTATTAGTTATTATTACTAATTATTATTAGTTATTATTATTAGTTATGAAGAAGTTAGAAATGAATAAAGCAGGAAAGAAACAGATGATCTAGAATTTCAGAATTTTAAAGATGAAAAGGACCTTAGAGATTATCTGGTTTATGCCATTCATTTAACAGATAAAGAAACTGAGATGCAAACAGATGATGCAGTGAATTCCCATGTTAAAATTCTTTCTATAATGCTATACCTCAAATAATTTTATTCTTAAGCTGGTCTAACACTGGTTTATTTGTGCTTTCATCCAGCAAATATTTACTGAGCATTTAGTAAAGGATTGTCATAATGTACAACTCCAGAAAGTTGTACAATATGATAGCTCTAAGTGTAGATGGCAAGATACTGTGGCTTCCATGATCTCCACCTTCTGGTGTTCACACTATTGTGTGATTCTCCTCCCCTTAATTGTTGGAAGGACCTATGATTGCTTCTAACTAATACAATACAGCAAAGGTTACAGAATGTGTGTGATTGTGTATACATAATTAAGTTACACAAGATGTTAATGCCCATCTTGTTAAGAGAGATGCTTTTCTTTGCTAGTTTTGAAGAAGACAATTTCCATGTTGTGAGTTGCCATATGAAGAAGGAGCAAAGGATCATCTCTAAGTGACAACCAATAACAAACTAAGGCCCTTAGTCTGGCAACCTAAAAGGAACTGAATCCTGTGAACAACCACATGAGCTTAGAAGCAAATCCTTTCCCAGTCAAACCTCAGGTAAGACTGAAGTCCCAACTTATACCTTGACTGCAGTCATGTGAAACATTAAGCAGAGGATCCAGCTAAGCTGTACCTAAATTCCTGGACAGCAGAAACTATGAGAATATGTGTGTGTGTTCCTTTAATTTGCTTTATTTGTGGTAATGATGTTATGCAGCAATAGATAACTAATATAGATTTAAACATGAATAAGAATGTTTCTGATTGAAAGATTTTCACGATCAAACGGGAAGACAGAAAGCTACTTATGTGACATTGAAAGCAAAGACATAAGGCATAGGGCATGGGGGGAAACAAGGTAGTTGTTGAGAGTGAAGTGGAGATAGCCACAGCAGGAAATCAAGCTGGAGAGACAGGAAGTATAGATGTAGGCTATGGACTTTGGCATCAGGGAGATCTGGATTCAAACAACCACTCTGCCAATTCCAGGGCTTGTGCCATTGGGCAAGGAGATTAAAGATTTTATGGCTCAGTTTCCCCATCTGTAAAATAAGAATAATAATTGTACTAACTTTTTAGAATTGTTATGAAGTTTAAAATTAAGTGATGTTCATAAAGCAATTAGTCTGCTGTTGGCACATAGTATATGCTCAATAAAAATGTGAGCTATTGGAGAGAGGAAAAAATGGCATAGATGATAGAGGCTCTGTTTATCCCTCTGGTGACCAAATCAAAGTTGTGACAGAAACAAGGAGCAGCAGCAAGGAAAAATTGCCTGGGATCTAGAGGAACAAGCCACACAACTAGGGAGAAGTCCAAGAAAACACCCTACAACAGCAGAAGGTAGGACGGGACTGGCAGCTGATTTCTCAAAAGAAACTACGCAGGACACAAGGGCTTGGCAAAAAAAAATATTTGAAAGGATGAAGACCCAAGATCTACAACTAAGAATAATAAATCCAGCAAAGCTATCATTTAGAGTTGAAGGACAGATAAAGAGCTTCCCAGACAAAAATAAGCTAAAGAAATTTATCATCACCAAGCCAGTATTACAGGAAATGTTGGAGGGACTTCTTTAAGAAGAAAAAGTCATGTATCAAAAACAGGAATAAAGAATGGTAACAACTACATTCCTATCATTAAGCACCTCAAATGGAAAAGAATTACGTGATCCAACTAAAAGATAGAGTGGATGAATGGAAAGGACAAGACCCCTACATGTTGCCTCTAAGAGACTCATTTCAGATTAAAAGACACACAGAGACTAAAAGAAAGGGGATGGTAAAAGATATTGCTTTGATGGACCTAGAAGGTATTTAAATCAGAGAAAGATAAACACTATATGATTTTACTTATATGCAGAATCTAAAGAATAAAAAGAACAAACTAATCAAAAACAGACTCACAAATATAGTGGATAATTTGGTGATGGACAGAGAGGAGGAGGTGTGGGAGACTGAGAGAATGAGGTGAAGGGTTAAAGAAGTACAGATTAGTAGCTGATGCATGGTCACGGGGATGGGGAACATGGCATAGGAAATGCAGTTAACATTAATATGTTGGCTAGGTGGAGGGTCAGGGGAGAGAGGGAGCAATTGGGGGGATAGTTTTATGAACTATATAGATGTCTAACCAACGTACTGTGTACTTAAAACTAATTAAAATAAATATTTTTTTTTAAAAATGAGAGCTGTTGGTAAAGGTAAAAACATGAATATTCTGGTAAGACATTTATCTTGTAGGAAATGGAGATTTAAGGATAGGAGCGATATTGGAAAGTTTATAGTATAGAAACATTTATCTGAAGCATTTGAGAGGAAAGATTAAAGGGGATGAGACTGATTACAGGAAGACCAATTAGGAGACTGTCATAGTGGTCCCGTAGAAGGCTGAGAAATAGTTGAGCTGGTAGGATGGACATCATAAGTGGCTAAGTGGATATACTATGTTCTTCTTGATTGAAAAACTACAACAGCAAACCGTAGCATAAACATATCCTTTATGCTACCTGTACATATTTTTATCAGCAGTCAGACAGTAAAGACATTTGATTGTTTGGTATTGAAACTCATAGTGGTCTCCCAGCCCTCTGTGTAATCTAGTGAGAGACTTACTACCTTGGCTGTTTTCTTTCTGATATGCAGTTTCAAGAAAGGCTTTCAAGATACTCACTTGTCCCCAGTAGTGCCTGGACTTACATTCTTCAGAGTTCTAGAGCAATTATTGTTTTATGAAAATGAAAAAAAATGCAATTTAAGGTTCTAAGGTCAATGACTCATTATGAATGCACTAGAGTCAGAGACAACTTACTGTACTTGCAACTCACTCAGGACTTCAGGGCAAGAATCCTGGTAGGAATGGTATGAGTTCCCTTGCTACCAGACTGCTCAGTAAACAAAGTTTCACCTCCCACAGGGCCCCTGACAGGACTGCATATTGGTGTTTCCTTATCCATCAAGGCTGGAGCTTTGTGACATCCTAATTTATTAGCATGTAGCTGTAGATGGAGTTTAACACTGTAACAGAACAAAAAATTGCCAAGTTTGTGAAGTTTTTCTTCTGTGTACTTTCTGTCCACTCCTCTCTATTGCCTCCTCTTTCTTTATCCTCACTTTTACTTTGAGTATCTTCTTCCATTAATTTTAAGTTAACTATTTTCATGCTATTCTGAATCATGCTATAATTAAATTAGAGAGATACCATAATTAAATTAACTCACATTAAGGTGCCTAAGACTTTGTATTTTGCTCCTCCCTATGTGAACAGCAGCTACTAAATATAGGCCTGAGATTTAATTATGAGAGTAGCAGATCTCCAGAGAAGGTTGACTCCTCATTCCCAACAGTTCTGGTATGCTAAGGTTAGGCCTTGAATAGGAAGGAGTGGGACGCTAAGATTTGGGATGATTAATCTGGGTTTATACACTCAAAAAATCTTGACTCCCCAGATTCCTTTGAACCCTCTGAGCCTGCAGAAGTCACCCTCCCCTTCCTGTGAAAAGCTAGTGCCCTACCTCCCTTGTTTGCAAACAGTGAAGAGATCTCTGTCTGATATGACTGCATGCATCACTGAAACTACCTCCTAACCCTCAGAAGCATGGGGAATTAAAATTCTTTGGATGAATAGCAGGGATAGATGCCACCCTTAGACACATTAATGATGTAGGGGTAGTCGTTCCCATCATATCTCCATTTAATTCACCAGAGTAGACACAATAAAAATTTTAAAAACAAAACAAAACAAAACAAAACACAGATCCTAAAAAATGACAGTGGACTACTGTAAACTCCACAAAGTAGTAGCCCTAATTATACCTACTGTACCAAATACAGTATATTTTCTAGAGTAAATTAACATAGCCTTGGTTCATGATATGTGGTCACTGAGACCTGGAAAATGAGGTCTTTTCCATCCTATTAGTTAAGAGTACCAGAAACCATTCACATTCACATGAAACTGACAGGACAATAGAATGCATTTATGATCTTGCCCCAAGACTATATTAACTTTCCAGCCTTCTGTCTTAATATAGTCCAAAGGTATCAGGACATTCCTCAAAACATCGCATTGGTCTATTATAGTGATAAAATCATGTTAATTGAACTAGATAAACAAGAAGTAGCAAGTGTATTAGAGGCCTTGCTAAGATATGTATATATCCAGAGGGTAAGAAAAAAACTCAATGAAGATTCAGAGAACATGTCACTTCAGTGTAGTTTTTAGATGTCCAGTGGTTTGTGGCATGTCAGGATATCCCATCAAAAGTAAAGAACAAATTATTTGTGCCTCCTGCCTCTAAGAAGAAAGCACAATACCTAGGCAGCTTATCTCCCTCCAATGGACACAATGGGTGCTAGTTCAATGGTCATTTCACTCTTTTCAAAGATTCCTTTAAACTTCCTAAATTTAGAGGGAGATTAGAGGAGAGATGATAAGTGAGGGAAAAGGAAAATAGAGAAGAGAATGGGAAGGGGAGGGATGGTAATGGAGATGATAGCAGGAGAGAGAAAAAAGGAGAGATGATAGAAAAAGGAAACAGAAAGAAAAAAAGGAGATAAACCAAAAGAAGAAAAGTGGAGAAAAAATTATATGGGGGGAGAAAAATAAAATTTAAAGAGGAAAGGTGGGATATTTAAGAAAAGGAGAGCAAGAGAGAGAAAAGCAAATTCTGATTTCTTAAATTGAGGTTCAAGTTCCACTGGAGTGAAAGAGTAAAATTATTTCCAATCATTTAAAAAATTAATATTGTGGTGAGAAGAAACACAAAGACTTCACTTACATTTAACATTATTTACCACATTTTCCCTGAGATGTGGACTCTGGCCTCTTTCAGGCAAATAATTGAAAAGGAGAAATATAGTGAACTGTCCCTTCCTCCTCCAGAACAAAACAGAGAGTAAAAAGGAGCAGCGAGTAGTATGCACAGCCGCTTTAGTGCACACTCATAGAGAAGAGGGAAATAGAACCCCAGTTTTGTAATCCCTGATGTTATTCATAGTAATATATGCCTCTGTTGGAAATTAGAGCAGTTTGGCCAGATTTGGAGGGATTTTTATGCACACTTTTTGCCTGAATTTTCTGAAAGCCAAGTCTTCAGAAGGCACATGAGGAGCTGTTTGCCAGGCCACATGTAATCCAGGGACAGAGAGACAGAATGCAAATACCTTAAGAAGCTACCCCTACCATCAGCACAATCAGCATATTGGGAGAGCCCCGTCTTCTATTGTTCCTGCTAACAAAATGATAACACACAGCAAGAGTCTTTAAAACTAAACTAACACTAAGAACTACACAAAAACATAAACTTCATAGTATAGCTCTATTTTTATTTTTGATAGTTTAAAATGTTCTAATCATGGTAAAAACCATGTAACATATATTTTACCATGTTAACCATTTTAAGTGTACAGTTGTGTAATGTTAAATAAATTCACATTGTTGTACAACAGATCTCCAGAATTTTTTATCTTGCAAATCTGAGACTCTCTGTCCATTAAACCGCTCTCCGTTCTTCCACTCCCCCCAGCCTCTGGCAACCACTAATTCTACTTTCTATTTTTTACCAGTTTAACTACTTTAGATACCTCATTCAAGTGGAATCATACATTATTTGTCTTTTTTTGTGACTGGCTTAGTTCACTTAGCATAGTGTCCTCAATTTCATCCATATTGTAACATGCAGCAGAATTTCCTTATCTTTTTAGGTTGATTAATATTCCATTTTATGCAACTACCACATTTTGTTTATCCATTCATCCAATATTGGACATTTAAGTTCCTTTACCTCTTGGCTATTGTGAATAGTGCTGCAAAGAACAAGGGAATACAAATAACCCTTTGAGATTCTGCTTTCAAATTTTTTGGATATATACCCAGAAGTGGGATTGCTGTGAAATTCCATTTTTTTTTTTTTGAGGAAACTTTATACTGTTTTCCATAGCAGTGGCACCATTTTACATTCCCAATCATAGTGCAGCTCTATTAAACTACAACAACCATTAGAAAAAAAACTGCAGAGATAGTGAGAGCTAAAAACTGCAGAGGTAGTTGAGTGAGCATGTGGGGTTCTCCAAATTGTTTCTTTGTTAACTGAAGGAAAGCAGAGTTTGTCACCCCAAAATATGCCTTTTGGAGATACTGATTATTTTAAGCAAGTTATTTTTAAGAAACGAAAGACTCAAAAAGAAACTGTGACCCTTTCATTTATCTGCCTAAAGAAATTTAGATAGAAAAACCTACTTAAAGAAAGGGAGGCACCACCTCAGCATCAAAATATGACTTAAGTGTAGCAGACAAGGAGGAACCTAGCAGTCTGTTTGTTAGACTCTGCTCTGAGTTCCATTGTTTCTAGGTGGCCCAGCAAGAATTTATTTACTAAATGTTTGCTCTTTCTCCTCCACCTGTGAAATTCCTACTTTCTTTTTGAAGACCCAGACCCATGCCTCCCTCTCCATAGTTCAGAAGGGCATATAAGGTTCAACTTTTTAAAGTGTCTTCAGGACCCATATTCTTACAGAACCCCCATAAGTACACATGTAATAAATTTGGTCATTTTTTCCTGTTAATCTGTCTAAGGTCAATTTGATTATTAGACTAGCCAGAAAAACTTAGAAAGTCAGAAGGAAAATTATTTTTCCTACCTCACTTGTAAGGGAACATTCATTCATCAAATTAAGACCATAACAAAATACCAAGAAGGAGGTCACCTGGTATTTATACAACCATTACTGCTTTTGATCTATTTGATTTTCATGGGCACAGACACTGGGAATGAAAAGAACCACATAAAACAAGACATTTTAATAAAAGGCCATTACAGGGGGCTTCTGCTGAATGGAAATTCTCATTTTGACATTGCTCTGTATGCTTTAGAAAATAAGAAATCAAAATCTGCTTTAAAAACACTGGCATATTTTTACTATACATTTCTAGACTCCTTGCCAGTCAGAAAAATAGTTTACAGTATTTGTCTCCAGACAGAATTTTTAGTCCAGCTATGTTACTGCTGCTGATTCAGACCCCTTTAATATTCCTAGTTATGGATATGGTATTGCATCTAGGTATTTTCCCTGCATGCTTCCAAGTCCACAGCAAACAGTGCATGGCTCTCTGAATCCAACAATCTGCTATTTTATAGGTTGTCACTGAACCGAAGACTCGTCATTTTCAGCAGTCAACTGAAGCCCCATGGACAGTTGTGATAAACTACAAAGAAACTGTCTGAGCACTTCCCCTGCCTAATTTGCTCCCCACTCCCAAAGGCAGGAAGAATTAGTAGGCTTGGATAATATAGAATGGCTACCTTCAAGTTAAATACGCTCTGGAAATACAGGTACAGGCAATGATGTAGGCCTGAGAGAAAAAAGGGAGGGAGAAAAAGAAGAAAGGAGACAGGCAAAGAAGAGGCAGACACAGACAGACAGACAGACAGACAGACAGACAGACAGAAATACAGAGAAAAAAAACAGCCTCCAATTTGGAGAGTTTTTGATAAGAAAAACATCCAATCATTCAAAGACTCTTGTAAGCCAGGTAAGGTGATGCTGGTCTTGTCTGGGGACAGATGTGCAATGCCCCATTGTCCCTCTTTTCTTTGACATTTGTCACTATAGTGACTCTTTACTTGGTTTCTATGAATAAATTATTGCAGTCAAATCAACGTTTTGCTTTAATTTCATTTCTTTCTCTTCCTTCTCTAGCACAGGTATTGCCTGAATTCAATGAATCTCATTAAGGCCTACTAGGAACCAAGTGACACCGAGACCACCCTGTCACATTATTCTCTACTAAAATGAAATGAGTGCCAAGAAAAACTTGAAGGACAAGCATGCTCCTTATTATCAAGTTATTTGTTTCACACATATAGATGTCACTAATTATTTTCGCCAGCTTCACTGAGTTCCAATAATACTAGAAAGCAGTGGCAAAGGCTATTTTGAATTCCCTTCCTTTTTCAACAGGGAAATCTCTACTGTGGCTAAAGTGTTTTCCTATCTAGAAATCATGCTTTGGGAATCCCCATTCAGTGAATATTAAGTCTTTTTAAAAGATGTTTCCCCGTGTGGTGATTTGTTTTTCTTCTTATGAGAGTATTTAGAAAGGGCAGGTATTTAGCACTTCGAATGCTTGGCTTCTATTTGTCATCTTCTTTAATGAAAGAATTAAACACACACACACAGAAAGATAGAGACAGAGATAGAGAGATTGACACTGATTGTCAATATCTGAGGCCTTACTTTAGGAGGTAAAAGGGAAAAGAATGAAATGTAAAGTTCAACAGTGAAAAATCACTTCTCTAATGATTTTTACAGGGAAAAGCCTGAGGCTCTGGCAGCCCCAATTTCATTATACTGGGGCTCACTAGGACATAGAGAAGTGTGTATTGGTGGGAGTGAGGAGATTGTTAGTGGTAAGGACATGAGGAAAGGGAATGTGAGAGAGAAATATGAAAGAGAAGTGTTTTGTTTCTTCCTGTTAAATAGGCTGTGCCCACAGTGAACAAAGTGTAGGAACTTGGAAGAGGAAGAGCCAGGGGGCAACAGTTTCTTCAATGTCCCAGGGAGCTTTGAGGGAGATTGAAGAGTTAGTTACTTTCTTAGACTATTAAGTGCCATCTCAGCACCCCTTAAGGTCCTCTCAATAACCCACTAGCTGGCAAAGAGATATAGCCTGGCTCAAAACAGCCCCAAGATTATAATCGCAAGTATACTTTATTGAGCAAGTGTTTTGTTTGCAGCACTATACATGCACTAACGCACTTTACCTTCACAATTACCCCAGGAGGTAAGTCCTAATATTATCCCATAAAAATACAGAAAATGAAGCTCATAGGCTTGAAAAAAGTTTTCCAAGGGCACATAGCTAGTAAAGCCCAGAACCAGGAGACAACCCAAGTCTGTTTCATTCTGAGGCCAATGGATCTTGACTACCTCACCCGACTGCTTCTCAAATATTAAAATGTAATTCTAGTAATTGTTTCACAAGTTTTTTTTTAAATTAAAAAGCATATAAATAGGTTTTATAAAGATATTCAACAAAACAGAGGCTGTGCAGTGTAGATACTGACCTGGAAATTAGGGTTGTTGTTCCAGCTTAGTGTTATGAAATTAAACTGGATTCTAAGTGCCCATTCCATTTTGGACTTTGGTTTCCATGTCTGTAAAATTAGGGACTGGAGACATTCTCTAGGAAGGCCTCTGGCTCTCCAAGGCAAAAAAAAAAAACAAAAACATAGAGATAGAGATAGATGATAGAGGTAGAGAGAGAGAGAGAGAGAGAGAATAATTATTTTAAAGGTAGGAGAACCGAACTTTAAAAAAGCCCAAATGCTAAGTATTAATATTAGTTAAGTGTGAACACTAGTCTTGGACCCATTCACAAGATTATGTAGCAGAACCTCTTCTATTGACGAGCACTGTATATAGATGCTATCTGTAGGAAACAGTGTTCAGACACCATTTAATCACATTGACATTGGCCTTCCTCATATAGCTGAGTGTTACAGGCTAACAGAGCTTTGTTCTTGCCACCACTTTCTCTTATTTGATAATTTATCTAGAATATAATGTCTGGAAGTGAGTTCAGAATCAACACTAAAGCTATTGTGGCATTGATCAGGACACAATAACACAAGGGTTCAATAACACAAGGGTTAAAACAGGATAGAGAGGAGAGTGGGGAAAGTCGGGCATTTACCTCAGGCACAAAATTTGAGGGGATATCAAAACCTCAGCAATCAAGATAAATATTGTTTGAATGTAATATTTCTATAATTTCAAAATTAAAGTAAAAAAAAAACCATGATGAACAAAATGTTAAAAATTTAATTAAATACAGGATCTGACTCTGCTCTTGCAAGACTTGCCTTCACTTACCTCACCCTTGTTCTGACCCTCTTGAAACCTGGTCCAGCCCCCACTGAGATAAAATAACAAACATGATGACTTTGTATTTGGGAGATATGCTTTCTAGGAGTACTTGTACAAAAAAATCATTTCCTCTCTGATCTCTGTTTCTATAAGTTAGGTTTTTTTAAGATTTTACATAAAGTGAGATCATATAGTATTTGTCTTTCACTATTTGACTTATTTCACTTAGCATAATGCCTTCAAGGTCCATCCATGTTATTGCAAATGGCAGGATTTCCTTCTTTATTATGGCTGAGTAATATTCCATCATATGTATATATCACATTTTCTTTATCTATTCATCTGTCAATGTATTGTAAATAATGCTGCAATAAAGGGAATAGTTAATACTTCTTGCGAGTGGTCTCTTGTGCATTATAGGATGTCCAGCAGTACCTCTGGCTTCTACCCTGCTATTTGCTAGTAGCGTTCTCCCAATTATGACAAACCAAAATGTGTTTAGATATTGTCAAAACCCCTGGGGAGCAAAATCGGCCTAAATAAGAACCATTCCCGTACAGCCAGCAAAGAAAGGCTAGAAACAGAATGAGTAACCAGGAAAAGTGTACATCTTCAGTGGCTTTACTTTGAAAAACCTTAAGACTTAAAGGATTGATACTCTGATTCTGAAATTCCAGGTTCTAGGTAGCCCTGAAGCATGGCACCCATTTATGCCTCTTTTCTTAAAAAAAAAAAAAAGAGTCCTTATTTCTCATCATTTTATTCCTTTGGTGATAGTAATTTGTTAAACATATTTTAAAATTTTCTATTTCTATTATGTCTAGTGCTCTTTTTTTTAACACAATCATGAATCAGAAACATGATCCTTTGGTAAACCACATGCCCTGATTCTTGACTGGAAATAAGTCATCTGAGATTTCAAGGTTCTTTCCAAGCCTCAACATGCTTTAACCTCAGCTCAGGTATGAAGGACAAGCTTGGAGAAAAATCACTTTTTCAGGATCCTTTTAAGGATATCATGTAGGTGGTGAGAGCTCACTGGACTATTATATTGAACTCCCTTTATTCTTTTCTATGTTCTTCTTATCACAATGGCCAGGTCAGCTCTTCTAACCTCTTCTGAAATGTTCAATCTTTTCTCAGTTACACAGATTATATCACCACTCTCTTTCAATTCATTCTTTGGACATATATTTATAGAAAGCCTACTAAATGTCAAGAACTAGGATAAATACTATTGATAAAATGGTAAAAAAGACAAACTTATTCCCTGACTTTATGGAACTTTTGTTCTAGTAGTGTAATCAAGAAAAATCAATAAATACATAAATAATACAATTATAAAATGAGATAAATACTTGAAAGAAGAAAAACAGGGATTTTAGATAGAGAATAACAGAACAGGTTGATAAGAAGACCTTTCAGAAAAGGTGATAATTAAGGTGAAATCTGAAAGGCGAGAAGGGCCAGCCTTGGAAAGAGTGAAGAAAAGAAAGTTCCAGGAAGAGAGATCAACATGTTCTAAGGCCTTGAGGTGGCTTTTTGCAGGTGCTTGTGTGGCAGCCTGATCCTGCCTGGTCATTTCCTGCTCAAACAAGTTCATTCCTTACTGCCCTCTCCCCCACCTCAAAGGACTCTGCAACTCACGTCTGCTGTTTCATGGCTTGCCAACCAATTAATGTTTTTCCTTATCTCCGTAGCTGTGTAGGAATAACAAGACTGTATAAAACTGCCTGTTATGTTACAATTGGGGCTCTGCCTCTGGATAGGAATCCACTGAGCCAGTGCTGGCATCAATAAGTGCTGCTTCCTGCTTGTAGCCTTGCTGTCCCGTCTCTCCATTCAAGAATCTTACAACACTTGCAAATTCTTCTTTCCTCCTTCATTCAGGCTTTTTGGAATATGACTTCAGTTCCTCCCACCAAGAGGTAGAGTCTATGTTATACCCCCTTGAATCTCGGTTGGCCTTGTGTGTTGCTTTGGCCAATATAATATGATAGAAGTGAGACCATATAAGTTCAGAGTGTAGGCCTCAAGAAATCCTGTACTTTTTTCTTGGAACTTGTCCAGTTGCCATGTGACCAAGCCCAGATTAGCTTGCTGAAGAATGAGAGACCATAGAAGAGACATGCCATTGCAGTTGAGCCAAATCATCTTAGACCATCCATCTTGCAGCTGACCCAGCAGCTGACCACAATTCTAAGAGAAAACCTAGCCAAGTCTAGGTAAACCACTAACTGAGCTCTGCCCAAATTGCCAACCCAGGGAATTTTGTGCTAAATTATATTAAATCGCTTATTTGGAGGTAGTTTCTTAAACAGAAAAAGATAGTTGTTATACCTTTAATGAAAACAGGGTCCTTGCCAGAGTAAGCTCCTTCACTTACACTGTTCCAAAACTCTGTGCTTTTACAATCATTGGATGATCAACTTCATACATAATGACATGCCCCAATCTTTTATAAACCTGGCCCATTCAAAGACCAATTGGCAAAGTTATTTGCCCAGTCACACGCTGAAGGGTTTGATTAGAACCAGCAGGAGCAGAGTGGCATCACCACAAGCTTCTAGTACAGGAAGGCAGAAAAATGCTCAGATGAACTATTCACTTCAGTAAGACATTGGGAGGGAGATATGCTCAGAAAATTCAAAAATTTTAAATCACGTTGTGGAAAGATGCTCCTAAAGATTGACATGTTTTTGCAAGAAGAGTCACAGAAGGGCAGCTTTCTTCCAAAAGGTAAGTTTTATTTCAGAATTTAGACAATTATAGAAGAAGTCTAAGGGTCCTCAAACAACAGATTAAAAAAAAAAACAAAAAACAAAAAACAGGGACACTTGTGGTTGTGTGGCTTTCAGCAGGGTAATATGTAATAAAGGCCAAGTTTACCTGTGATTATCAGCATATTCAATTCCTTTGGGAATACTTTATACATAAAAAACACAAAAACATGCCCAGGAGTGGTGTGATCATCTTGAATACTACAATTGATCTGGGCAAAGCCAGAACAGGTCCCATTCATAAAGTAAGACTCAGCAAATCCCAGGCTGACACATTAAGCCCTTTACATCTTTCCAACACAACCACTAGCAAGCAGGTTGGCCTGAATCTTAGTAGCAAAGTGAGGCCAGGCTGCATACTGTGCTGGAAACAGCAGCAAATTTTCTGGCAAGAAAGTTAAATTGCAGCCAGGCCATTCTCAGCCTTGAAGAGGTTACCGATCTGATGAAGTTCTCCAATGGACGGAAAACTTTTAACCAGATGGTCCAAAAGTGTGGTCTCAGACCAGCAGCACCAGCATTAGCTGGAAAACAAGTTAGAGATGCAAATTCTGTCACCCCTCCCAAGAGCTACTGAATTGCTAACTCTGCAGGTAGAGCCCAGCAATTTGTATTTCAGTAAGCCCTTGGAGTAATTCTGATGCAGGCTCAAGTTTGGGAACCACTGTTGTACGAAGTTGTGGTTGACCCCATTCCCAGAGTAGAACTTTAGGTCTTAAATGGCAAGTTAGAGCAAGGCTAGCACTCCTGAAAAGTCTTCATTTGATGCTTATATCTGAAAGTTGAACCATAGCCGTAGGTTCAAACAATTTTTCAGTAACATAGTTTCTAATTAATTATCATTAAATAACACAGTTAGCAGATGCAGGAAGAAATCATAGAATTTTGGTTCTTGGGGTTAGAAAAGACCTCAAAGATCATGTTACAATCTGCTTCTCAAACTTTAAGGTGCATAGAATCATCTGGGAATCTTGAAAATGCAGATTCAGATTCAGCAGGTCTGAGGTGAGGCTTGAGATTATGTGTTCTTTAAAAGCTTCTAGGTGATGCTAATGCTGCTGCTCTATGGACCATATTTTGATCTGTTAGGCTGCAGTCCAAACCCCCTATCTCAGGGGTCCTGTGAGGAGAAAGAAAGATGGCTGCAGTCAGGCTCCCTCCTGACACCATTAGCAGCTTCTAGGTGGAAGTGACTCAGCATTTCTCCCCTTATGTAACCATGTGTCAAACTGCCCAGTACACATGCACAGGCTTCTGTAATCTGGCAGTGTGCCTCTATAAAAGGATGCTACCTCCCTGTGAGGCTGGCTGTGCCCTTGCTGGAATAAAGAGCTATGTCGCAGCTGCCTACGGCTCCCTGTATGTTCTTCCAACTGCCCGAGCCTCGTACCCCTTATCTCGAAACTGCAAATCTGCAACAACACACTTGGCATAGTCACGGATAAGATTCCCAGGTAAGGGAACCATCTGCCCAACCAGAGGACAGGAGGGACATGTGGCCCCCACAGAGTATGTGGTATCCCGTGGTGGCAGTATTAACGACTTGGACTCCACCTGAGCCTTGGAAGGCAGTTGGGGAGGAGCAGCTGCCGGAAAAAGCACAGGCTGCAGCCGGCCAAGTCGGGTAGGTGCTTTTAACAGTTTTGCAGCAGAATATGAACAAAGCTCCAGCAGAGGCCACGCAGGTACAGGAGCTTTGGCAAAAGGCAGATGCCTTGGATGCAAGGGTGCAACAATTAGAAGCCGAGCTCCAAAAAAGTCTAACAGAGGTAGGGGAAGACATCCCGGAAGAAGTCCACTCACAAGTATGGCCCGCAATACACCAGAAGGTGAAGAATGAAAGTCTTCTGGGTCCAGGTGGGGTACAAGCTGGTGGGGTACAAGCATGGTAATGGAATTCACCACGTATAAGCCCACGAAATTGTGGGATTTGGGGAAACAATTTTGGCAGCGACCTGGTGAACCATTGCTGGCCTGGTTGCTGTGACTTTGGGATGAGGAGGCCAACAGTGTTTTATGTTCCCCTGACAAAATGGAGAAATTGGCATCCATAACCATACAGCCCACATTATGGCACCATCTGCAGAACAGTAGCCGCTTGGCTCAAGGTAAGGGGAACCATTCCCTGATGGAATGTATTAGTGCTGCTCTGCGGACAGTTTGGGATGGAGCCGGAGAACTCCCAGACAATGTGAGTAAATGGCAGACATATGCTGAATTAATGCAGATTATACGTGAACTGCTCATGCGACAAGCCGTGTTTAATTTGAATACATGGGGACTGGATGATGAACGGTTTATGACTGGCATGTGGGATCTAGTGTTAGGGACCGCCCCCTCTACCACTTTTGGCTTGTTGATTGCTATCTTGGCCCCTTATGTGGGGAGACGTATACATGAAGTGACTACAGCAATGGCTACTCTGGGGGATGTAGAAGGAAGACGACATGAGGCAGGGGGCAGAAGTGTCTGTGCTGTAACACCTAGACCCCCAAGGGCCAAGAAGAAAAGAAAGGCCCTATGCAGGATCTTCTTCGAGTTACCAGAATGCAAATGTGGACTAATTTGTTAGCTGCAGGAGTCGATCAAGACAAGATAGACTGCCAGCCTAATGCACTATTATTAGAATTGTGGAGGGAATTAAAACCTGAACAACAATTTAGGCTTGGACAGAAACCTCCCACTGAAAAAGTTAAGCCAGTGGCTTTGAAGGGCTCCTTTAAATCCTAGGACTCTCTGTTGACCCTATGTGATTAGAGAGAAGGCTGAGGTGCCTGTTTGGAGGGGATAAGTGGGGACCAGAGGCTGCACATGGAATTAGCAATCCACTGGTCCCCACACAACGTGCAAAGAGTCCTAGCCGAGGCTGACTGTAGTCTCATCTATGGAAATCCAGAAAGATTCCCTGAACCAGCCACTTATATAGATGGCTATGGGTGTAAGACTATTAAGACCAAAGCTGTGATTTTGCCTCGAGGAATAAGACGTTTGCCCCCATGTCCATATAAAATGTATGCTTCTCTGGTGCCAGAATATATCCTAGGAATGGATGTGCTGCAAAGGCTCAATCTGAAGACCTCTGCTGGTGAATTTCATTTAGGAGTCTGGGTGGTGAAGACTGCAGGGCGGCGACATACTCATCACTTGCCACACAAAGTGCCAGAACCAAGGCACATTGTCAATATTAAGCAGTATCGCTTGCCTGGTAGACATGATGAAATCAGGGCTACAATTCAGGAATTGGAGAAAGCAATTTCAGATTATGCACCCCACCTATAGTCCTTATAATGTCCCTGTGTGGCCAATAAAGAAGCCCGATGGCTCATGGAGAATGACTGTGGACTATCAGGAATTGAATAAAGTAACTCCCCCACTGCATGCAGTAGTACCATCCATCCATGATCTAATGGATCAACTGACTACAAGGCTGGGAATGTACCACTATGTCTTGGATTTGGCTAGCACATTTTTCTCCACATGTTTAGCTCTTGAAAGTCAAGATCAGTTTGCCTTCATGTGGGAAAGAAGACAATGGACTTTTGTGGTACTACCCCAAGGCTGCTTACATAGCCCAACAATTTGCCATGGGTTGGTAGTCCAGGATTTGACAACCTGGATCCAACTGGCAATGGTGGAATTGTTTCATTACATTGATGATATCATGTTAACCTCTGTTTCCTTTACAAATCTAGAACAAGTGACGTCGGTGCTCTTGCAGCACCTGAAAACACGTGGCTGGGCAGTAAATGCAACTGAGGTTCAGGGACCTGGCTTATCTGTCAAATTCTTGGGTGTTGTCTGGTTGGGTAAGACGAAAGTTATCCTTAATGCTATAATTAATAAGATACAAGCATATCCACAAACTGTTACAGCTAAAGAATTGCAGAGTTATGTGGGCCTTTTGGGGTACTGGAGAGTGTTTGTGCCCCACCTAGCACAGCCAGCACAGCCATTGTGTGGTCTGATTAAGAAGGGAGTTATTTGGGACTGCAATGAAACAGTAGAGAAGGCATTTACTGCCACCAAGTGGGAGGTACAAGCCCAGGCCCTACAGATAACAGATCCAGGTAAACCTTTTGAATTGGACATGCATGTAGCAGCAGAAGAATATGGCTGGAGCCTATAGCAACATTTGGAATGAACTAGGATCCCAGGGGGGTTTTCGTCTCAGGTATGGAAAGGTGCAGAGAGCCGGTACTCCCTAATAGAGAAGCAATTATCAGCTGTATATGCAGCCTTGCAGGCCACTGAGGCAGTGACTGGCATGGCCGAAGTGCAGGTGCTCACTAATTACCCTATACAAGGTAGGTTATGCACATGGATACAGGTCCCAAAAACAGGGGTGCCCCAAATGCCTACCCTGACAAAATGGGGTGCCTATCTGGAACAACAGAGTACCATAGCTGCTAGCCCTTTGGCCATGGAATTAAAGATGGTTTTAGGCCCAGTTGAATTTACCACTGACAATATACTGGATGCTGAAGTTCCTACAGATTTAGAACTATCCCCCTGCAAAGAAGGGAAGCCATCCATACCTGCTGATGTGTGGTACACGGATGGGTCCAGTAAGGGGTAGGGAGTAAAGTGGGTAGCTATAGGGGTGCAACCAGCTACTGACCACATTTGGTATGATACAGGTACGGGCCAAAGCAGCCAATGGATTGAACTATGGGCTCTACGGATGGTTACAACCCATGAAGATGGCCCACTGACTATTTGTACTGACAGTTGGGCGGTATTCAAAGGCTTAACATTGTGGTTGCCTACGTGGAAATGGCAAAATTGGCTGATGGGTCACAGGTCCTTATGGGGACAAGTCATGAGGCAAGAATTTTCAGAGATAGGACAAGAAAAAGATGTAACTGTTTATCATGTTACAGGTCATGTCCCCTTGGCAACTCCGGGAAATAATGAAGCAGATGCACTCTCACATGTGTGATGGCTAGAAAAGGCTCCTGCCACTGATGTGGCACACTGGCTCTATAGATGATTATAGCACATGGGTGCCAAAACCATGTGGACAATAAGACAACAATGGAGCCATCCCCTGAAATGGGAAGATGTCACAGATGCCTGTGCCAAGTGTCTGGTATGCAGCTGGGATACACTGCATCCTTGCCACAGGAAGCGGGAGCATGCACAAGTTACAAGGAGAAGGGTCCCATTAACCATGTGGCAGATAGATTACAGAGGACCACTTCCAAAAGCTTACGGGACATCTTATGCCCTTAGGGCAGTAGACAAGGCCATGGGGTTATTGTTTGCATGGCTTTGTGCGGCCGCAGACCAAAAACACATTATCCAAGCCCTCAAACACTTATGTGCCTTTTATGGTAGGCCATTAGTAGTAGAAAGTGATGAAGGGACTCATTTTACTGGGCATGAGGTCCAAACATGGGCCAAGCATATGGACATTCAGTAGAAATTGCATACCCTTTATAATCCTCAGGCAGCAAGCATGATTGAGCAGTACAAATAAGCTATTGACACAGCACCTATGAGTAACCATCAATCCCCCGGGACTGTGAGAGTGGGTGTCCCACTCGTGGGAACATGTTGTGGGGCCTGAACAAGTGACCTTGAGCTGGAGGTCCCTCTCCAGTAGAGATAATCTTACACAGGGCCACAGCTCCAATCCAATTACAGGTAACTACCAGTGAAACTCTGTTGAAACCTGGTCATGGACTCAATGGTAACATACTCCTACTTGCCCCTACTTGTCTGAAAAAGGGAGAAATAGTGCAATGGACTTGGCCATGGAAAATAAAGGTACTCCATTGCCAGTGGGTAGGCCTAATAGCCCCACGGGGCAAGGGGCTAGAGGTAAACTTACAGGTCATTCCTTGGGTAATGGCCCACTGTCCGCCACAAATAATTGAGATATCCCACAAGAGAGACGAATTAAGAACATACCATCTTAAGGGGAATCTTTGTGTTGTCACTGTAGCGTATCATGAGTTCTCCCATACTGTGTCATGTTGACATGGTGGGATCAATGCCGCAAGGGCAACAAGTATGGTATCAACAGCTAGGCTGCCCCTTTGGCAGCAACAATATTACCACAAGATAAGACACTAGCATGCATCTTGCCTGATGGAAAAGACTTACCCATATTGGTACTGTTGTCCTCCCTTTCTGATCCTAGGCCGCTTTACACGAATACTGTGGTTGAGTGGGCACGTACCTATGCCACAATCACGAATGTCTCACACTGTTGGGTCTGCATGGTGTTTCCTGTCAGCACCTCTGCAGGATTGCCCTGGCATATACATGCAGCTAATGTCGCAGCATGGGATTGGCTGACCCACTGCAGACCCCAGTCACTCAACTGGACAGTTATCTGTACTCGAGTAGATACACAAAGGACTTAGCATGCTCTGGAGAAACTTTTACTGGGGTACTCAGTACATGATAGGTGGTCATAGCTGACTAGTGAAGGAATGGAGGTGGATGGGAATGTGCCCCATTGTATTGAAAGAAACACGAGGTCCCAACTGTTAGGGTGGGTGCCATGTTCTTTATGCCAAAACATAACTACTATCTCAACCACCACACATTGTTGGACAGGACAAAAGTATGCTAGCACCCACCCAACCATGATTTTGCCCCCCAGGAAGCCTTTGGGTATGTGGGGCCCATGAGTGGCCCTACAGTCATTCGAATTGGACGGGCCGCTATATTTAGGGATGACCATATTTGCCAGTAACTGTGTGGCAGGTGCTCCCATGGCACCCCATAAATTGGGATGCATACTATTCACAACATATCCACACTAAACGGACCCCATGGTGGTATTACTCCTTAGCCATCTTCCTGCCTGCGGCAGGTGATGTGGTAGTTGAAACGCAAGTGACAGCTTTGGCAGAACATACTGCTCAAGCCTTGAATTATACTCATCAAGCCCTCAGTCTGGTAACTGATGAAGTAGATCAAATTAGAAAAGTACTGCAAAAATATATGGTTTTGGACATCGTAACTGTTGCCCAAGGGGGCACTTGTGCCGTTTTCCACACTAAAAATTGTATTTATATCCTGGACCACCAGCACAACATCTCGCAAGCCTTGGCATGTCTCTCTCAAGAAACATAGGAAGTCCAGCGCCTCACTGGGGATCCCCTGCAAGAGTAGAGGGCAAGTCTAACATCCACCTGGCGCTGGGTCTTATTTCTCCTAGGAAGTGGAGTCTGCCTCCTAGTGGCATGTAGTTGTTCCCTGTATTGTTGTTGTGGCATGTGGGTACAGGGGTCTGGCCTCCTGCAGCGATCATCTGCCAAGCCTATGTAGGTGTAAGGGAGGAACCTTGAGGGGATGGAGTGTGAGGAGCAAAAAAGATGGCTATAGTCAGGCTCCCTCCCAACATGCTTAGCAGCTTCTGGGTGAAAGTGAATCAGCACTTCTCCCCTTATGTAACCATATGTCAAACTGCCCTGTTCACATGTGCCAGCTTCTATAATCTGGCAGTGTGTTACTATGGTTAATCTGTGTATAAAAGGGTACTGTGCCCTTGCCGGAATAAAGAGCTATGTCATAGTTGCCTATGGCTCCCCACATTTTCTTCTAACTGCCAGAGCTTCCTATCCCTTACCTTGATACCTCAAATCTGCAACAACACAGGTCCCAAACCCTCGGTCCGCGGCCTATTAGGAACCGGGTGGCACAGCAGGAAGTGAGCGGTGGGCAAGCAAGCGAAGTTTCATCTATATTTGCAGCTGCTCCCCAGCATTAGCATCACTGCCTCAGCTCCACCTCAGATATTCAGGGATTAGATTCTCATAGGAGCACCGGTCCCTGGTGCCAAAAAGGTTCGGGACCACTGCCTTATCTGTTGCTCAAATCCCCTTACCTAGAAGTTCCCAAATGTGGCTTTGCTTCAGAATCACCCGAGGAACCTTAAAATACATACTCCTAAATTCTGCCCCAAACCTCCTGAATCAGAATGTCTTATAGTGGAGCCTGTATGTCTAGATTTTTTAAAAAGCTCCTTAGGTAATGCTGATACAGCCAGATTTTTAGCTCTTTGATTTGGCATTTGTGAGTCATTGGCCTACTGAGTCACATGGTCTTGCAGATTCTATTTTTGCCCTCCTTTTTAAAATATTGTCTCAAAAGAACTCTGAACATTAAACGTACACTAATGCATTCTCCCTCGTTTCAGGGTTTAAAAAATATTCTAAATATATGGGATTCTTGGCTTTGTACCCATGATCTTGTCTTAGGTTAGAAGTTTAGGAAAAAATTACACTTCCAATGATAAATTCTCCTTGAAGAGGTCTTCTCCAAATCATTTCAATAATAGAGTAGTTACCTGGGGCGGGCAGCCTGGGCTTTTACAAAACACTCTAGGAGCCAAAAATGTTCACCGCTGATAATTAAAGTTGTTGTCCAACCGACCTAAATCTTTCTTAGGCCTTTGTGAGCTTTGCCTGTACAGGTAGAATTCTATTTTAACAATCTTGATGAGATGTCAAAATTGCTAGTTTTATTCTAATCTCCATAAGAAGGTAAACCTACTGTTACAAGGTGTAGAGAAGATCCAACTATTTGTGTTTTTAATTTTTACTTCACAAGAAAAAATGTTTATTTTTATTGTACTTTATTTCCAAAGTGTACAAGTGGAAGGGGTGACAGAGGCTTATGGATATGAGGAGAGATTTTGCCTATTCTAGATCATAAATATTTGAGAAAGAACACGCAGACTTTTTTTGTCTTCTGTACAGCTATATATGAGGTGCTTAAAATTCTCACGTATCACTGTGCTATGTGATTTCCCTCACAAAACTGCTGTGTTCAGCAAAAGAATCACCCCCTTCTTAGAGTCCCTTCATTTCTGCTCACTTAAATTGCCAGCACTAGCAGTTGTCTTTCTTTTGGGGGCATTTATTTTATATGGGGTGAGGAGAAAGAGCAAAACTGTTTTGAAATTCATAGGAGTTCCTGTTCTGACCTACAGAATCTGGGTAATGGCCAGACTTAACAAATGTTGGTAAACCGTTGTCTCACTCTGCACATCAACCAGGTGCTGAATGAAGTTCAAATTTGTGCCACAGCAAAATTGCAAATCATTACATGGTGTGGACATCTTGGATTTCTCCTAAAGGTAAAGATCTCAATTGTTAAGTCTGTGAATGCCAAAGGCACAATGTATTTAAAAACATTTAAATGATGTTTTGTCCCAACTTTATTGAAATACAATGGACAATTAGCTGCTTATATTTACATTGTAAAATTCAATGAGTTTTTTCAATTATAGTTGGTATACAATAATATATTAGTTTCAGTTGTACAGAATAGTGATTAGAGATCTGTATAACTCATGAAGTGATCACTACACTAAATCTAGTACTCCTCTTCCTCCCACATATTTACTACAACATTGTTGACTATTTTCCTTATGCTACACTTTACATCTCCATGTCTATTTTATAACTATCCATTTGTACTTTTTAATCCCTTTGCCCTTTTTCACTGTCTCCCCAACTGCCCTCCCATCTAGCAGCCCTCAAAATATTATCTGTATCTATGAGTTTATTTCCACTTTTCTTGTTGTTTATTTTGTTCTTTAGATTCCACATGTACGTGAAATCATGCGATATTTGTCTTTTGCTATCTAACCGATTTTATTCCATGCAATACCCTCTAGGTCCATCAAAGCAATATCTTTTCCAACCCTTTCCTTTCAGTCTGTGTGTGTCTTTTAATCTGAAGTGAATCTCTTGTAGGCAGCATATTTAGAGGTCTTGTTTTCTCATCCATTCAGCTTTCCTATCTTTTGGTTGGAGCACCTAATTCCTTTCCATTTGAGGTACTTGTTGATAGATATCACCATTTATTCATGTCTTTGATATATGTCTTTTCCTCTTTAAGAAGACCCTCTAACATTTCCTGTAATACTGGCTTGGTGTTGATGAATTCCTTTAGCTTATTTTTGTCTGGGAAGCTCTTTATCTGTCCTTTGAGTCTAAATGATAGCGTTGCTGGGTAAAATATTCTTGGTTGTAGATCCTGGATTTTCATCTCGTTGAATTTTTTTGCCAAGCCCTTCTGTCCTGCAAGGTTTCTTTCAAGAAATCAGTGGCCAGTCTTATGGGTGCTCCCTTATAAGTAACTAATTGCTTTTCTCTTGCTGCTTTTAAGATTCTCTCTTTGTTTTTAAACTTTGGCATTTTAATTATGATGTGTCTTGGTGTGGGCCTCTTTGGATTAATTTTTGATGTACTCTCTGAGCTTCCTTGGATTGTATGTCTATTTCCTTCACCAGGTTAGGGAAGTTTTCCATTATTATTTCTTCAAATAGCTCTTCAATTTCTTGTTCTCCCTCTTCAGGTACCCCTGTGACATGAATGTTGTTACCCTTAATTTTGTCCCATAGGCTCCTCAAATTATTATTACATTCTTGGTTAACTTTTTCTTGCCATTCTAATTGGGTGTCCTTGGCTTCCGCATCCTCTATATCGGTGGTTCGATCCTCTTCTTCATTCCCTCTGATTCCCTCTGATATACTCTTCATCTCAGATAATGTGATCTTCATTTCTGACTGTTTCCCTTTTATAATTTCCATTTCCATTTTTATGTTTTATATCTTTTTGTTAAAGTTGTCACTGAGTTAATCTACACTTCTCTTAATTTCATAGAGCATCTTTATAACTAGTGTTTTGAACTCTGCATCTGTTTGATTGTTAGATTCCATTTATCCCTGATCTCTGTTCTGTTCTCTCATATGGTTTCTGTTTCTTTGTCTTCCCATTTTGACTGCCATTCTGTGTCTGTTTCTATGTACTAAGCAAAGCTCCTAAGTCTCCTGGCATTATTAGTGTGGTTTTGTGTAACAGGATTCCAACAGCACAGTTATGAGAGGGGTTCAACTGCAGGCCAAGTTTAGCCCCAGCCTGTGTCTCTCCTGTTAAGATTCAGCAAGCAATCCACAGATGCTATGCTTATAGTTGCCTCAAGAGGCCACACCAGAAACCCAGGTAAGCTGCCACCAGTGTGAATCTTGGCCCTGCTCAGCAAGTGGCACGAACTCGCCAATGAAACAACTTGGGTAGTTTCGCAAGTTGAGGGAGGCAAAGTTTCAGAGAATCCTCTGGGCAGAGCGGCCTTTGTTATCCAGATCAGTGACATCTCAGCTATGTCAGCACTGTGTCTGCACATTGAAGGGATGGAGGGCTCAACAGAGGAACAGTGGATACCTCCAGCACTTCTGCTGGTGAGAAAGTCTCACCTCTGGCCCCTGCTCCAACAACTCAGTGTCCTTCTGTAAGTCCCTGCTGCCCCTTGAGCAGCCGACCTGGCACTGATGCTCAGAATGAGTAAGTCTGTCACTGTGAAAGTCCATGGCTCCTTTAAGAGGAGTCTGCAGCTGCCAGCTGCAGCTGCCATGGCTTCTGTCCCACTCAGCTGCTTAGGACTGGGAAGCCTCATGTCTTCACCCTCTTCTACCTCCAGCTCTTGTAGGGTGATTTCTTATTTCCCTCCATAGTTATAGGGCTTCTGTTCATCTAGATCCCGGTGACTCTGCTTGCTGTTTGCTCCATGTTTCATCACAACTTTGATGTGATCATAAGAGCAGATGAACAAAGATTCTGTCATCTCTGCTATTTTGCCCGGTCAACATTTAAATTATTTTAGAAAGCTGGATTAATGCTTTGGGAAATTCTAGAGGGAAAAAAATATTCTAGTGAAGATACATGCTTTGAGAGTTAGAGACATATTAGCTAAGGCTATATGTAGCAGAGCAGTAAAGCCAGTAGGTTTGGCTTTAGTCAAGAGGTGGTGAGTATGGAGGATGTGGCAGACTTTGAAAGCAACGCTGTCAGAAATTATAGATGGTTTTGTTTGGTGTTGGTTGAGTCCTGTCTTTCCTAAAGAGCCCAAACTACATATGTATAATTTCAGTTTTAGTTCTGGGATCACAATCTCTCTAAAACTCTATACCAGTAATAATTCTTAGTAGTTTTAATATACCCAGAGATGATCCTTCCCACATTCTGTCCTCTCAATTCCTTGAACTCCTCTCCACTAATGATCTTGTCTTCCATGTTGCTTTGGCCTCTCACTCCAGAATCTCACTGCCACTACTCTACCCCTTCCAGACTAGGTGGCTTAAACAACATAAATTAATTTTCTCACAGTCTGGAAGCTAGAAGTCTAAGACCAATGTGTCATGAGAGATAGTTTCTTCTGAGGCTTTTATCCTTGGCCTGTCAATGCTCATCTTATCCATCTGCCTTCATGTTGTCTTCCCTCTGTACTTGTCTGTGTCCTAATCTCCATTTTCTATAAGGACACTAGTCACATTGGATTAAGGTCCACCATAATGAACTCTTTTTAGCTTAATTACCACTGTAAAGACCCCATCTCCAAATACAGTCACATTATGAGGTATTAGCAGTTAGGAGTTTAATATATAAAATCAGCCCATAACAGGGCTTATATTTGTTGATGTATTTTTGCAGCAGCCAGTTGAGATATTTTCTACCAGTGGGATAAGGCCAGAAATGGGAAACATTCCTTATAATAGTGAGCAAGAGCTCCCAGGGAAAGCCTTTTGAAAAAGAACAAAGGGCCAAGGATTGAACTTTTTGGAATGCTTGCATTTCACTGGCATTCAGATATAAAGCACTAGAATATAGCAATTTTAATAGGACACCAGGGGCCAGCTTAGACTTCTAGAAATAACAGTACATTTCAGTAGCTTCCATTTCAGCAGCTTCCATTTCAGCCTCCTCCTTGCCATCTCCCAGCCCCTATTTCCATCTCAACTATTAACTGTTGGCAGCACTATTTCTTCCCCCTCTCTTGCACTTCTATCACACCAAATTGCTGACTAAGGCTGCAGTCTCAAATTGGATTAGTTCTATTTAAAGATCACATTATGCAGCTAAAAAAGAAACTCTCTAGGTGCCATTCGAATATCACTGGCAGATTAATGTTCATGACCTACACATATATACATAAAAACATATCTGCTTATAATACCCTCATACAATCCCCAAAGGGAACATTAAAGATGTGTGGCTTTCACTAATGGTGGGCCATTGACAAATGACCCAGCCGTTGTCTCCAGTGGGTCCAAGGCATGACTTAGAGAGCTGCAGAGCCCAGGGGCAGAAAATGTTTTCACCCTCAGCATTATGTTAGTTCCGCTTAATAAATATATAGTCAGCAAGGTTGTGCTTTATGATAATTTTACCTGGACTGCCACTCAGTGGCCACTGGGAGAAATACCCAGAGAAGAGTTGCCAGTTCTGTGAAACTCTAGAGTGTGTTTAGGGAGGGCCATACATGAATGTTTGAACTCTCTTTTATTTCCTTTGTTTTTTAAAAAGCATGCTGAAACTCAGTGTTATTAAATGTTAAGCAGTAACAGTCTACAAGGATAGGATCTTGTGATTGTCCAACTCATTGACCTATTTATTTAAAAATTTCTTCATGGATATTTTCCAGAAGTCCAGAAGCAGCTTCAAGGATTCTTCTGCAAGTGTTTCTCTATCAAGATACCCCAACACTCACTTCCTGGAAAGTCATTCCACTTGTGCTCTCCTCTTTGCCTTTTCCCGGGGGACAATGTTTCTGTGATGCCCTTTGCACTCTTATCAGGCCATCTATAATCTCACACTCAGCTTTTTCTAAATGTGGGGCAAAGGGGTCATATAGAGACTGTTGGAATCAGAAGCATGGCATGTTATATAAAGGGAGAAACTAAGTTATGGAATAAAATATTCTAAAATAATAGCTTTCATGGAAACTTATTATTTTTAATTTCATGAAAAGTTTTTAAAGTAAGTTTTTAATTCAATTACTGCAAAAAAATCCTTTTTAAAATATATTTTATTGTTTACACTGGCAAATACTTATGCTTGTTTCATTGTAGGAGTTTCCCAAAAGACTGAGAGCAAATTTACAACTAGCATCCATTATTTTATTGCTTCCAATGGCTTTTTTTTTTCACAGTTCTGGTTAAGATGGCAGGCTACATAAAAGCAGGGTTCACAATTTTCCACAATTGCATTAAAATTATAACCAAATTATTAAACAGGAAACTTAGAGAACCACTTGAAGTCTAGCTGATCATAGCACATACATCTGAGGATATAAGGAAAAAGGCACATTGAGACTAGTAGGAAGGGTGGAGAGATATGAAACGGGGTTGGCCTGCACCTGAGCATGGCAATTGAGCACCAGGTGGAAGAGCGTGGCTGCAGAGGCCCTCTGAAGGAACGAGGGGCCCTAGCCCCACACAGGGCCTCCCCAGCCCAGGGTTCCAGTCCTAGAAAGAGGAATTCCCACAAAATTTGACTATGAAAATCAGTGGGGATTCTGGCCATTGGGTGAGATAGAAGGAACCTGAAAACTCAGACATCTCCATAAAAGGTTAGCACACAGATTCACTCACCCTCAGACATTCACCCTGGGCTTCGGTAGTGGGTCAGCAGCTCGGGAGGCAAAAAAGACATACGGAGAGGGTCTGAGTTGTGTGGCGTGAGAATGAGAACATAGAGGGACAGCCGCTATGGCTCCTTTGTTGAGCCCTTCTTGAGGGCAGTCAGCAGATGGGCATCATTTTGCTTGTGTTGAACTCTTCTCCTGCACAGCCAAGCCTGAAGCTGAGTTGGTCCAGTGAGATCTGCCTGCATCACCCTGAGACTCTGCCTCACCCAACCCACAAATTGTCCAAAGTGGACCCATTGTCAGGCAGCCAGCCCCATCACGCACCTTCCATGGGCCACTTCTTTGTGCGTGGGCAGCAGCCCTCAGCAAACACTGCCCAGGCGTAGCCCACACATTATGGGGGAGACTTTCTGTGACAGACCACTGATGCCAGCCCGAACTGTAGTGTCTCTTGGTCAGATCACTGGTGTCTGTCAGATCGAAGTGGAAGGCAGCTGGCCTTGCTGTGATTTGTAACTTTTGCAGGAGCCCGTGGGCTCATCACTGGCAGCAATCTGCATTGGCCTTATGGAATTGGCTCACTCTGCTGCATTGGCGGAGTGAAATATGCACACTTTACCCTGATGACTCCTTGAGTCCCTACCCACCCAAATCTCCTACCAAACAAAGGCTCTTATAGCTGCAGACGTGGGCAACTGGCAGACAACCTCAGGGCTTGAGGTGTACTGGTCCTTTTGCTGAGACACCCCAGGGCCAGTACTGGGGATAATCGACCTCGGCTTGAAATGTGGTATCGCCAACTTACCTCAATTGCAGATCATTTTGTAGTTCCTACCAGGTGACCCTGAAAAATGAAAGGCAGTGGCTGACCCAGACTTACACAGGAACCCATCTCAAGAGGCTCCAGAACCAGCACAACTGGAGGTTGGCCTTAGAACACAACAGAGCACCACCTTATCAGCCCCGTGAGCGGCACACCGAAAGGGTAATAACAACAGGTACATGAGAGTGCTGGGGTTAATCTCACTTCATAGGGTCAGTCCCCACATGGCACCTCATACTCTGCAGGCATGGCCAATCCCTACAGCCAGTCAGTCCAAAAGTCAATTCTATCCACTGATGTGCTAACAGCAATCAAGGATTAGCTACAACAAAAGAAAACACACAACATATACAAGAAACACACCCAGACTCCCCGACACAGGTGATCAGGGAGACTGCACCACTGGGCCACACAGGACACTTACTACGTAAGGCCACCTGGACAAGGTGAGGAGATGTAACAAATCTTCCTAACATATAGAAACAAAAAGAGAGGCAACTAAAATGAGAAAGCAAAGAAATATGCTGCCAATGAAACAACAGGAGAAAACTCCAGGAAAAAAAATAAATAAAAAATGGCAGCAAGCAACCTAGCAGAAATAGAGTTCAAAACACGGGTAATAAAAATGTGCAATGAACTTAGAGCAAGAATAGATAATCTCAGGGAGGACTTCAACAGAGAGATAGTAAGCATAAAAAGGGACAGAGAAATCATAATAGTGAGAAATGGAGAATATAATAACTGAAATGAAGGGTACACTAGATGAAATCAACAGTAGATTAGACAAAACAAAAGGTTAAATCAGCGAGCTGGAAGACCAAGTAGCAGAAGCACCCAGTCAGAACAGCAACAACAACAACAACAAAAGAATTGTTAACAATTATATTAGTTTAAGAGACTTCTGGGACAACATGAAGAGTAACAATATCCGCATCATAAGGATACCAGAAGAGAAGAGGGAGAGAGCAAGGTATTGAGAACCTAGTTGAAGAAATAATTACTGAAAACTTCCTTAAACCAGTGAAGGAAATAGACATGCAAGCCCAAGTAGAGAGTTCCATACAAGAGGAACCCAAACAGATCCACACCAAGACACATCGTGATTAAAATGCCAAAGGTAAAGACAAAGAATTTTAAAAGAAGCAAGAGAAAAGCAGTTAGTTATTTACAAGGAAGATCCCTTAAGACTGTCAGCTGATTTCTCAGCAGAAGTTTTGCAGGCCAGAAGAGATTGGCATGAAATAGTCAAAGATATGAAAAACAAGAACCTATAACCAAGACTACTCTACCTAGTAAGACTATCAATTAAAATGGAACGTGAGCGAGCTTCTCAGAAAGGAAAAAGTTAAAGTAATTCATCACCAGCAAGCCAGAACTACAAAAAATGTTAAGTGGACTTCCATAAAAAGATTAGGGGGAAAACCCCATAAATACAAATAATAAAATGGCAATAACTATGTGCCATTGATAATCACTTTAAATGTAAATGGATTAAATGGAGTAATCAAAAGACATAAGGTAGCTAAATGAAGAAGAAAACAAGACCCAAACATATGAGACCCACTTCAAACAAAATGAAACACACAGACTGAAAGTAAAGGGATGTAATTAAATATTGCATGTAAATGGAAATGAAAAAAAAAAAAAAGCCAGGACAGCAATACTTATATCAAACAAAATAGACTTTAAAACAAAGGCTATAATAAGACACAAAGAAGGACATTACATAATGATAAAGGGATCAATACAACAAGAGGACATAACCCTAGTAAATATATACGAAATCAACAAAGGAGCACATTCATATATAAAGCAACTATTGACTGACATAAAGGGAGAGATTGACAGTAATACAGTCATAATAGGGGATTTTAACATTCTATTTACACCAATGGACAAATCTTCCAGACAGAAAATCAACAAGAAAGAACAGCAGCCTTAAATACGGTGCTAAATGATATATTAGACTACATGGATTTAATTGACATTTTCAGTGTTTCACTCCAAACCAGCAGAATATACGTTCTTCTCAAGCACACATGGAACATTTTCCAGAATAGACCAAGTGTTAGGACACGAAACAAGTCTCAATTAATTTAAGAAGACTAAAATCATATCAAGCATCTTCTTTAGTATGAAACTAGAAATCAACTACAAGAAAAAAAACTAGAAAATACACAAACACATTGAGATTAAACACCATGCTACTAAACAATGAAGGAGTTAATGGTGAAATCAAAGAAGAAATCAAGAGATACTTAGAGACAAATGAAAATGAAAATACAATGATTCAAAATCTATTGGACAGAGAAATCAGTCTTAAGGGGGAAATTCATAGCAATACAGCAAAATCAAGAAAATATCAAATAAATGTTTTTAAAAAGCTAGAAAAAGAACAGCAAACAAAACACAAAGGGAGGAGAAGGAAGGAAATAATAAAGATCAGAATGGAAATAAATGAAACAGTATAGAAAAACAATACAAAAGATCAATAAAACCAAAAGCTGGTTCTTTGAAAAAATACACAAAATTGATAAGTCTTTAACCAGATTCATCAAGAAAAAAAAGAAAGAGGACCCAAAATCAATAAAATCGAAATGAAAGAGAAGTAACTACAGACCCCACAGAAATACAAAGGATTATAAGAAAATATACTACAAGCAATTATATGCTGACAAATTGGACAATCTGGACCAAATGGATACATTACTAGAAACATACAATTTCCCAGGACCAAATCAAGAAGAAATAGAAAATATGAACTGACCAATTAGCATCAACAAAATAGAATCGGTAATCAAAAACTTCCAAAAAACAGAAGTCCTGGACCAGATGGCTTCATAGGTGATTTAACCAAACATTCAAATAATTAACACCTATTCTTCTAAAACTATTCCAAAAAATTCAAGAAGGAGCCTCGTTAACTCTGTTTATGAGGCCACCACTACCCTGATTCCAAAACCAGACAAAGGCAGTGCAAAGGAAGAAAACTATAGGCCAATATTCCTGATGAATATTGATGTAAAAATCTTCAACAAAATAACAGCAAACCAAATTCAGCAATATATTAAAAATATCATTCACCATGATCAAGTTGGATTTATCTCTGGTATGCAAGATTAGTTTAATATCTGCAAATCAATTAATGTAATACACCACATTAACAAAATGAAAGATAAAAATTATATTACTATATGAATAAAAGCGGAAAAAGTGTTCGACAAAAACCGGCATCCAGTTATGATAAAAACTCTCAGCTAAGTGGGAATAGAGGGAGCATACCTCAATATAATAAAAGCCACATATGACGGACCTACAGCTAACATCATACTCAATAGGAAAGGCTAAAAGTGTTTTCCTTAAGATCAAGAACAAGACAAGGATACCCACTTTCACCACTTCTATGCAAGACAGTATTAGAAGTCAGCTACAGCAATCAGACAAGACAGAGAAATAAAAGACATCTAAATCACTAGGAAGAATTAGAACCATCATTATTTGCAGATGACATGATACTAAATATAGAGAATCCTAGATATTCCATCAAAAAACTGTTAGAACTGATTAATGATTTCAGTAACGTAGCGGGATACAAAATTAATATTCAGAAGTCAGTTGCATTTTTATATACCAATGATGAACTTTCAGAAATAAATTAAGAAAACAATCCCATTTACAATTGCATCAAAAACAGTAAAATACCTAGGAATCAAATTAACCAAGGAAGTAAAAGTCTTGTTCTCATAAAATTATGGCATTGAAAAAAGAAATTGAAGAAGATACAAATAAATGGAAGAATATACCGTGTTCATGGGTCGGAGGAATCAACATCATTAAAATGGCCCTAATACCCAAAGTAATCTATAAATTCAATGCAATCCCCATCAAAATACCAATGACATTTTTTTTGAGAACTAGAACAAATAGTCTAAAAATTTGTATGGAACCATAAAAGATCCCAAATAGCCATAGTAATCTTGAAAAAGAACAACATTGGAGGTATCACAATACCTGATGTCAAACAGCAAGGCTACAGTAATCAAAACAGCATGGTACTGGCATAAAAACAGACACATAAATCAATGGAACAGAATAGAGCCCACAAATAAATCCACATTATATGCTCATTTAATCTATGACAAAGAAAGCAAGGATATACAATGGAGTAAAGACAGTTTCTTTGAAAAATGGTGTTGAGAAAAATAGACAGATACATGCAAAAAAAGGAAAAGAAACTGGATCACCTTCTTACACCATATAAAAAATAAACTCAAAATGTATTAAATAATAAATGTAAGACCTGAAAGCATAATACTTTTCAAAGAAAGCATAGGCAGTAAACTCTCTGATATTGCTATTAGTAATTTTTTTCTCATATATCTCCTAGAATAAGGGAAACAAAAGAAAAAATAAACAAATAGGACTATATCAAACTAAAAAGGTTTTGCGCAGCAAAGAAAACCATCGTCAAAATGAAAAGACAACCTACTTTATGGGAGAAAATATTCGCCTACAATACATCTGACAAGGGGTTAATATCCAAAATTTATGAAGAACTCACACAATTCAACAACAAATTAATAAACAATCCAATTAAATGAGCAGAGGACCTGAATAAGTATTTCTCCAAAGAGGACATACAGATGGCCAATAGACATATGAAAAGATGCTCAAGGTCACTAATCTTCAGAGAAATGAAAGTTAAAACCACAATGAGATACCGCCTCACATCTGCCAGATTAGGTATCGTCAATGTATCAAAAGCAAATGTTGGTGAGGATATGGAGAAAAAGGAACTCTTGTACACTGTTGGTAGGATTGCAAATTGGTACAGCTTCTCTGGAAAACAGTTTGGAGTTTCCTTAAAAAATTAAAAATAGAACTACCTTTTGACTCAGCAATTGCATTTCTAGATATTTGTTTAAATAAAACCAAAACACTAGTTTATAAAGATCTATGCACCCCTATGTTCATGGCAGTTTTATTCACAATAGCCAATATATGGAAGCAACCTAAGTTCCCACTGATAGACAATTGGATAAAGAAGTAATGGTACGTATATACAGTGAAATATTACTCAGCCATAAAATATGAAATCTTACCATTTGCAACATGGATGGACTTAGAGGTTATTATGCTAAGTGAAATGTTGATAAAGATAAATACCATATGATTTCACTTATGTATGCAATACAAGGAAGAAGAGAAACAAACTAAATGAAAATAGACACACAGATACAGAGAACAAATTTGTGATTCCCAGAGGGGATGGTGATTGGGGATATAGGTGAAAAAGCTGAAGGGATGAAGGATTATGAATTAGTAGTTACAAAACAGCCACAGGAATGTAGAGTACAGCAATAAAAAAAATTTTAAGGAAAGAAAAGGAAATCCTGCCATTTGTGGCAATACAGATGGACCTTGAGAACATTACATTAAGTGAAATAAGTCAGATAGAGAAAGACAAATAATGTGTGACCTCACTTGTATGTAAAATCTAAAAATAAAAGCAAACTTATAGAAAGAGAGATCAGATTGGTTGTTACCAGAGGCAGGGGTCAGGAGGTGGGATATTTGTATGAAGGCTATTAAAAATAGCAAACTTTCAGTTATAAGATAAATAACTTTTGGAGATGTAATGTACAGCATGATGACTATAGCTAACAATACCGTATTGTATATTTTAAAGTTGCTAAGAGAATAGATCTTAAAAAATTATTATCATAAGAAAAAGAGTTATAACTATGTGAGTTGATGGATGTTAACTAAACTTATCGTGGTAATCATTTAGCAATATATACATATATAAAATCATTATCTTGTACTCCTTAAACTGATACAATGTTATAGTCAATTATATCTCAATAAAACTGGAAAAAATAAATATATTGAATGAATCAATGAGTAAATGAACACAGGTACAAATGAAATTAGGAAAAATGTGAAACTATTTTCTTTTTATATGGGAAATTTTCTTCTCTTGTTGCATTAAAATGAAAAATTGTCTGATCTCAAGAACTGGATGAATCCTTACCAGCCTCTGCTTAGTGAACTCCTGTATAACCTTCAACACCAACTATATGACATCCTCCATGACCAACTCTTGCCCCAATCTGAAGTAGTAATTTTATCTGTGATCCCATGGTATATGTATATGCCTTGGTTTTTAGTATTTATCACTCTATACCTAATAATGATAATTATTATTATTATAAACAATTATAATCATTAGTAGTGGTTGTATTAATTTACATGTGAGGCCCTGCATTATTTATCTCTGTAGCCTCTAAGTCTAATGCAATGCTTGGCACACATAAGCTGCTTAATAAATATTTGGTAAATGAATAAATGAATGAATCATTGAATAGATGAATTCATGAATCAATAAGCAAATAAAAGATGACACCTTCTTCATGCAAGGCTCTTGTGCTAAACAGAGCTTCCTGGATATCCAAAGGACCACCGCGCTAGATACTGCCTCTTCAGACTTGGAAACACCAATTTCCTGGACTACCCACTGTATTGGTTTATTACATCCTGTTATCAGTAGGACGTACACATGAATTGTTTTTCCAAAAGCAGGGATGGCTTGTAAGCAGTAACCGATAAGTTCAGCTGCTTAGACTGTAGTTTAGAACTGTAGGCCAAGTTCATAGCTTGGTTTTCATATAGGCTAGTTCACTTAATTTTGTAATCTGCCCATAGAATGCATCCCTAATCCTAGCCAGGTAATCTGTGTGAGCTGGTTGTTATAAGAGGCCATCATGTATGAGCCTGAAGAACTTGGTAAAGCCTACAGGTAAAATTGTTCATCCTACTGACAGTCTGTTAGAAGTTTCATCTTGGGACAGGACACCAAGCCTTCCTCACTAGGTCTCCTGGCTCCCTGCTTGTAGCAAGTATAAAGACAGCTACTTGAGATGATTGTGGGGCTGAGCATCCTTTGGAGCCATTCTCAGCACAGAGGACTTCTCTGCTTAATTGCTACCAGTGCTCTGAAGTGAAGTGTTCAGTCACTGTGAAGCCCCTGACCATAAGCAGTTTCTTTTGAACAAACATGTGGTCACTCTCATCTTCCTAACTTGCCTTGCAAATGATAAAGTCTTACTCCTGGCTATTTCAAGATGGTAGAGATGTTATACTGCACTAGAAATTGTCACAGATATGAAGTATATCCCAAAGTTGAACTTGGCTGAAACAGGTAGGTAAGTCTAAAGGTTTCGAATATCCTTAAATGATCATTTCCTGGGGACTCGTCTATCCTCAGCAGGAGACTATGTACATACCCCTCATTGAGGGGGGGGGGAATGAACACAGTACCAATTCCAACCGGCAAGGGATATAAAACAAATAGATTTTGAAAATGAAAATCACTCCTTTAAAGTAAAAAGAACCATAATGCCAGTAGCAGAATATTCCTGACAATCTTTAGACTAACCAGCAGCAACATGAATAAATGGAATGCTATGCTATCTTGTCAGCTTGTAACACAGTCATCTCCCAGCACTTAAGATCAGTAAAGCTTTGTCAGTCAAAAATAGCTAGGAAATTAGAAAGACATGAACGCTTGGAGGAAAAAAAAAACCACGTAGATCCAGTTCCCTGTGGTTGTTCTCCAAGCTGAAGAACCCAGCAGAATGCGGGCATCTCAAAGATGAATGTAAGTCAAGCTCACTTAGAAGTGTAGCCCCAAACAGTTCAGGTTTCTTTCAAATCCTATCTTCTCTACTCAGCTGTCTGAATAATGACAGGAACCTAGAAACATCGTGGGCCTTGCCCAGGAGGGAATAAACTACCCTGTAACAATGTATACTAATTAAATTCAACTTGATGAGGTTAGGCTCCAATGTGACTTAATTCATATTGTATTTTGTTATTGATTTGTGGCCAGAGTTTAGCAGAGTTCTCTTTACAGCTAGCACATTTTGAAGTGCCACCCACAAATAGGAAAACATGCAAATGAAATGTCTTCTAAAGTAATGCATTTCCACAGTGGAATTCTCTATGACCATTCAAGTTGACAAGTATGTGGACTTTGTTGGTCTATGGAAATGTGTGTACACAATAATGTTATGTGAAACAGTGTATACACATTGATTACAGTCTTGCAGGAACCTAGTCTGTACATCAGCAAAGATCATAAGTGAACTTGGAGTGACACAAATACAATTGAATGCACATTAGGTTTTGAGTCTTTTTTTCAGTAGAGTAGTTTAAGCTCACAATAAAAATAAAAGAGGTTAAGAAATACTTGCTGTGGTTCCAAAGCTGTGAGGTAGTGAAGCACTTACTGAAATCCAAGTCCATCAACTCCAGAAAGTGAACAAATAGTGGAAGGATGACATAGTGACACAGCAAACAATGGGACTTGCCTAGAAGCACAATACTGAGACAGTGATGGGCTCAAGCAGAATTTTAATGACACTGTAGATTTAGCTCGACACTTTTAGGCAGTATGCCTTCCCTAGAATTAAGGGGGACAATTTACTTTTCATATGCCTGCACTTCAAATCATGTGTGTAGATATCAAGGTTTTTTTTGTTTTTGTTTTTGTTTTGTTTTGTTTTTTGAATGGACCTAAGGAGGAACCACAGTTGTTAGAGAAATGTCAGGCCAAAAAACAAGGCCTTAGTTTTGTCTCTGGGCAAGAAAATGGAGGTCCTACTGGAGAGCCTGGACACCCGAGCAACCAAGAGGGCCAGATCCTATAGCAACAATGCAGCAACAATGCAAACACTGCCTACCTAGACGCCCTCACAGGTAGGCAGAGGCAATGGTTTCACTGGGACAGGTCTGTCCTCTCTTCAAGTAACTTGGCCAAACATATGGCTCTGCCTGTGCAGAAGACATGCAGCACTTGCTTATTTCGTTTTGCTCTTGCTTTCCCTTCCTTTGGGCCTTTGTCCTCTTCTGCACCTTTATCAGAAGAGAAAAGGAAGAAGAAATGCAGTTTCCATGGCTGGGCTGCAGCTGTCCCTCCCCCAGTTTCACATCAGCATCAGCACCATGTGGAATTTTGGACTATTTGCGTAAGTTGATATAGCAGTAAGGTATGTGTGGTTTTTTCAGGGCAGGACCTACCATATTCTCTAAGCATTTTATCTGAAGGTTGGATTTTGCTAGTTAAATGGAGATTTTAGTGATATGGATTGGTTTATGTCAAATTTGCATACCCTTTCCCTTGTTTGTAGCTTAGATTATCTGTGCCTTTATTTTCTTCTCACTTTTCCTAATACTTTAAGGTTGCTGTGCTCTGCTTTAATGAGAAGGCACTAAAACAGACACGTCAAGGAGTCTCTCAGAATCAACGTACTGTAGGTGTTAAGTTCATACCTCATAGATGACTGTAAAATTGCCTAGAAGAACTTATGTATGCCATCTCAGAGTAGTGTTTGTAGACTTTGTAAACTTACAGGATAAATCAGAGGCACCATTGTCAAAAAAAAAAAAAAGCATCTTCAGTGATGATGCCAACAATGAAGTCTCCAGAGAGGGGGAAGAATTGGGATTTCTAGCAGCTTTAGGAGGAAAAGGAGGCCAATATAATCTCTTTGCTAAGGCCATGTATAATGGCTTTCTGCAACAATTTTCTCAGAAACAAAACTCCTCTCCACTGACTGATCAACACAACATAAAAATCCATCCAAGGGAGGTCTCTGAAAAAATGCCCAGTGGTACTGCAGTTGAGATCCTGACAGTGCTGCACTCTCACATTTAGTCTCACAGTATGTGACTGGGGAAGAAGGCACCTCTGCCAAGTTCTTTATTTTATAGACTGAATTCAGTGAGTGGTTGATCTAAACCAATCCAAAGACAGAAACAAAAATGAAAAAGGAAACACAGCCTCTTGTAACGAATGTTGATACATTGCTCATTGAAGCCTCTGAACCAGGTGACAAAGTGATGGACTCAGTCCAAGGGGACATTGACAGGAGAAATCACCTAGAATAAGTATCTGGCTGGCATCACAGAACCAGCCTGTTGGGGGAGGCATTCCTGACAATTAACTTGGCATAGCAGCTGACTTCGAATTGTGAATCCTTTGTTCTATTTTGCTGACATGTAGGCTAATGCGGTCCCATCCAAGCAGATCTTGACAAAAGATGGAGACATCTAGCAGGAGACAACACCATCGAAAGTTTAATCTAGGGAATGTAGTAAAACTTTATTGAGCACTTACTATGTGCCAAGTACCAGCAGAAAAAAAGATAGCATATTCAGAACCAGTAAATAAAAAGAATCTAATGAAGAGATTGTTTACAAAAGTATGAGCAAAATTAGGGCAACCAACAAAAGATTATGAAACACCCTGGTGGTAGCATCAGATAGGAACCCTTATCACCTCTAGTCTGGGGGAACAAAAGAGCGGTGGCTCAAGACATCTGTGCCTAAAAGAAGCTGTGGGTGGCTATGGGGAGAAGGACACGGCCAACTTGCAGAAATAAGGCAAGAAGAAAGCGAGGTGAATGAATACAATGCTCTCACTCTCCTCCTGATCTTCAGTCTCCGGTTAGTGCCTCCCATGGGCCCAGTCCAACCAGAATCCAGAGGGGATGGGAACCCATTAATGAAATCCATTAAGATACACCTCCTGGTAACAGAGCATGATAGAAAAGGGTGGAGGAATGAATTTGAAGAAGCAGGAAGAGAATATCCAGTGCACCTTCATTTTACAAATAAGCAAAATGAGGCAAAATAACTTGCCTAGCAAAGGAGTAGTGGAGCAGAGTTAAAGCTAGAGCTTTCTGATTCCAGAGCCCATCCTAAACTACTCTATCAGATTCTTCATTTCTGGGCTCATCTACCTTTCTTATCACATCACCTTCCAGTTTCCTCTACACATATTCTATGCTCCTAACAGTGGGTCTCCCTCTTTCAGACTGTAGGCTTTTGCACATTCTATTTCCAATAAAACTGTCATACTCATTCTTACAAGAAGTCTTCTCTAGTTAAGGAACATGCTGTAGACCCTCCCTCTCTTGAAGCCCTGGAGTGCATTGTCTGAACTGTTCTAGTAGACTGTGACATCTTTCAAGGCAACCCCTCCATCCAGCCCAGTGCTGGACAGATATTAATTAAGTAATGTTTCCTGGTTTGCAGGATGAATTTGTCAAGACGGACAAAGGAAAGGGGAAAATTATCTCAAACTGAAACTAAAGGAGTTGGAAAAATCACTGAAAAAAAGTAGGTATATAAAAACTCTTGACATTGTTTTAGGCTTCAGTATTTTATTTATACCCCAAACAGAATTTATTATAACATTACTTTTCTGGATTTAATTGAAAAACACCAATGATATTTTCAAAATCATCTTCCAGAAAAAAGAAACTTAAAAAATACATAAAAACATGTATATAGGGACATTCATTTTTATTTTTGCCTTGGTTCCAATAAGGCTTGGAAAAGCACTGTTGGATTTTGTACTTAAAATTTATATATACATATATGTAGTGACATTGGTTAACAAAATTCAGTAAGTTTCAGCTATACACTTTAACAGTAAGGCATATATATATATTTACACTCTCATAGTTAGATTTCTTTCTGTCGCCACATATTTAACCCTTTTTACCCATCTACCTCCCCCCACTTCCCCTACCCCCTACGCTGTGGTAAACACTAGTCTATAATCTATATCCATGAGTCTCTGTTTGTTTGTCCTGTTCATTTGTTCTTTTAGGTTTATATCCTATATATGTGATATCATGTGATTTTCAACGTTTTCTGTCTGGCTTATTTTACTTAGCATGATTATCTCAAGGTCCATCCATGTTGTCACAAATAGCAGTATTTCATCTATTCTTATGGCTGAGTAATATTCCATTGTATATATGTACCACTGCTTCTTTAGCCAACCATCTATCATAGGACACTTCAGTTGCTTCCATGTCCTGGCCACTGTGAATAATGCTGCTATGAACATTGGTGTGCAAATATCTTTTCAGATCATATGATTCTTATTTTTTTAATTTGTTTACATAGTGTATCACATGATTCGATTTGCATATGTTGAACTATCCCTTTGCCTCTGGGATGAAGCCCAATTCATCGTGGTGTATAATGTTTTTAATATGTTGCTGTATTTGGTTTACTAGTATCTTATTTAGGATTTTTGCTTCTGTGTTCATGAGAGATATTGGTCTGTAGTTTTTTGTAATGTTTTTAATATGTTGCTGTATTTGGTTCACTAGTATCTTATTTAGGATTTTTGCTTCTGTGTTCATGAGAGATATTGGTCTGTAGTTTTCTTTTTTGTGTGTTATCTTTACCAGATTTTGGTATCAGAGTAATATTAGCCTCATAAAATGAGTTGGGAAGTAGTGTTTCCTGTTCAATTTCATGGAGTGTTTGAGAATAGGTAGTAAATCTTCTTTGAATATTTGGTAGAATTCTCTGGTGAAACCATATAGTCCTGGACTTTTGCTTTTTTGTAGGTTTTTGATGACTGTTTCAATTTCCATACTGGTGACTGGTCTATTTAGATTTTCCAGTTCTTCTTGATTCAGTCTAGTAAGATTGTATTGTTCTAGGTACTGGTTCATTTCTTTTACGTTATTAAATTTGGTGTTATATACTTTTTCATAGTATTCTTGTATGATCTTTTGTATTTCTGCAATATCACTCGTAATTTCTCCCTTTTTCATCCATGATTTTGTTCATTTCTATCCTTTCTCATTTTTCTTTAGTGAGTCTAGCCAGGGGGTTGTCAATTTTATTAACCTTCTCAAAGAACCAGCTCTTTGTTGCATTTATATTTTCTATTGTTTTTTATTTGTTTGTTTTCAATTACATGTATTTCTGCTCTAATTTTGATTATTTCTTTTCTTCTGCTGACTTTAGGCTTCATTTGTTCTTCCTTTTCTTTTTTTTTTTTAAGATGAACCATTTGGTTGTTTATTTAGGCTCGTTTTTATTTTTGGAGATAGGTCTGTAATGATATAAACTTTTCTCTCATGACCTCTTTTGTCATGTTCCAAGAGTTCTGATATGTTGCACTGTCATTATCATTCATTTCTATGCATCTCTTGATCTCTCTTTTTTATTTCTTCCCTAACTCAGTTATTCTTCAGTAGCATATTGTTTAATCTCCATGTATTTGTGGTTCTTCCCGATTTCTTTTTCCAGTTGATCTCTAGTTTCAAAGCATTATGATCAGAGAATATGGTTGGTATGATTTCAACCCTCTTATATTTGTTGAGGCTATCTCTATGTCCCAGTATGTGGTCAATTCTTGAGAATGTTCCATGTGCACTAGAGAAGAATGTATAAGCAGCTGCTTTGGGATGGAAGGCTCTGTAAATGTCAATGATGTCCAGTTGGTCTAATGTGTCATTTAAGGATGTTATTTCCTTATTGATTTTCCGTTTGGATGATCTGTTTATATCCGACAGTGTGGTATTTCGGTCCCCTACTGCGATAGTATTTTGGTCTGTTTCTCCCTGTAGTTCTCTTAGTAATTGCTTTACATATTTCAGGGCTCCCTGATTGGGAGCATAGATATTAATAAGTGTTATGCCTTCTTAGTGCATGATTCCCTTTATCATTATAAAGTGTCCCTCAGTACCTTTCTTTACCTTTTTTATGTCAAAGTTTATTTCGTCTGATATTAGTACCGCTACTCTCGCTGTTCTCTGAATGCTATTTGCTTGAAATATTGTTTTCCATCCTTTCGCTTTGAGTCTATATTTGTCTTTGGAGCTGAGATGTGTGTCCTGGAGGCAGCATATGGTTGGGTTTTGTTTTGTTATCCGTTCTGCCACTCTGTGCCTTTTCATTGGTGAGTTCAATACGTTTACATTTAGGGTGATTATTTAAATATGAGGTATTGTTATAGCCATTTTGTCTTTTGCTTTCTGGTAGGTCGGTATTTCTATTGCTTCCTTTTCCTTGTGTTTCTGTTTTCTTATTTTGGTTGGCTTTTGTGTGTTTTGCCTCTGGTTCTTCTTGTTTTATGCTATATACTTCAGTCCTGAATCTTTGGTGTGTGGTTACCATTATGAATATGTAAAGGACAGTTGCATATATACAGTTGTCCATTTTCTTCTCTGCGTGCCTCATCTCCATTCCCCTTTGTGAATTTGGATCTTTAAACCCTGCCCTCCCTGCTTTTCAGTCATTGTTATCTCAATTTGTCCCTATGTATGCTGAACGTTCATTACTATCTTGCTATAGCAATTCTCTTCTTATTGTTTAAGCTTATAATGCCATGTTCTTCGTAAGGGTTGCACTCCTCTGCTTCCATTGGCATGATAGTCACTTTACTCCTAATTATGATTTTTTTTTTGTCATTGTGTTTTAGGTGAACTGACCCCTTTCAGTATTTCCTGTAGTGCAGGCCTCATAGTGGAGAATTCCCTTAATTTTTCTATGTCTGGAAAAGTCTTAATTTCTCCTTCATATCTAAAGGAGAGCTTAGCTGGATACGTTGTTCTAGGCTGGTAGTTCCTTTCAGTTAATAGTTTAAATATTTGATTCCACTACTTTCTGGCTTGTAACGTTTGTGCTGGGAAGTACAAGGACAATCTAATGGATTTTCCTTTATAAATTACCATTTTCTTCTCCCTGGCTGCCCTGAGAATTCTGTCTTTGTTGTTGATTTTTGATAATTTTAATACAATGTGTCTTGGTGAAGGCCTTTTTGGATTGAAATAATTGGGTGTTCTGTTGACTTCTTGAATTCCAAGTTCCAGCTCATTCCTTAAATTTGGAAATTCTCGTCAACTATTTGTCTGAAAATGCTTTCTAGTCCCTGCTCCTTTACCTTGCCTTTGATAATGCCCATTATTCTTATGTTTCCTCTCTTGATGGTATCAACTAGTTCTTGTATTTCTCTCATTATTTTTCATTCTTCGGTTTCTCTCTTCTTCCTTCTGATTTATTTCTAGATTTCTCTTTGATATCACTGATCCTTTCCTCCATTTGGTCAACTCTATTTCTCAAGTTTGGTATTTTATTTTTCAACTCTTGCCGTGTTTGTTTTGTTTTGTTTTGTTTTGTTTTTTATCTCTAGAAGATCTATTCTGTTATTTTTGAAGGTTTCAAGCTCCTTGCTCTTCTCATCTAGTTTTTTTTTTTTTTTTCAATTCCTGAATTTGTTGATATTTCTCGTTTGGAACTCACTGAGCTTTTTCAGAGTACCATCCTGAATACTCTGTCAATTAAGTTGTATATTTCTATGTCTGTAAGCTTATTTTCTGGAGATTTTTTTCTCTTTCTTTCTGAGATGCCTTGTCATCTTGGTTGTTCATGGTGTTTGATGGAATATTACTCTGCCTGGGCATTAATGGAAGTGTATTCAGCTTTTTTTTTTTTTCAGAATGATTTATTATATAAAGGTTTCTCTTTAGCTTGTTGCAAAGAAGGTGCTTTTCTTTTGGTTTCCAGTATGTGGCGTCTAAGCCTCTTGGATCCCTGCTTCATATAAAGCCTTAATAATGCCTTTTTTTCTTTATTGATGTTTAATCATGCTCACTACTCTCAGTCTCAGTCTCTGTCAGTGTTAGTGACAATTTCAGTAGTGTTTGCTCAGACTTCCCTGGGGCTCCACAGTGTTCAGTCTCGGAGGGTATGGGGAAAGGACCCTTCAGGTTGGAGGTTGTGGGCTGAAACTCAGCCTCAGTTTTGCAGCCACAGCCAGTGAAAATCAATTGTTGTTTCCCTGCTATCCAGTTTCTGTATTTTCTGTCCTGATGACTTCACCCTGCCTCCAGCCTGATGGGGCTCATAGCTCTCCCAGGCAGGGCAATTCAGGGAACTCGCCACACCTTCTCTCTTCCCTCTCCTCCTACAGGAAGCTCCTGTAGCTGCAAGAAGCAGCTTCTTTATTTCTCCTGGTCCACCACCCAACAACTGGGGTTCGGACCTGTGGTAGCTCTTATGCACAGGTCTCACACTCAGACATGCTGGTGTGTAGTTTGGGTGTTTTTTGTTGAGTTTTAGATGTTCAGCTTATTTTTGTTTCAAGGGGAGAGATTTGGCGATGTCTCTTACTCTGCCATGTTTCTCCAAAACTCTGTACTTAAATTTTTGATATTTTGTTCATCGCAGAAATTTTTCCTTAATTTAGATATTAAAAATACTGCCTTAAAATGTGAGAGTTTTGGCACTCCCTTAAATTTGTATTAGTGGCAAGTGCCTAAATGGCTTCACCCTAGCCCAGCCTTCAAGCCAAGGTAATAGCTATGGGACTGAAGGAGAGTGAACTCATAGGGCTATTGAGGAGCAGTATCTATTGGAAAGGATATTCTAGTCTCTTGTTCTTTCCGAATTATTTAGTAAAAGAAGCCTTCCAAGTCAATCATTAGCCTATCCCATTAGATCAGGGAATTTAAAGTATGTCCCAAACATAGGGACCAATAATGAGAGTAAAATTATTTCATTCAGAATTTCTTGCCTTCATATCAGGTAAATGATTTCTACATGGGGAAGCTTAAAACCAAGCATTAAACTGCTGGGGAGATCTCTTTTTTTCTCCTTATCTGATGAGTATCTTCTGGTGCTGAAAATGGTTCAGAAACCACCTGCTGCAAGGCCCAAAACAAAGAGCACAGAGGAAGTTTTCACCCACCCACCCCCAATCTGGAAATCCCTCAGAGACCAGAGGAGTGATTTTACTCTGTGTTGCACACTGGTTTGATTTCAAATCTGCTTGTTTATGATGTAAGTAAAGTTGTTTTAATACACTTGTTTATAACAAAAACAAAGAAAAGCTGTTTTTAGAAGTAAAGTTGTTTTGGTATAAGTATGAAGTAAGTTGTGTCAGGATGTCATCATTCTACATCTGTTGGCATTGATAAGCAGTCAGCAGCCCAGCAGCTCAGGGGCCCTGCTGAAAGTTTATCAATAAGAACATGTAGAGAAACGACCACAGCAAGGGGACATTTAGACTGTAAATACTGAGAGTTTGTGAGGGATAGTCGAAAGTTTAGTTCTGGGCAAGGTGACACTTTGCTGACCCAAACAGCTCTTCGAAGATCTGAAGACATTTGCTCGTGCCATGGCCAAGGGGCTCTGGTTGGCAGTGGTGCTAAACCTTTCAACGGTCCCTGGAGTGATAACCCTCAGAACAGCCTAGCCTCTCTACCAATACCAGCATCTTCATGCCCTAGAAACCTGCTCTAGCAACAAGGGACTTCCCTTTTGTGCTGGCATCTGGAAGTCAGCTCTCAGTTGATTAAGCCATCTCTCCTGAGAAACCAAACTTATATAAAAGTAAATTTGGACTTTATTCCTTTCACTTCCCTTTGCCTAGAACAATAGTGATTAATCTGTCATTTGTGTGGAGTATGTCATTTATTTGGCATATTAAGAAATATTATCTTGTATGCTATCAGCTTGTCATATTATTATAATTCCCACAGGGAACCTGTGCTAAATAAATTGCTGGCAAAGACAGAATCGATCTCTGAGTATGACTTTGTGATCTTCCCAAAACAAAAACCAAAACATTCTGGTTATTTTAAAATGTTTTAAAGATGTTTAATTAGATTAAGAAACACCACCAAAGTTGAACTAAAAAAAAATCACAGTGTAAGGAATCCACTAGTATCTTATCAAAATATGATAAATTACATACACACACACACACACACGCTCGCTGATGTTAATCATAAAAATTGAAAACAGCCTAATTTCCTCCAAATAGGGAAGAAGTTAAATAAGTTATAGATTTTCACTTGACGGGCATTCATACAGTCATTAAAAATGATGGCCATGAAGACTAAGTAGCACCTTGGAAACAGGTTCAGTGAAGAAACACAGTAGAAGAAATAGCATATATTGTTATAATTATCTAGAATTTACTTAAGGAAATAGACTGGAAAGAAACAAACTATTCATTCCATGAATACTTATTGTGTATGCAAGATGCAGAGATATGCATTTTACACATTTGCATTGGATCCTCACACTAACCTTATGTAATCTCCATTATATAAATATGGAAAATGAAGGTGTGTGACATTGCGATTTATAATTAGAAAAATGTAGTTGGTCTTTGTCCTCGTTTCTGGCATAGAGCTCCTAAAACCATTGGAATTTCCTAAATGATGAGAGCGATAAAAGTGTTTGTCATGTAGATGAGGTAACTTTTGGACCCCCACAAGTGGATGGGGGCTGGTTGCCAGGAGAATCAACCATGGGATTAGAGGTTTGGAAATTTCAGTTCAACACCCCTAATGTCCAGAGAGGGGAATGAGCCTGGAAGTTTAATCTATTGCCGATGGCTAATAGTTTAATCAGTTACGCCTATGCAATGAAGCCCTTCATAAAAACCCAAAAGGACAGGATTCAGAGAGCTTCTGGATTGGTGAACATGTGTATATCTGGGGAAAGTCATGCCCTCCGAGAAGTCATGGAAGCTCTGCACCCCTTCCTCATTACCTGCCCTATGCATCTCTTCTGTCTGGCTGTTCCAGAGTTATATCTTTTTTTATAATAAATTGGTAATCTAGTAATTTAAAATGTGTCTCTGAGTTCTGTGGCCCACTCTAGCAAATTAATCAAACCCAAGGAAGAGGTCATAGGAACTTTCTATTTATAGCTGATCACTCAGAAGTACAGGTGACAACTTGGATTTTTGATTGACATTTGAAGTAGATGGGGTAGTCTTGTAGGACTGAACCTTTAATCAGATATCTCTGATGCTATCTCTGGGTAGATAGTGTCAGAATTGTAGGTCACTCAGCTGGTGTTTTGAGACTGTGCTAGACAATTGAGTGGTGAGGGGAACCCCTCCCCACCACAGATACACGTTGGAAATTAGGATCAGAACCCATATAGAAGGTGAGAAAGGTTAATTAAGAGAGCTAATAAATACAAAGCTGGAAATCCAAACATGCTCAGTCTGACTTAAGAGCCTGGGCCCCTCCTCTATGCTCTTCTGCAAAGTTGACAACAGCAGTTGTACCAGGGTGATGGGATTCCCATGTCTTTTTTTTTTCTTTGCCTTCTTTTTCAAATTTTCCTCATACTTATATTTACTTTCATAATTTGACAAATTCTTTCATTAATTACAACCAAAGTAAAGATTGCCAAGTAGAACTTCAAAGCAGGAGAGAAAGCTTTTTAATAATTCTCAAAAGGAAAAACAACAACAAAATTATCCTCAGAGAAAAAGTAACTTTAATAGCCTTTAGGAAACAAGAAAAAGAGACAAGAAAAGAATTTAAGAAACTGCTAGCTCCAGGCAAGTCACTCACTCCCTACAGAGAAAGCAAATCAAGCTCCTCTAAATCAGATGGCCTATAAGATCAGAATAGAAGAAGTCTCCCTGAGGGGTCATGAGTCTGTGTTGGCAAAAACATAAGTCACTGGAACTGTGGAGGGGATCCATTCTAATGGTGGCCATGAGCAAGAGTTGCTTATTTACATGCTATAATTTGAAGGTCATCAATATAGAAGTTTGCTTTCTAAGAACAAGCTTTAAGGTCAGACAGATCTGGGCTTCAACCAGGGTCCAACCTCTTACCAGCTGCATGACTTTGATCAAGTCCCTCAACCTCACTGGGCCTTGTTTCCCTCATCCATAACCCAATCTCCCTTACAAAGTTGTCATAAGCATCTTAACTAGGCTTAATAAAATATGTAAAGTCTTTAGAACAGAGTCTTGCATATAGCAAGTGCTCAGTAAATACTAACAGTTATTATTTCCAAGCAGTTTCTCACATAATATGTTTTCACATAGTTTGATGCGGAAAGTCATACTTTTGGGCTAATATTTGCTCTCTCCAGACATTCTCTTTATCATCATCATCATCATCATCATCATCATCATCATCAGGCTTCAAAACAAATCTGGTTGGCGAGCAATGGTCATGGGATCATAGTCTTGAAATTGCAGGGGAGAACCATGACCCCACCTTTTTCATGCCCTATGAAATAGAAAAAGTAAAGAGAGAGAGGGGGGGGAAGAGAGAGAGAGGGAGAGAGAGAGAGAGAGAGAGAGACTTCTACTTGGGGTTAGTGCAAACATGAAGAGGTACAATATAAGAATAAAATTGACACCTTTTAATTAGAGTGAGGAGGCAGTGGGAGGATTTTAGATCTTCTCCACCTCTGTAAAGACTTCTTGGAAAACAAAAATAGGCCATTATATCCTTGGGAGAGGCGCATACCCAAAGAGTAAAATCTTGCAGGGGAGCATGAGTAACAAACGAGAAAGCCTTTGTGCTTTCTCTCAGCTGAGGGCCATCTAACAACAGGCTGTTAGTTAAGTTTCATGATTAAGGATATGGACTTGGTAACTGGACTTCCAGGGTTTCAACCTCTCTACCAGTTATAGGGTGGAGGACCTTAGACAGGACATTTAGTATCTGTCTCTCCATTTCCTCACTTTGTTAAATGAGAATGATAATAACAGTACCTGTTTCATCTTGTGTTAAATGAGTTAATAACATCTTAAGTGCCTAACACAGTTCCCAGCACTTAGTAAGCGCTCAGTTATTGGTAGGTATTAGCATTGTTACCAAGGCACACCAATGATCACAAAGCAATTTTGTTTAGTTTGAGAAATAGAAAATTTTTTATTCAACTCCTTTTAAAATTATGAGTTGAAGTCACAAATACTATTTAAAAATAATTAAAAGACTTCCTTCCTTCATTTTATATTATGAACATATCAGTGGTAGGAGATGGGGGAGAGGGAGATGAGACACAGGATGAAGGGAGAGGACACACTGAAAGGTAATGAACTGAGAGAAGAAAGGAGGAAAGAGACAGGGCCAGAAGCAGAGCGGATCAAACCAGTCCAAAGGGGGAATTAATGGAAAAGACAAGACAGGCAGCTGAGAGGAGAGGGAGATAGGCAAAGAGCTCCAGAATGGGCAGGTGCTAGGTATATAAGTTACCATCACCTGCTGTTCCCCTGAACTCTGGCCTTCAGAGGAAGTTGTCACCACCTTTTGAGATGCATTGCTTTTTAGGTTCTAGGACGTAGTTTTTCTGCCTTTTTATTTTCTATACCTCAAAGTTTCTTTCTGTAGTAATTTTTTTTTCATGAAAGGATGGGGCTTTTATACCTATACACAAGTGAAGGGATGACTTGGGTTTTAGACATATGCTTTGAAAGGAGAAAATTCAGTCAGCAAATTAACCATCTCTATCTGGAAGTCCTTTGGCTATGGGAGCTGTCAGAATGACTCAGGTCTGTTCTTAGAGGCTGCATAATACAAATGAGTTCAGAAAGTTACAGTGAGAAATGTATGGCCCCTTGGTTATTCTTTGCCTGGGAACTAAGTCAGGTGGCTCCATGCATCAGAGATGCCTCCCCTCTGCCTCTGAGACTCAAGCCAGAGAATTTCAAAAGAACTGGTCACCAAGGAATATGAAGGAGTTGGATGTTTAGTGATTTATGCCTTCTACCTTTTTGAGCTTTGAATATGTAGTGGGGTAAGGGTAGGGTACAGGGGTGTTTAATGGGTTGCTAATCCCCCTATGTTTGTTCTGCTAGTCGAAAGGTAGCCAGGACTTTAGGTCTTCATGAATGATCTAGCTCAGGGGCCAATAAACTTTTCAGGTAAAGAGCAAGCTAGTAGATTTGAGGTCCATAGAGGCTCCTTCAGAGTTAATCAACTTCACTGTTGTGGTGCAAAAGTAGCCATAGACAATATATAAGTGAATGAGCATGGCTGTGTTCCAATAAAACTATATTTGTGGTCACTGACATTTTCAGTTTACATAATTGTCACAAAATAGTATTCTTTTGATTTTTCCCAACCATTTAGAAATGCAGGAACCATTCTTGGCTCAAAAAACAGATGTACAACACACAGGTGGTATGCCAGATATGACCCATGGACCATAGTTTGCTGACCCCTGGTTGACATACAAAGTTAAAAACCTGGGCTTGGAAAGGAGATGAGACACAGTAAAGAGTGATGTTCCTGAGATCCCAGACATCCCTCCTATGTAAGGAAACATTTCCTCTATAGCCATTTCACTGTAAGAAAAGGAATCCCCAACCCCTCACCAGATAAAATGAATTCTTCATTGCCTGACTATGTCAGATAACTAAAGGGTTAACAAATTGCTATCAAAGAAATATCACCCTTGCCTTCTAATTCTAATTCCTGACTCTATTTTTAAAGGTTAATGAAACTGAGGAATGAATGAGGTAAGTTTCATTCATCAACAGAAAAATCAGGGACTCTTAGAAACAACTCACTGAACAGAACTAAAGAAATTTGAACCAATTTAAAGAGCTAACCAATGGGAAAATTCCCCCAAAGCTCCAGCAGCTAACATGTTTAAAAATGCATGTAACTTTCCAATATGACATATGCACTGTCTCAGTACAGACATCAGATGTTTGCGTTATCCTGTACAAGTAGATGTACATAGATATCCCACCCTCCAACCACCTCCGGGGACGCCGAGTTACAAATCATGAACTAAATCCAAACCTCTTATCTAATATAGGAGAAACTAAAGCTCATTAAAGGGAAATGACTTACATAAGGGCACATGCTTTGTCTTGGGGCTTTGGGGGCAAACACTTGGTTTAAGCTCCTAAAGACAAAGGTAAAAGACTATTATTCCTAGCCGCAGGTGCTGCTGAAGTTGGAGAAGAATATGCCCCAGATGGCCAAGAAATTCTCCCCAGATACCAGAATTTCCAAAAGGGATTGTGAGTAGGATTGGTTTCAGATAGAAGATAGGTTGGGCCAATGAAAACAAATAAATAAATAAATAAAAATTAAAAAACAGAAGGTACATGCCATTCTTTTGGAAGCCTATGAAGAGTGCCCACTGTGAGTCATGAATAGTATTAAGTATGCTTTATATTCTTTATCTTCTTTAGGTCCACAAAGTTACTCTACCTACAAGATAAGTAAGAAAGTTCCCATTTTCCCTATGAGGAAACTAAGTAGTGCAAGAGACCTACTAAAATAGCTGTTAATGCTGGTGGGAAGAGACCACTTAGCTACCTCAGCAAAACCTGCTTTAGCTGCAACAGAAATGGCATGTCCATTCAAGGTGTGACAGCAAAGGTGGCCTCAGAAGTAGAATCCTCAGCTTCCTGGTATCTGTTAATGACTTTCTAGGGCCTGCTCAGGAGTGCAACTTGGGAAGATTTGGACAACGGGGTTATTTTTATTCTCATTGGGATCATTACCTACACTCTACTGTACTCTGCCACTCTAACTTGCCCCTCTCTTTCCTGCTGTTATGACCTAGAAAAGCAAAGGTTCAAATTACAATGTATGAGAACCTCTGAAACCATGGACTTTCAAACTCTAGTCAGTTATCAGTAAGTGCATTGTTCATTGTTTTAATTATCTGTGAAGACACAAGAGTTTTTGTATCTCTTTGCTTCACAGAGGCAGTGTCCTATAATGACTAAGAGTACAGTACCTGGACCTCAGGTCCTGGAGCCAAACTGTCTGGGACTTGTATCTCATTTCTATCACTCACTAGTTATGTGACTTTGATCAGGTCATTTAATCTCTCTGTATTGCATGCTTTCATCTGCAAAATGGGGATACTTATAGTAGCTGTTTCTTAGGATTGTGAGGCTTAAATGAATTGTTATGTGTAAAGCACATAGTGTGGGCTGTGTGAGTTAACTGCTATTGCTGTTAATGTCAAGGTCACACCCTTAGTTAGACTGAACCGGGAAAGCAGCAAAGACAACAACAATGGCTGCTTGTGTGAGAGTGAGTATATGAAAAATAGGGAAGTAAGGAGAAAATGAGGGAGAAGGAAGAAAAAACATAAATGTCAGGGAGGAGGAAGAGGAAAATAAGATGAGAAGACAGATGGACAGGGCCAGGAAGAGGAGCAGGAGAGAGGTAGAGAATTCAATAGCAAACACTCCACATCATGAAAGAAGTGGGTCCTTCTGACCGCATACCACGGCAAACATTGAGGTAGATGTTTAATGTTAGCCAGGTAAAATAACAACAATGGCTATATTGCTTGAATTCTGACCATGTCTTTCTCAGGCACTGTACTGTGCTTTCCATGTTTTAGCTTGTTTAATTCTCACCACAACCTTAAGAATTCTACCACAGCCCTTTTTGCAAATGAGGAAAGTTATGCTTTTGGAGATCAGGTGACACGTTGATGGTCACCCATCTAGTAAGAGGTATAGAGCCCTGGATTCAAACTTGAGTCTAACTCCAAAGCCTGTGCTCCAAATACATCTTATACCTGCCTCCTAATCAAGAGTTCTGTGTGTTTGAAATTTATTAACACCAGATTACACTGAGAGATGCACTTATAATTCATTTAAAATAGTAGTCTAATAAAAATCATAAGTGTTCATAAAATGACTAAGTTTACCTGTACTTTTTAGGGAAATCTTTGAGAAGATAATCAAACTAGACTGATCCAAGACATTAGCTGGTCTTGAATGCAATTAGGTTCAAATTCTTGGTGTCTTCATGAAGAGCTGACTACCAAGAAAAATCTGCTGGATGAAGGGAATAAAAGGGAGAATAGAGTATGGGCCCTAAACTGCTGGAAGCATGATCTTCGCAAAGAGGGAAACGAACCTGGGTAGTACTCATAGGGTCTACATACAGCTCTTCTACTAAGAGCTGATACATTCTGAGAAAGAGACAGCCATTTTAAAAATGATTAATCTCTTCATTTTAAAGATGAGAAAACTAAGGTCCCATGAGGGGAAGTGACTAACTCAAGGTCATGTAACTTGAAAGAGGGGGAAGGCTGAGCCTAAAAGCTAAGTTTTCTGACGGTCAGATAAGCACTCATTATCTTTCTGCCCCAGTACTCCCCTTTCTTCCACAGTCAGTTAGGTTGAGAAGACTTCCTTTCCTGGTTTGCCCAGATGAAAGACATATGTAAAGATGGAAGGAAATGTGCTTTCCCACACCCTGATGCAGGTGTGCTTTCTAGCTGAGGAGCTGGAACTCTCAGTCCATATATGGCAAGGGGATTTGCCCTCTGAGTTTTTAACTTAGAAATTATGGAAAGGAAAAAATGCACATACACTTAAATTTCAAGTAGCAGATTTATGGAAAAGTAGGAATTCTCTATAAGCTTCCCTCGTGCCTTCTGACATGTTTATACTCTTGTTTTTCCCATGCCCCTTCTCCCCTCTCTTCATTTCTTTCTCATGGGGGGGGCCTAGATTTTCTCTTGGCTGCAAAGCCCTGGGCAGAGACTCCCTTCCTGGACTGCAGTGTATTTGGAGAATCCAGAGGGTCCCACTCTAAAACTAGGCTCCTTCCAGATGCAAGCCAGGCCAATAATTCACAGGTCTCAGGCTTCCCCTGGCTTTATTCAGCTTTGGGGACATCAATTTCAAGTTATTCCCCAAAACCAAGAAAGATATTTGCCTCCAACAAGCTTTAACATCACATTTTAAAGATGTCCTTCAAGTTTCCTCTTTTGTTTGGCTGTTAAGTCCTGAGTGAGCTTTTCTAAATTAAACACCACTTGGAACAAAGTACTGCCTCACTTTTCTGTTCTGTTCTGCTCTTGCTGCAGGGCATCACTTACACATAATTTAATCATATTGCTGGGAACTATAATTATTTTGCATCTCCCAGAGGCTCCTGAGAGACAACTGTAAATAATGGCTTACTCTCTTCACTAAACAAAAAGACAATTGATTCACAGAATTGCCTGGACTGGGCCTGGGAACTCCTGTTTGATTCCATAGGGATGCACTTAATGGGCTGGCATAGAGAATGGAAAACTCCCTGATGGAGGTTGGAATAGTCAGTTTCAAGTCATATGTTTCTTCAGGCTGACTTCTGATTTTAATTTGTCTTTGAATAAATTCAGCCTTTGCTCTAAAATTCTCTTCTCATGATTCCTTTTTTTCTTATCAATAGGAGGATGTTTCTGGCTCCCTGGAGTCTCTAAGGGACAGTTTTCATCTATAAACTCAACAAATTAAAAATAATCCTGGGAGGCCTGCTAGCTGGCAGTTTACAAAATAGATTTTAAAAGAATGGTCTCGGGAGATTTTTCTAAACATATTAATGTTAAACTTGACATTTGTTTAAGAGCCTCTCGGACTCCATTAAAAGCCATTTTCTCTACTCTGCTCTCTTTGGTTCTGGGCCTGGGAAAGGGGGATTAGGAGATTCTCACCTCTGTTTGGATACTCAAATTCTCTGTGACTGCATTTAGAATAGAGCTCTGATTGGTGGAGATTAACCACAGAGTTTTCCTGCTTGTGTGAATTCTGATCTGAGGCAGAGCAGACTGTTTGGATTTCATTCAAACATAACTTCAGCCTAATATATTATTGTGTACACTCAAGGAAGTAGACAGAGAGGGTGGCTACTGTTGCCAAAAGGCTAGAGAGGTGCATTCTGGCAGGGGTGGGGGGAGGTGTGGAGGAGAGCCCTGGTCACACTCTATCATATCATTATTTATTTGTTTGTTTGTTTGTTTGTTTGTTTGTTTTATTAAGTTTATTTGGGTAACAATTATATAATTTTCAGGTGTGCATTATAATTTGACATCTATATATTCTATTGTGTGATTACCACCCAAAGTCCAGTTCTGTCTTATTTTTGTGATAGCCCTTGTCACCATATGAAACTGTTCTAGTGAGCCATTGCCTTACTTGTCTCTCTCCCCAATAAAAATGAAAGCTGCAAAATGACTCAGCATTCCCTCTTTCAGGAATGGCAATTCTTGGGCTGCTCTTCAAGCCTCCCAAGACCAGGCCCCACCCTTCCAAGGACCCTGAGACCCATATTCCCTCAATCTAAAATTTCTCCATTAGAGATTCAGGGCTAGTGGTGAGATAGGTCATCTCTGATTCCACCATCCTCTTTTAAAAGGTAATTCTCCTGAGTAGGATGCCACCTGAATTTATCACTCCCTAAATTTTGAATGAGGTCTTAAGTTCTTTCTCCTAAGACACTAGAGAGACCTCAGAAACACTCAACCCAAAATGGTACAAGGAAAAAGACAAGAAAAGGGAAAGGGGATCCAAGATGGGAACTGGAGGCAGAAGCGAGGAGAGGAAAGCTCAACTCTAACTGCTTCATGATTTGACCTCAGGTCCTCCCTGGCAGTCTAATAGCCCAGGAAGGCCCAAGCCTTAAAAACCAGGAAAGAAACCACAAAGACCAGCTGCCTTTGTTCCTCAGGAGCTAGGAGAGGGAAACTTCTCTCCCCCAGTATGTTTCCATTTCTTTTCTCCCTTTTACCAACCGTGAGTCAGGTAACACTTTTTTTTCTTATATACATGAGATAATATGCATAAGTCAGTGATTTCCTTCTGAACTCCACCCTTCCTCTTTGGAATCTGAACATTTGTCTTCCATTTCCTGGCACATTCCCCTCCTCAGAAGCCAGCTCTTTCCAGGAAGGCCAAAAAAGACTCTTTCCCAAGAGTAAGGTTGAACTCCCTCTGTGAATGAGCAGCAGAGGTGCTGGAAAGGCAACTCCAGCCTGAGTAGGAACAGCTCTAGCTCCATGTCCCCAGCAGAGGGCCACCTCCCACTTACCTCTGCTAGAACCATGGCAGACATTCCTAGACACAAGGACCACTCAGAATCTTGAGCCAACCCTGCTACAAAAAAAAGGCCCCACAAAAAAAAGGCCTCCAGAGCTACTGCTGAGACCCACAGTGCCAGACCCTGAAGCCTCTGCAGAGCAGATGATGTATGGAAGAGCTTTCCAACAATGCCAAAGGAACCAGGCTCAATATGGTTGAGGCAAATGTGAATTGGGCAGGTAATAGCACCTTCTGCATTCCCAACCTACCCTTCCGCCAAAGGCAATCAAAGCTTCTGTGGTCAAAAAGGAAAAGAAAGGGACCTGAGAAACATTCATACAGAGGAGCTAGCAGCTTAACCGGTACTGGTATCAGGGTGAGTAGTGTTTTTAAAGATGGCAATGCTTAATGCAAGAATGCTCAAGTTAAGTTGCTGATGTCAGTAGAGGTGGAGGCTATAGTATGTAGTTAGGAGAGGCTTTCCTGATGCCCCTCAAAGTAAAGTACACCATACAAGTGATTGTCTTCCTTAAGTCCAGGCCTGGCTCTAATCTTTTCATACATCTACTTTTCAGCTCCCATGCTCATACTTGAGCCACAGAGGAGGGCTGAAATTTCCCTGTGAGATGCCCTTCTTGAACCTCTTCCCTTGGGAACATACAATTACGGATCTCACTGCAAAACCACAACACTGGATACTCATTCTGTCCCCAGAAAACGTTCTTCCTAAACCCACAATTGGATTGCTCATTGAAAACTGTTTTCTCTGGAAAGTGAAAGATGTTATGCCATCATTGCTCTCTCAAAGTTTCTGAGAACAACAAAGCATTGTTTGGTACCACCAGCATTAAGGCTTAGGTCAATTATATAATTAATAAGCAACATTATAATGCTGTGTCCCAGATGATTTATCTTGCATTGTTGTTTCCAAATCTCTTAATCATCCAGAAAGCCATTATATCTAGGGATCACCAAGTTAATTGAAGAGGAAAAAAATCCTCGAATTCAATAAAACCTCAATGGCCTTAAACAGCCTACCACATCTTTCATGATTTTTTGTTATATAAAGGGTCATTGGTTTTGTGGCTTTGTTTTAATGGTGGTGGTAATAAAGAGATGAGGAGGGAAATTATTGCCTCATTTTCTACTAGCAATCCTAACACACTGGAAAGAGCTCCGGATTTAAGCCATAAAATCTGGGTTCAAATCCTGTTACCTGTTATTTTCACTTTAAGATGAAGGGCATGATTGAACTGCCCAAGGAAAATAAAGAAAATATTTAAAAGTTGCTTCCAGATCTTGACCCTCATGCTCTGGAGAAGAAAAATCATGAGGCAAAATCTATACAAAAAAAAAAAAATAAGTGAATTAGAGCTATCACAGGGATCCAACCAAATTGAGGTTTCTTTTGGAAAGCAAGATATTTTAAGTTCTAGAAAAACTAAAGCAAATTGTCAACAGAGTTCAACAAGGATGTTTTACATTTTGTTTAATTTTCACAGCAATCTTGTAATACTTGGTTTATATTTAATAGGTAAGAAAATTGAGATTCAGAGGGAGTAGAGAACTTAGCCAAGGTCACATACCTGGTGAATAGTGGTACTAGGACTTGGATGGATCTGGAGTCTAAATGTAGTATTCCTTTCATTGAATCACACTGGCAGAATGTTTGTTCATTATAGGAACAGTACGTATGGATGGAATTCTCTTCTAAAAAGGAGAGTGACAGAATGACTTTTGAAAAATACATCTTATCACCCATAAAAAACTTACTTTAAATAAAAAGACATAAATTTATCCAAGGTTAAGAGCTGGTTTAAGGTCTATTAAAGTTGATGCAAATGCCAGTAAAACAGTGATTCCTAATAATATAAAACAAAATAGTTATCACTCCAAAATAATAGAAGATTAAACAAAGAAACCATGATAAAAACTTAACGAATCTAATATTTTGATTTTTATGTCCCAAACTACAAAGCAATAACATACATTTAAAAATAAAACAGAAATATCAGAAGAAAGAACCACATTAAATTTGATTAGATATCTTAATATTTAAGTTCAAAAAGTATATCAGGGTGATGCTAGCTTTGGTAATAAAAATAAACCCCAACATTTCAGTGACTTGACACATTTAAAGTTTGTTGCTGAATAGTAGAACGTGGATGTTCCTGGTTTGTGGGCAACTTTCTTTTCTCTAATAATTAAGAGACCAAGTTGCTTCCATTCTGTATTTCCACCATTCTCAAAGGACCCCAGAGTCCTCTGCTTCTGGCCATCAGAAAAAGAAAGAAAGAATGGAAAACCCCATCATTTTTCAGAGGCCCCAGCCTGGATGTGACACAGACCTTATCAGCTCACATTCCATTGGAGAGAACATGACCATGACTAGATGCAAAAGCAGCTGGAAAATTTAGTTTCTGGTTTTGCAGCCACCTTCTAGGAACAATTTTACACTATACAAGAGGAAGTAGGGACATTTTTGATAAACCAGTTAACCACCTGTGCTATAGAGAGGCAAAGAACAAACAAAATCAAACATAGAAAATAAGGCAACATTTGTCCATGAGTTCATTGCAAGGCAGATGCAACTAGAGGACTCATTACCTGAAGTGGCTTAAAGTTGAAGAAGAGTCAAAAGAGCAGATAAAGTTGTTAGAGGGAAAAAAAAGATGCATTCATTCATTAATTCCAAAAAGCCAGTCAAAGGCATAATAGAAAAAGTTATAGCAAGATGAGTGGTTAGGAGAGTATAAACAAACAAACACTCTCATACATCAAAAACAAAAACAAAATAAAACAGGACAAGGTTTGAAGTTTGAACCTTGTTGTTCAGATCTTGGTTTGAAAAAAAAAAAAAGAGGGTATGCTCCAAGGAAGTCCCTTTAAGTGGTGGCATCTGGAGAGAGAAGCAGGATCTGGAATGTCTTTTTAAAAGAGCCTCACTGGGCTGGGCAGCATTACCACATGGAGACAACTTCATGATCAGGCCATAAAAGACACTTTATGTTTAGTTAATAAAGAAATGTCACAAAAATTAATCACATACAGGAAATGCAAAAATTTACTTTGTAAATATAAAAAATTCTATGTAGCATATTCTCAGACTACAATGAAATAATGTTAAATGTATGTAGCGGTAATGGAACGAAATAATAAACAACAATGTAGAATTTAAAAAAACTCTTTTAGGTTACTCCCAGGTAAGGGAGGATATGCAGTACAAAATGACAGACTATTTTAAAATGAAAATATAAAGAAATAATTTCACAATATATTGAATGCTGCCAATGTATGGAGTAATACACTAAATCTTGAAATCCCTTTAAAAGAGAATAAAGCAACCATCCCCCCCAAAAAAAAAAAAAAAAAATATATATATATATATATATAAAAGTAGAAAATCAAATAAAAATCAGCAAAATGGAAAAGATAAAAAGAAACATTTAGTAAACAAATAGTTGTTTCTTTGAAAAATTAGAATTTTTGTCCAATTTACAAAAACGAAAAAATACAAAACAATAAACAAGAGACGAAAAAGAGATTTAACAGAAATTCAAAATACTTGGGATTATGTGCCCCTCTTTTCCATTTCTATATCATCAGGTGTATTTCTCTAGGAAAACATTTATTGCGCTATACTTTAATTATATATTTATTTGTCTGTCTTATTGTATTAGTCAAGCTCCTGGCAGGAAACAGATGACACACTTCAAAAGGTCTTATTGAAGAGAATAATAATGGGACTATCTGCAATAATACCCACAGGATTAAGGGAACCAACAAGGCAGGCTGAAACCCCTTGGGGCTACCAACATAACAACTCAATATCTCTCAAGAACTAAAGGGAAAGGAGAAGGAATGGCATTAGGGAAACATGACAAGAATCGGAGCTGTGAGAGAAGGGCTGCCTGACAGGAGCTCTGACTATAGGTAAAAGAATGAAGCCAACACAAAACACAGCCTGGAAGGGAGGAAGCCAGGGGAATAAAGATACCAACCTCTCCTACTTGGTGACCTCTTATTTCCTGCTATTCCTCCCAAAGATGGAATCCTGCCTAAAGCCAGAGGACAGGAGAGCCTTGGTGATTGCATCCATAGAGTCAGCCTTCCAGGGCACAGAGCAGTGAAGAGAAGGGCAGAAAATGGATTGAGGTGGGGCTAAGGAGGCCACAAACAAAGATTAACTGGCACCCTCTACAATCAGACCATGGAGTCCATGAGAACAGAGATTGTGTCTTATTTATTTTTGTGCCACTAGTACCTAAGAGCAATGATTCAAAAAGTATTGGGTTGAATGAGTGAACAATTAAATTGAATGAGTTATCATTCTCAGCTATATGCTAATGAAGTGATAACTCAGTAGCTATGAATGAGGTATTGCATATACAAAGGAAAACTATGACACAGGAAAACTAGCATGAACAGACTATTCACGGAGAAAACAACAGAAAAAAGCATATTAAAATAATATAACCAATTATACTTCAATAGCTGAAGGAAAAAAATAAATAAAAATAATATAGCGTAAAATCAAGTACCTGGCTCTACTTGATTCACTGGAGAGTTTTTCCAGGAAATAATCTTTCTAATTAAACAATCTGTCAAAAAGTACAGAAAAGAGTAAACTACCAAACTTGTTTTATGCAGCAAATATGTTTTTATTTAAATGCTCAAAGATAATGATATCAAGCAAGAAAATTATAAGTTAGTTTTATGAATATGGACAGAACAAAAATTTGAAACAACTTTGTAACAAAAAAAGACAAAACTGCTGTGAGCTAGGTACAAAACTGTTATAACCTTAGAGTCACTTTTATTAGATATTACGTTAATGAATAAAGGCTAAAAATTATATACATTTGTGCCTTCAAAAAATATGGATTGAACACCTAGTATGTATCGGGCACTGTTCTAGACACTGGGGATACAACAGTGAACAAGACAGTCAAAAAGCCCTGCTCTCTTGGAACTTCCATTTTCATGGGGGAGAGAGACAAGTAAGGCAATAACACACTAGAACAGGTTTGTATGGTGACAAGTGCTCTGATGAAAATAAGACAGAGTGATATGATAGAGTGTTACCAGATGTGAGTGGTCGCATTAGATAAGATTATCAAGAAAGGCCTCTCTAGGGATGTTTGAGCTGAGGTCTGATATTTCAAAAGGTGGTGAGAAAACATTTCCTAAAATTATATTTCCATTGGTTAAACAAAGTAAAAAGGCATGAAAGATTTTCTTTCTTAACAGGAAGGATCATTATACATACCTAAAGTCAAGAGCCAGAGGCACTGGCAACACTATATTAAAAACGTAAATATGACAAAATATCTCTCTCATCAGTCTAATTTAATATTGCAATAAATAGATTGATAAAAAAATGAGTTATAAATATGTGGAAGAAATAGAAATATCACAAATGATAGAATTATATCAAGAACTCTAAGTCATCAACATAAAATTCATTAAAAATAAGAAATATGTTGAGTATAATATAACTGAAAAAAGTCAGTTGTATGCCTAATAAGTGACACAAAGCTAGACAATATAATGAAAAAGGAGATTCACAATAATGACAAAATATGAAATACTTTGTTATTCATTTAATTTGAGAGAATAAAGATATAGTGAAAGAAAATTATAAAATACCAATGGGAAAAATAAAAGAAGACATAAATAAGTGAACCTATTTACTGAGAAGAAAAAATACTTGAGATATCAAATATTATAAAGATAGTTAGGTTTACATATATATTCAATGCATATATATTACATATATATTTAATGCGGATGAAAGCCACTGAGAGAACTTTTATAGATTTGGAAAGGTTGTTAGAAAAATTCTTCTACAGAAATACAATTATTGCAGACTTATTCTTTAATATTTTTAAGCAAATTATCAAAACTATATGATATTTGGTTTTCAAATGTTGACAGAAATATTAATATTCCAGAATAGAAATGATTATTTAATAACTCAACAGCCGGCAAATCAGAAACAACGGAGTAATAGATAAAGAAATCACTACTTAATTAACAGATTTCAGTGTGGATAAAAATAACTTAGATTTATAGTTTAAATCATAGAGTAAAATAAATTCTAGATAATTTAAAGACTTAGCTATAATAAAAAACATCAAGAAGAAAACGTACTAACATTTTTACCCCAGCTACAGAAAAGGAGAATCATTTTGTTATCAAATAAATGGAGGCTATCATTGATCACATTTTAACAGACAGTTTTGCAATGATATAAAATAAAACAAATATCTTAAAGTTGCAAGCTGGAAATGCAAATGGGAAAACATACTCAGTGAGATTATACTATTATGATGTATTTAGAATTGAGAAAAAGATAGGAAATCAACATTCAGATACCGCTAAAAAAAGTGATCAAAGGAGATGAGCAACTGACTTCTAATAACAGCTTTATTGAGATATAATTCACATACCATAAAGTTCACCCTTCTGAAGTGTGCAATTCAGTAGTTTTTAGTACCCTCACAAGATTGTACAACCATTGCCACCATTTAATTTTAAAACATTTTCTTCACTCCAAAAAGAAACCCTTACCTATTAAGTTCTCTCTCACTCCTCATTCCTCTCTCTGCCCAAGACCTGACAACTACTAATATACTTTCTGCATCTGTGGACATTTTATATAAATGGAATGATATATTATGTGGTCTTTTTGAGTTATCATAGTCTTCTTTCACTTAACATATCGTTTTCAAGGTTCATTCATGCTATAACATATATTAGTACTTCATTTCTTTTTATGACTAAATAATATTTCATTGTGAGGATATACCACATTTTACTTTCCATCTATTCACCAGTTGATGGACATTTGAGTTGTTTCCATTTTTCTTACCACTTACAAATGTTTTATTTTTCTTTACAAAAGCATATACTACTGAATTGTTATGAGTTACAGATAGCTTAAGAGAAAAAGAAGTTCCCTATGTCCAGAAATAGATCATTAAAATATCAACAATATTCCAAAACTGACAGTCATCCCTTATTAGTTCATTCAGTCCTATGTAATTTTTATTCTGCTCCATCGTGGCTTAGCTGTCTCATAAACACATCTACTTCTCCTCAAGGGTTCTGGAATTCCTGTTTCTGTCCACTGGTATTATTTCAAAGTTGTTTAAGAAATGCCATCAGAAGGCTTTGCCCCTAATCAAAACTACCTGGCACTTCCCTGTTCCATGGGGCTCTGAGACAATTCTTTGTTTAAGACAAAGTACTATGACCTGTAGCTGACATGCAGGAGCTTTCAGGGAACACCAAAGTAAAGCAAAATTTATCTATAGATGACAAAATAATTATCATCATAATTTTCAAAAGTCAAAGATTTGATGAGGATTTATTGTAAGAATCCTCATTTGAAAACAATTGGCTAAGAAGATGTTAGGTTCAAATGTAAAAAGTAACGTTGAAATCGAGTTATTTTAAAAATAAGTGAAAACATGACTGATAACACTGTTGTTGTCTAATATCAGGCAAAGCAACACCAGGACTCAGATAAATAAAATTATATCATTGGTAGCAAGGACATTGACAATTATCTAGGATCTTCCCATATAGCATACAACTTCTGAAATACTTATAGTAATAAAATTTTGCCCAAATGGATTTATCTTAGGGAAGGCTAAGCATCGCTTCTAATTTGACAATGATTCCCATGCAACTCATCAACAGTAACATATCATATAAACCTAATTGCTTTTAGCATCTCTCTTTTTTCCCAGCTTTATTGAAGTATAAGCGACAATTAGTTGCTCATATTTACATTGTATAATTCGATGAGTTTTCATAGTTGGCATACAATAATATATTCATTTCAGTTGTACAACATAGTAATTAGAGATCTATATAACTCACAAAGTAGTCACTCGACTAAGTATAGTTCCCCTCTTCTCCCTTACATGTTTTTTACATTATTGACTATGTTTCTAATGATACACTTTACATCTCCATGTCTATTTTGTAATTACCTATTTGTATTTTTCATCCCTTTACCTTTTTTCACCATCTTCCCCAATCCCTTCTCCCATCTAGTAGCCCTCAAAATGTTCTCCGTATCTATGAGTTTGTTTCCATTTTTGTTGTTTTTCTTATTTTGTTCTTTAGATTCCACATGTACGTGAAATCATGTGGTATTTGTCTTTATCTGACTTAATTCATTCAGAGCAATACCGTCTAGGTCCATCAAGGCAATATCTTTTTCCATCCTCTTCCTTTTAGTCTGTGTGTGTCTTTTAATCTGAAATGAATCTCTTGTAGGCAGCATATGTAGGGGTCTTGTTTTCTCATTCATTCAGCTTCCCTATCTTTTGGTTGGAGCACCTAATTCCTTTCTATTTGAGGTACTTGTTGATAGATATCACCATTTATTCATGTCTTTGATATATGTTTTTTCCTCTTTAAGAAGATCCTTCAACATTTCCTGTAATACTGGCTTGGTGTTGATGAATTCCTTTAGCTTTTTTTTTGTCTGGGAAGCTCTTTATCTGTCCTTTGAGTCTAAATGATAGCTTTGCTGGGTAGAGTATTCTTGGTTGTAGATCCTGGGTTTTCATCTCATTGAATATTTTTGCCAAACCCTTCTGTCCTGCAAAGTTTCTTTCGAGAAATCAGTGGCCAGTCCTATAGGTGCTCTCTTATAAGTAACTAATTGCTTTTCTCTTGCTGCTTTTAAGATTCTCTCTTTGTTTTTAAACTTTGGCATTTTAATTATGATGTGTCTTGGTGTGGGCCTCTTTGGATTAATTTTTGGTGTACTCTCTGAGCTTCCTTGGATTGTATGTCTATTTCCTTTACCAGGTTAGGAAAGCTTTCCATTATTGTTTCCTCAAATAGCTCTTCAATTTCTTGTTCTCCCTCTTCAGGTACTCCTGTGACATAAATGTTGTTACCCTTAATTTTGTCCCATAGGCTCCTCAAATTATTATTACATTCTTGGTTAACTTTTTCTTGCCATTCTAATTGGGTGTCCTTGGCTTCCACATCCTCTATATCGGTGGTCGATCCTCTTCTTCATTCCCTCTGATTCCCTCTGATATACTCTTCATCTCAGATAATGTGATCTTCATTTCTGACTGTTTCCCTTTTATAATTTCCATTTCCATTTTTATATTTTATATCTTTTTGTTAAAGTTGTCACTGAGTTCATCTACACTTCTCTTAATTTCATTGAGCATCTTTATAACCAGTGTTTTGAACTCTGCATCTATGACATTGCTTGACTCCATTTTTTTTAATCTCTCTTCTGTTCTTTCATATGGTTTCTATTTCTTTGTCTTCCCATTTTAGCTGCCATTCTGTGTCTGTTTCTATGTACTAATCAAAGTTCCTAAGCCTCCCAGTGTTATTAACATGGTTTTGTGTAGTAGGTGTCCAGTGGCAAAGTCCTGAGAGGGGTTAAGCTGCAGGCCAAGTTCAGCCCCAGCCTGTGCCCCTCCAGGGCCACGTGTTAAGATTCAGCAAGCAATCTAAAGATGCTATGCTTATAGTTGCCTCAAGAGGCCATGCCAGAAACTGATGTCAGCTGCCACCAGTGTGAGTCTTGGTGCTACTCAACAAGCTTCAAAGGACTCGCCGAGGACACAAGTGAATGTGGCTTGGATAGGGCCACGAGTTAGGGGAGGCAAAGTTTCAGGAATCCTTTGGGCAGAGCAACCTCTGTTATCCAGTTTGATGATGTCTCAACTATGGCAGTGCTGTATCCACACACTGGGAGGGGAGAGGGCTCAGCAAAGGAACAGTCGATACCGCCAGCACTTCTACCCAGGAGAAAGTCTTGTCTCCAGCCCTCACTCCGACAACTCAGTGTCCCCCTATAGGTCCCTGGTGCCTCCTGAGCAACGACCTAGTACTGGTGCTCAGAATGAGCTGGTCCATCACTGCCAAAGTCCAGTTGTGGACATGGCCCCTTGAAAGGGAGTGTCTGTAGCTGCCGTAGCCTCTCTCCCACTCAGCCACTTGGGACCAGACAGCCTCGCGTTTTTGTCCCTTCCTACCTCCAACCTTTGCAGGGCAATTTCTTATTTCTCTCCCTAGTTGTAGGGCTTCCATTCATCTAGGCCCCAGGAGACTCTGCTTGCTCTGTGTTTCTATCACAACTTTGATGTGGTCATAAGAGAGGATGAACAAAGAGTCTATCTTCTACACCATTTTGCCTGGTCCCACTTATTTTGTAGTTTAATTTCCATATATCCTCAAATCTCTCCAATTTTATTATAATTGACAATTTAAAAATATATACTTACGATGGACAACTTGATTTAACATATTATGCATTGTGAAATATTCATCACAATCAAACATACTCACCTCTTTACATAGTTATCATTTGTGTGTGTGTGTGTGTGTGTGTGTGTGTGTGTGTGTGTGTGTGTGTGGTGAGAACACCTAAGATCTACTCTCTTAGATTTCAAGTATTCAATACAATACTGTTAACTATAGTCACATTGTTGTATATTAAATTTCAAGAACTTATTCAACTTGCATAACTGGAATTTCGTACCCTTGACTAACATCTCCCCATATCTCTTCTCCACCCCACCCCCAATCCCCTGGTAATCACCATTCTGTTTTCTTTTTCTATGAATTTGATATTTTAGATTTAGAAATCATGTTGTATTTGTCTTTCTGCATCTGCTTATATCATTTAGTATAATGTCCTTAAGTTTCATCCATATTGTCACAAATGTCAGGATTTCCTTCATTTTTAAGACTGAGTAATATTCTTGTGTGTTTGTATGTATGCATGCATGCATATTATCCATTCATCTGTCGACAGATTTTTAGGTTTTTTCCTTATCTTAGTGGTTGTGAATAATGCTGTGAAGAACGTGGGAGTGCAGATATCTCTTTGAGATGCTGATTTCATTTGCTCTGGGTATAAAGCCAGAAGTAAGAGTGCTGGATTATGTGGTACTTCTATTTTCAACTTTCTGAGGAGCTTCCATACTATTTTACATAGTGGCTACACCAATTTACATTCATACTAACAGTGCAAAAGGGTACATTTTTCTCCTCATCTTCACCAACACTTATCTTTTGTCTTTCTCATAATAGCAAGTCTAACAGGTATGAGGTAATATCTCATGGTTTTGTTTGCGTTTCCCTAATAATTAAGTAAGTTGAGCACTTTTTCATATGCCTGTTGGCCATTTGTATGTCTTTTAAGAAATTCAGGTCCTTGCCCATTTTTGAATTGGGTTGTTTGATTTTCTACTATTGAGTTGTATGGATTCTTTATCTATTATGGATCATTTCCACTTTTTTAGCTATTATAAATAAGGTTTTTATGAACATTAACGTATGAGTTTTTGTTTGAATATGTATTCACTTCTCTTGGATATATACTTAGGAATTAAATTGCTAGGTCATAACTCTATATTTAATTGTTTGAAGAACTGCTGGGCTATTTACCAAAATGGCTGCACCATTTTGCACTCCCATCAACAATGTAGGAGGGTTCCAATTTCTCCACATTCTTGACAACATTTATTGTGTTGCTATGTTGTTGTTGTTCTTGTTCTTGTTCTTATTGTTGTTCTTGTTGTTATCCTAGTAGGTGTGAGGTGGTAGCTCATTGTGGTTTTGACTTGTATTGTCCTAATGGCTAATAATGTTGAATATCTTTTTGGGGCCTGATGACCATCTGTATATCTTCTTTGGAGAAATGTCTATTCAGATCCTTTGCTCATGTATTCATTGGGTGAGTTTTCTTTTTATTGTTTCTTGATTAGAGTTCTTTTTATACTCTGGATTTTCAATCCTTATCAGATAAAGTACAGATATTTTATTCAATCCTGTGGTTTCTAGTCACACTTTCTTTTATTTTCAATTAAGTTTGTTGGGGTAACACTGGTTAATATAATTATATAATATTCAGGTGTACATTACATTTGGACATCTGTATATTCTATTGTGTGTTTACCACCCAAAGTACAGTTTCCGACAGCTACCATATTTTTGATCCCCTATACCCACTTCACCCTCTCCATACTCCCCTATATTTCACTCCCTTTATCCCGTATACCTCCCCACTCCTCTCCCACCCCCTACCCTCTGGTAACCACTAGTCTATAGTCCATGTCCATGAGTTTGTTTGTCCTGTTCATTTGTTGCTTTTACATTTATATCCTACATATAAGTGAGATCATATGATTTTCAACGTTTTCTGTCTGGCTTATTTTACTTAGCATGATTATCTCGAGGTCAATCTATGTTGTCACAAATGGCAGTATTTCATCTATTCTTATGATTGAGTAATATTCCATTGTATATATGTACCACAGCTTCTTTAGCCAACCATCTATCATAGGACACTTCAGTTGCTTCCATGTCCTGGCCACTGTGAATAATGCTGCTATGAACATCGGTGTGTAAATATCTTTTTGGATGTGAGTTTTCAAGTCTTTGCAGTAAATACCCAGTAGAGGGATTGCTGGATCATATGGTAGATCAATTCTTAGTTTTGGGAGGAATCTCTATACTGATTTCCATAGTAGCTATATCAATTTGCAGTCACACCAGCAGTGTATGAGGGTTCCTTTTTCTCCACATCCTCTCCAACATTTGTTATTACCTGTTCTGTTGATTATAGCTATTCTGGCAGGTGTGAGATGGTATCTCATGTGGTTTTGATTTGCATTTCCCTAATAGCTAGCGATGTTGAGCATCTTTTCAAATATTTGTTGGCCATTTGTATATCCTCTAAGGAGAAGTGTCTGTTCAGGTCCTCTGCCCATTTTTTTGATTGGATCGTTTTTGTTGTTATTGTTGTTGTTATTGAGTGTATGAGTTCTTTGTATATTTTGGATATCAGGCCTTTATTGGATATATAGTTTCCCATTCGGATGGTTGTCTCTTTATCTTGTTGACAATGTTGTTGTTGTTGTTGTTGTTGTTGTCTTGCTGAACAGAAGATTTTAGTTTGTTATCATCCTATTCATTTATTTTCACTTTTACTTCCCTTGCTTTGTAGTCAAACTCATAAAATCCTCTTTAAGTCCAAGGTCCTTGAGTTTAGTTCCTGTGTTTTCTTCTATGCAATTTGTTGTTTCAGGTCTTATATTCAGGTCCGTAATCCATTTTGAGTTCATTTTGGTGTGTGGTTATAGACAACAGTCTAGTTTCATTCTTTTGCAGGTGGTTTTCCAGTTTTCCCAGCACCAATTATTGAAGGGGCTTTCCTTTCTCCACTGTATGTTTTTGGCTTTTTTGTTTAAAATTATTTGCCCATATAAACATGGGTTTACTTCTGGACTCTCGATTCTATTTCACTGGTCTGTGTGCCTGTTTTGCTGCCAATATCATGCTGTTTTGATTACTGTCACTTTGTAGTATAATTTGAAGTCGGGCACAGTGATGCCTCCAGACTCATTTTTTTTTCTCAGGATGACTTTGACAATTCGGGATCTATTTTGGTTCTATACAAATCTGATGATTTTTTTGTTGTATTTCTTTTTAAATGCTGATGGGATTTAGATGGGGATTGCATTAAATCTGTATAACGCTTTGGGTAATATAGTCACTTTAACTACGTTGATTCTTCCAATCCAAGAACATGGAATATCTGTCCATTCCTTTGTATCTTCTCTGACTTCTCTTAATAGGGTCTTGTAGTTTTCATTATATACATCCTTAACATGTTTCATTAAATTTATTTCTAGATATTTTATTCTTTTTTTTTTTTTGCAATTGCAAAAGGAATTATCTTTTCCATTTCTTTTTCTGACACTTCATTGTTAGAGTATAGGAACACTATGAATTTTTGAACTTTGATTTTTGTATCCAGAGACTTTACTGTATTTGCTTATTGTTTATAATAGTGCTCTTGTGGATTCTTTAGGATTTTCTATATAGAAAATAATGTCACCCATATATTGACAATTTGACTTTTTTGTTTTGTACTTGAATGCCTTTTATATCTTTCCGTTGTCTGATTGCACTTGCTAGGATCTCCAATGTTATATTGAATAACAGTGGCAACAGTGGACAACCTTGCCTTGTTCCTGATCTTAGAGGGAAGGTTTTTAGTTTTTCATTATTAAGTATAATGTTGGCTGAGGGTTTGTCATAGATGGCCTTTATTATATTGAGGTACTTTCCTTCTATACCAATTTTGTTAAGTGTTTTGATCACAAATGGATGCTGTATCTTATCAAAGGCTTTTTCCGCATTTATTGATATGATCATATGATTCTTAATTTTAAATTTGTTCATGTGGTGTATCACAGGAATTGATTTGCATATGTTGAACCATCCCTGTGCCTCTGGGATGAAGCCCAGTTGATCATGGTGTATAATTTTTTAATATGTTGCTGTATTCGGTTCACTAGTACCTTATTTAGGATATTTGCATCTGTGTTCATGAGAGATATTGGTCTGTAGTTTGTGTGTGTGTGTGTGTGTGTGTGTGTGTGTGTGTGTGTGTTATTCTTACCAATTTTGGTATCAGTATAATATTGGCCTCATAAAATGAGTTGGGAAGTATGGTCTCCTCTTCAATTTTTGGAAGAATTTGTCAAGAATAGGTATTAAATGTTCTTTGAATGTTTGATAGAATTCTCAGGTAAAGCCATATGGACCTGGATTTTACTTTTTCTTAGTTTTTTGATGATTGTTTCCATTTCTAAACTGCTGATTGGTCTATTCAGATTTTCCAGTTCTTCTTGATTCAGTCAAAGAAGATTGTATTTTTCTAAGTACTGATCTATTTCTTCTAGGTTATTAAATTTGGTGTTATATACTTTTTCATAGCATTCTTGTATGATCTTTTTTTTCTAAGATATCAGTCATAATTTCCCCTCTTTCACCTCTGATTTTGTTTATTTGTGTCCTTTCTCTTTTTTCTTTAGTGAATCTAGCCAGGGTTTTGTCAATTTTATTAAACTTCACAAGGAATCAGCTCTTTGTTGCATTTATTTTTTCTATTGTTTTTTGTTTGTTTGTTTTCAATTTCATTTATTTCTACTCTAATTTTGATTATTTCTTTCCTTCTGCTGAACTTAGGCTTCATTTTTTCTTCCTTTTCTAGTTTTTTAAGATGAAGTGTTAGATTGTTTATTTGGGCTCATTCTTGTTTTTGGAGATAGCAGTGTAATGATATGAACTTTCCTCTTATAACCGCTTTTGCCATGTCACAAAATTTTTGATATGTTGTACTATCATTATCATTCATTTCTATGTATCTCTTGATCTCTTTATTTCTTCTCTGACCCAGTTATTCTTCAGTAATTTGTTGTTTAATCTCCATGTATTTGTGGTTCTTCCTGATATCTTTTTACAGTTGATCTCTACTTTCAAAGCATTATGATCAGAGAATATGGTTGGTATAATTTCAACATGCTTATATATTTTTTGTGATATTTTTATTTTATTTTATTTATTTTTTAAAGTTTTCTGTGGTAATATTGGTTAATACAATTATATAATTTTCAGGTGTACATTATAAATTGACATCTATATATTCTATTGTGTGATTACCACCCTGAGTCCATTTTCCTTCAGCTACCATATATTTGATCTCTTTTACCAACTTCACCCTCCCCCAATCCTCCAATTTTCACTCCCTTTACCCTGTCTACCTCTTCCTTCCTCCCACGCCCCCTAACCCCTGGTAACCACTAGTCCATTGTCTATGTCCCTGTGTCTCTGTTTGCCCTGTTCATTTGTTGCTTTTAGGTTTATATCCCACATATAAGTGATATCATGTGATTTTCAACTTTTTCAACCTGACTTATTTCACTTAGCATGATTATCTCGAGGTCCATCCATGTTGTCACAAATGGTAGTATTTCATCCCTTCTTATGGCTGAGTAATATTCCATTGTATATATGTAGCACAACTTCTTTAGCCAATCATCTATCGTAGGACACTTCGGTTGTTTTCATGTCCTGGCCACCATGAATAATGCTGCTCTGACCATCGGTGTGCAAATATCTTTTCGAATATGGGTTTTCGAGTCTTTGGTCAACCCTCTCATATTTGATGAGGCTATCTCTGTGTCCCAGTATGTAGTCAATTCTTGAAAATTTTCCATGTGCACTAGAGAAGAATGTATACACAGCTTTTTGGGGATTGAAGGCTCTGTAAATGTCGATTCTGTCCAGTTGGTCTAATATGTCATTTAAGGATGTTATTTCCATATTCATCCATATTCATTTTCTGTTTGGATGACTTGTCCATATCCGACAGTGGATATTTAGGTCACTACTACAACAGTGTTTTCGTTTGTTTCTCCCTTTTGTACTGTTAGTAATTGCTTTATTTATTTCAGGTCTCCCTGATTGCGAGCAAAGATATTAATGTGTTATGTCTTCTTGGTGCATGATTCTCTTTATCATTATAAAGTGTCCCTCAGTATATTTCTTTGCCTTTTTTTATTTTGAAGTCTATTTTGTCTGATATTAGTACCACTACTCTCACTTTTCTCTGAATGCCATTTGCTTGAAATATTATTTTCCACTCTTTCACTTTGAATCTATATTTGTCTTTGGAGCTATCATGTGTCTCCTGGAGGCAGCATATGGCTGAGTTTTGTTTCTTGATTTATTCTGCAACTCTATGCCTTTTTATTGGTGAGTTCAGTCCATTTACATTTAGGGTGATTATTGAAATTTGAGGTCTTCTTATAGCCATGTTATCTTTTGCTTTTTGGTAGCTCGGCAGCAGTGCCCAGGTATCAAAGCAGAAAGCAGAGAAGTGGGGATAGCGGAGAAGCGAGGATGGCAGAAAAACAACAGTTGATTATTACTAGCCATGGTTGAAAAACGTGAGGCTGAGCCGCAGCGCCCATCTCCCAACCCAGAGGGCCTCTCCCTCCATAACCTCCAAGACCAAACACCACAGAGCCCCAGGGGATTCTGAGCAAATACTATCAAAACTGTCATTAACACTGACAGGAACTGAGACTGAGGGTAACAAGCATGATTGAATACTATAAGGAAAAAAAACGGTATTACTAAGGCTTTATATAAAGCAAGGATACAAGAGGATTAGATGCCACCTACTGGAACCAAAAGAAAAGTGCATTCTTAGCAAAAGGCTAAAGATAATCATTGTATAATAAATCTCCTTTCTTGAAAAAAAATAAAAAGCAGAATACACTTCCATTAATGCCCAGGCAGAGAAATGGTCCATTAAACACCAAGAACAACCAAGGCAAATAGGCATCTCAGAAAGAAAGAGAAAAATCTCCAGAAAATAAGCTGAAAGATATAGAATATGTGACTTAAATGAAAGAGAATTCAGGATGGTAATTCAGAAAAAACTCAATGACATCTGAAAGGAGTCATATCAACAATTTCAGGAATTGAAAAAAACAACTGGATGAGCAGAATGAGTTCTTTAGCAAGGAGATTGAAACCATCAAAAAGAACCCAATAGCACTTCTGGAGATGAAGAACACACTGCAAGAGTTGAAAAATGAAATAGCAAGCTTCGGAAATAGAGTCGACCAAATGGAGGAAAGGATCAGTGATATCGAAGACTGAAATCTAGAAATAAATTGAAGGAAAAAGAGAGATACTAAAGAATGAAAAATAATGAAAGAGAAATAAAACAACTAGCTGATACCATCAGGAGAGGAAACATAAGAATAATGGGCATTCTCGAAGTGGAGGAAAAGGAGCAGGGACTAGAAAGCATTTTCAGACAAATAGTTGATGAGAATTCCCAAATCTAAGGAATGAGCTGGAGCCTGGAATTCAAGAGGTCAACAGAACACCCAATTATCTCAACCCTAAAAGGCCTTCACCAAGACACATTGTATTAAAATTATCAAAAATCAATGACAAAGACAAAATTCTCAGGGCAGCCAGGGAGAAGAAAACGGTAGCTTAGCCAATAATAATGTATCTGGCAAAACTTTCCTTTAGATATGACGGAAAAATAAAGACCTTTCCAGAAATACAAAAATTGAGGGTATTCTCCACTATGTGCCTGCATTACAGGAAATACTGAAAGGAGTCAGCTCACATAAAACAAATGACAAAAAAAAATACATAATTAGGACTAAAGTGACTATCAGGCAAATAGAAGCAGAAGAGTGCAACCCTTACTAAGAACAGAGCTTTATAAGCTTAAACAATAAGAAGAGATTTGATTTAGCAAGAAAGTAATGGACATTCAGCATACATAGGGACAAATTTAGACAACAATGACTAAAAGAGGAGGATTCAAAGATCCATTTTCACAAAGGGGAATGGAGATAAAGCACATGCAAAAGAAAATGGACTACTATATATATATATAACTATCATTTGCATATTCATAATGGTAACCAAAAGCCAAAGATTCTGACCTGAAGCATAAGTAATATAAAAATGTAGGACCAAAGGGAAAACCCACAGAACTCAACCAAAATAAAAAATAAATAAATAGAACAGACACAGAAGGACAAGGAATCAATGGGAACACCAAGCTATCAGAAAGCAAAAGGTAAAATGGCTATAAGAAGACCTCTTGTTTCAATAAGCACCCTAAATGTAAATGGACCGAATTCACAAATAAAAAGGCACAAAATTTCAGAATGGATCAAAAAAAAAAAATCCAACCATACTTGTCCAAAGACAAGTAGACTCAAAGTGAAAGGGTGGAAAATGATATTTCAAGCAAATGGTATTCAGAGAAAAGTGATAGTAGTGGTGCTAATATCTGATGAAATAGACTTCAAAATTAAAAAAGGTAAAGAACGATACTGAGGGACACTTCATAATGATAAAGGGAATCATGCACCGAGAAGACATAACACTTGTTAATATTTATGCTCCCAATCAGGAAGACCCGAAATATATAAAGCAATTACTAATAGAACTAAAGGGAGAAACAGACCAAAACACTATCATAGCAGGGGACCTAAATACCCTACTGTCGGATATGGACAGATCATCCAAACAGAAAATCAGTATGGAAATAACATCCTTAAATGACACATTAGACCAACTGGACATAATTGACATTTATAGAGTCTTCCATCCCAAAACAGATGCTTATACATTCTTCTCTAGTGCATATGGAACATTCTCAAGGACTGATCACATACTGAGATACAGAGATAGCTTCGACAAATATAAGAAGGTTGAAATCATACCAAACGTATTCTCTGATCATAATGCTTTGAAAGTACAGTTCAACTGTAAAAAGAAAGCGGTAAAAACCACAAATACATAGAAATTAAACGACATGCTACTAAAGAATAACTGTGTTAGAGAAGAAATAAAAAGAGAGATCAAAGATGATAATGATAATGATAGTACAACATATCAAAACTTCTGGGACACGGCAAAAGTGGTCATAAGAGGAAAATTCATATCATTACAGGCCTATCTCAAAAAAACAAGACTGAGCCCAAATAAACAACCTAATGCTTCATCTTAAAAAACTAGAAAAGGAAAAACAAAGGAAGCCTAAAATCAGCAGAAGGAAAGAAATAATCAAAATTAGGGCAGTAATAAACGAAATTGAACACAAAGCAAAAACAGCCAAAAATATAAATGCAACGAAGAGTTTGTTCCTTGAGAAGGTTAATAAAATTGACAACTCCCTGGCTAGACTCACTAAAGAAAAAAGAGAAAGGACACAAATAAACAAAATCAGGGATGAAAGAGGAGAAATTACAACAGACATCACAGAAATACAAAGATCATACAAGAATACTATGAAAAAGTATACAACACCAAATTTAATAACCTAAAAGAAGTGGATCAGTACTTAGAAAGATACAACCTTCCTAGACTGAATCAAGAAGTACTGGAAAATCTAAATAGACCAATTAGCAATATGGAAATTGAAACAATCATCAAAGCCTACCAAAATGTTAAAGTCCAGGACCAGATGGCTTCACCAGTGAATTCTATCAAACATTCAAAGAAGATTTAATACCTATTCTCCTCAAACTCTTCCAAAAAATCGAAGAGGGGCTATCCTTCCCAAATTGTTTTATGAAGCCAATATTACTCTGATACCAAAACCTGGTAAAAATAACACACACACACACACACACACACACACACACACACACACACACACACACACTACAGACCAATATCCTTCATGAACGCAGATGCAAAAATCTTAAATAAGATACTTGCAAACCGAATACAGCAGCATATTAAAAAGATTATACACCATGATCAAGTGGGCTTCATCCCAGGGGCATAGGGATGGTTCAACATACACAAATTGATTCCTGTGATACACCACATAAACAAATTAAAAAATAAGAATCACATGATCATGTCAATAGGTGCTGAAAAGCCGACAAGATATAGCATCCATTTATGATCAAAACACTGAACAAAATTGGTATAGAGGACAGTACCTTAACAATAAAGAACATCTGTGACAAACCCTCAGCCAACATTATACTTAATGGTGAAAACCTAAAAACCTTCCCTCTAAGATCAGGAGGCAAGGCTGTCCACTGTCACCACTGTTATTCAATATAACATTGGCGGTCCTAGCAAGTGCAATCAGGCAAGAGAAAGATATAAAAGGCTTCCAAATATGAAATGAAGAAGTCGAACTGTCACTATTTGCAGATGACATGATTCTCTATATAGAAAAGCCTACAGAATCCACAAAAACACTACTAGATGAAATAAGCAAATACAGTAAAGTCTCTGGATACAAAAATCAAAGTTCAAAAATCCATAGCATTCCTATACTCTAATAATGAGTGTAAGAAAAATAAGTGGAAAAAATAATTCCTTTTGCAATTGTAACAAAAAAAAAATAAAATACCTAGGAATAAATTTAATGAAGCATGTGAAGGACCTAAATGATGAAAACTATAAGGCCCTATTACAAGAAATCAGAGAAGATACAAAGAAATGGAAAGATATTCCGTGTTCTGGGATTGGAAAAATTAACATAGTTAAAATGACCTTACTACCTAAAGCATTATGCATATTTAATGCAATCTCCATCAAAATATCATCAGCATTTTTTAAAGAAATAGAACAAAAGTCATCAGATTTGTATGGAAGCACAAAGACCCTGAACTGTCAAAATCCTCCTGAGAAAAAAGAACAAGGCTGGAGGCATCACTCTGTCCAACTTCAAATTATACCACAAAGCGACAGTAATCAAAATGGCATGGTTTTGGAAAAAAAAAAAAAACAGACACACAGACCAGCGCAACAGAATCAAGAGGCCAGAAGTAAACCCATACTTATATCGGCATATGATTTTCAACAAAAGTGGCAAAAACATCCAGTGGAGAAAGGAAAGCCTCTTCAATAAAAGGTGCTGGGAAAACTGAAAAGCCACCTACAAAAGAATGAAACTAGACTCTTGTCTATCACCACACAACAAAATTAACTCAAAATGGATTAAGACCTGAATATAAGACCTGAACCAACAAATTGCATAGAAGAAAACATAGGAACTAAACTCAAGGACCATGGTCTTAAAGAGGATTTTATGTATTGTCTCAAAGGCAATGGAAATAAAAACAAAAATAGTTGAATGGTACTACATCAAACTAAAAAGCTTCGGCATCGCAAAAGAAACCATCAACAAGGTAAAGAGACAACCGTCCAAATGGAAAAGTATATTTGCAAGCAATGCCTCCAATAAAGGCCTGATATACAAAATATACAAAGAACTCATACACTCAATAACAACAACAATAACAACAAAAATGATCCAATTCAAAAAAATGGGCAGAGGACCTAAACAGACATTTCTCCCTAGGGGACATACAAATGTCCAGGAAATATTTGAAAAGATGCTCAATATCGCTAGCTATTAGGGAAATGCAAATCAAAACCACAATGAAATACCATCGCACATCTGTTAGAATAGATGCTATCAACAGGACAAGTAATAACAAATGTTGGAGAGGATGCAGAGAAAAAGGAACACTCATAGACTGCTGGTGGGACTGCAAATCGGTACAGCTAGTATGGAAAACAGTACGGAAGTTCCTCCAAAAACTAAAAATTGATCTACCATATGATCCAGCAATCGCTCTACTGGGTATTTACCCCAAAGACTTGAAAACTCACATCCGAAAAGATATTTGCACACTAATGTTCATAGCAGCATTATTCACAGTGGCCAGAACATGGAAGCAACCAAAGTGTCCTATGATAAATGGTTGGCTAAAGAAGCAGTGGTACATATATACAATGGAATATTACTCAGTCATAAGAAAAGAGAAAATACTACCATTTCCGACAACGTGGATGAAGCTCGAGATAATCATGCTAAGCGAAATAAGCCAGACAGAAAATGTTGAAAATGACATGATATCACTTATATGTGGGATATAAACCTAAAACAACAGATGAACAGGACAAACAAATGGGGCAGATGGACATGGACAGTAACCAGTGGTTACCATAGGGGAGGGAGGAGGTGCAAGGGGATAGGTAGATGGGGTAAAAGGGGTCAGAAAGAAATCTAACTACGGTTGGTAGTTAGTAAATATATATATTTACATTGTGTTTTATATATGCCTTACTGTTAAAATGTACAGCTGAAACTTACTGGATTTCATTAACCAATGACACCATAAAAAATAATTAATTTTTTAAAAATGTATCATCAAAGAAACATTTATTGAAGCCATCTTAAATAAAGCACTGAAATGGTAGTACAGTTGGCAGCAGCATAGACTACAGATGTGGCTCTTTTCAGCTATCTTTTCACAACAGAAGTCCTTCTTAGAGCATGAGAAAAGTTGGATGAGTTATACACATACACACACATGCACACATGCACACATGTGTGCACACATACATACCCACAGGCACACATACTGGAAACCACATAGGGTAATTCTCCATTTTTTTCCTTCCTCTCTTCCATCCTTCCGTTCCAAAGCACCTTCCAGAAAAGCATATTCGTATGTAAGAAATAATAAAAGGTCCACTTTGGCTGTTAGACATTTAGTAATCCCACAGGATAGGGCAGTACAAAATAAAACTGTAAAGGTCCTAGACAGGCCTTGACTGCCAGGCTTGGGAACTCTGAAGTTGGTAGGCAGTGGGGAGCCACTGGAATGTAGCGAGTAAGGAAATACTACTTTTTACTTGGTGTTTCAAAGCAAATAATCTACTGGCATTGTTTAGAATTGATCAAAGAAACAACCTGGGCAAAAGACGGGGAGACCAAAATGTTTTATTAAATTATATGAAAACTTAATTATTTCCACAAAAATCTTAGCTTATAATGTAAAGAAAAATTACTGTTATACAGAGCCCAGTCAGACCAGTGAAGATACTTATACTCTCTTATGTTTTTGTTGATTAAAATATATGCAAAGGTCCTGCGATCAAAAACATAATAAAGAACACAAGAGTCAATGCTGTAGGAACCAGAGTGTCTACATCCCTTTCCAATGTTTTTTTTTCTTTCATATTACTTTCAGGTATATAGTACAACGGTTAGATATTTATATAGTTTATAAATTGATCACCCCGATTGCTTTACACCCATCTAGCACTACACACAGACATTACAATAATATTTACTATATTACCAATGTTATATCCTACAAACCATGGCTGTTTTGTAGGCACTAATTTGTACTACATCATTCCTTCACCTTTTTCACCCAGCCCTGCATCCAGTTTGTTCATTGTATCTGTGAGTCTGTTTATATTTAGTTTGTTTTGTTCCTTTGTTCTTTAGATTCCACATATAAGGGAAATCATATGGTATTTATCTTTTTCTGCCTGACTTATTTCACTCAGCATAATACCCTCTAGGTCCATCCATGTCATTGCAAATGGTAGGATTTCATGTTTTTAATGGCTGAGTAATATTCCATTGTATATATGAACCATAACTTCTTTATCCAATCGTCTATTGATGGGCACTTAGGATACTTCCATATCTTGGCTTTTGTGAATAGTGCTTCCTTTGGTGTACATAGGGGTGCATAGATATACACAAATTAGTGTTTTGGATTTCTTTAGATAAATATGCAGAAGTGCAATTGCTGGGTCGAAGGTAGATCCATTTTTAATTTTTTGAGGGACCTCCAAACTGTTTTCCAGAGCAGCTGTACCAAATCAAAGAATTTGATTTGGAAATAATTAAGTTTTCATATAATTTAATAAAACATTTTGGTCTCCCCCATCTTCTGCCCAGGTTGCTTCTTTGATTACCAGTCCCACCAGCAATGTGCAAGGGTTCCCTTTCTCCACATCCTCATAAACATTTGTTTTTTGATTTATTGATGATAGCCAATCTGGCAGGTGTGAGGTGATATCTCATTGTGGTGGTAATTCGCATTTCTCTGATGATTAACGACCTTGAGCATCTTTTTGTATATCTATTGGCCAACTGTATTTCCCCTTCAGAGAAATAACTATTTAGATCTTCTGCCCATTCTTTAGATTGTTTGTTTGTTTGTTGTTATTGTTGATTTGTATGAGTTCTTTATATATTTTGGATACTAACCCCTTATCAGATGTATCATAGGCAACTATCTTCTTCCATTCAGTAGCTTGTCTTTTCATTTTGTGGATGGTGGCCTTTGCTGTGCAAAAACTTTTTTAGTTTGATGTTAGTCCCATTTATTTATTTTCTCTTTTGTTTACCTTGCCCGAGGAGATATATCCAAAAAGAAATTGCTAGTAGTATTATCAGAGAGTTTATTGCTTATATTTTCTTCTAGAAGTTTTATAGTTTGGGGTCTTACATTCAAGTCTTTAATCCATTTTGAGTCTATTCTTGTATATGGTGTAAGAAGATAGTCCAGTGTCATTTTTTTTGCATGTATCTGTCCAGTTGTCCCCAACACTATTTATCGAAGAGACTGTCTTTACCCCATTGCATATATTCTTGTCTCCTTTGTCATAGATTAAACGAGCATATAATGTGGATTTATTTCTGGGCTCTCTATTCTGTTCCATTGATCTATGTATCTGTTTTTATGCCAGTACCATGCTATTTTGATTACTATAGCCTTGTAGTATACTTTGATATCAGCATGATACCCCCAACATTGTTCTTCTTTCTCAAGATTACTGTGGCTATTTGGGATCTATCGTGGTTCAATATAAATTTTAGGATTATTTGTTCTAGTTCTCTGAAAAGTGCCATTGGTATTTTGATAGGGGTTGCATTGAATCTATAGATTGCTTTGGGTAGAATGGCCATTTTAATGATGTTGATATTTCCCACCAATAAGCAAAGCATATCCTTCCATTTTTTTTTGTATCTTCTTCAATTTCTTTTTTTAATAACATAATTTTCTGAGAACAGGTCTTTTACCTCCTTGGTTTACTTGATTCCTAGGTATTTTAGGTATTTCATTGTTTTTGATGAAATTGTAAATGAGATTGTTTTCTGAATTTCTTTTTCTGAAAGTTCATCATTGGTGTATAAAAATGTAACCGACTTCTGAATATTAATTTTGTATCTTGCTATCTTACTGAATTGATTGATCAGTTCTAAGTTTTTTTGTGGAATCTTTAGGGTTCTCTATATTTAGCATCACATCATCTGCAGACAAGGACAGTGTTACTTCTTCCTTTCCAACTTGGATGCCATTTATTTCTCTTTCTTGTTTGATTGCTGTGGCTAAGACTTCAAATAAAACATTAAAAAGATGTGGTGAAAGAGGGCATTTTTGTCTTGTTCCTGATCTTCAGGAAAATGCTTTTAGCCTTTTCCCATTGAGTATGATGTCAGCTGTATGTTTGTCATATGTGGCCTTTATTATGTTGAGGTATGTTCCCTCAATTCCCACTTTGCTGAGAATTTTTATCATAAATGGATGCCGCATTTTGTTGAATGCTTTTTCTGCAGCTATTGATATGATCCTATGATTTTTACCTTTCGATTTGTTAATGTGGTGTAGCACATTAATTGATTTGCGGATATCAAACGAAGCTTGCATCCCATGAATAAATATGGTGTATGATATTTTTAATGTATTGCTGAATTTGGTTTGCTAGTATTTTGTTGAAGAAATTTTACACCAATGTCCATCGGGAATATCAGCCTATAGTTTTTTGTTTGTTTGTTTGTTTGTTTGTTTGGTACGATCTTTGTCTGGTTTTGGAAAATCAGGGTAACGGTGGCCTCATCAAAATAGTTAGGGAGCTTTCTCTCCTCTTGAATTTTTTGGAATAGTTTGAGAAGAATAGGTGTTAGTTCTTTGAATGTTTGCTTAAATCACCTGTGAAGCTGTCTGGTCCAGGACTTCTGTTTTCTGGGAGTTTTTGGATTACTGATTCTATTTTGTTGATGATTATCGGTCATTTCAGATTTTCTGTTTCTTCTTGACTCAGTCCTGGGAGATTGTGTTTCTAGTAATGTATCCATTTGGTTCAGAATGTCCAGTTTGTTGGCATATAATTTCTTGTAGTATTTTCTTATAATCTTTTGTATTTCTGTAGAGTCCATAGTTACTTTTCGCCTTTCATTTCTGATTTTATTGATTTAGGTTCATTTTTTCTTGATGAGTCTGGTTAAAAGTTTATTAATTTTGTGTATCCTTTAGAAGAAGTAGCTCTCAGTTTCATTGATCTTTTGTACTGTTTTTCTATACTCTCATTTATTTCGATTCTGATCTTAATATTTTCCTTCTTTCTACTCACTTTGGGTTTTATTTGCTTTTTTTTCTATTTATTTTAAGTATTAAGTTAGACTGTTTATTTGAGGTTTTTCTTGTTTCTTGAGGTAGGCCTGTATTGCTATGAATTTCCCTTTTAGGACTGCTTTCACCGTGTTCCATAGATTTTGAGCTGTTGTGTTTTCATTTTCATTTGTCTCTAGGTATCTTGTGATTTCTTCCTTGATCTCACATTAGCCCACTCATTCTTTAGTAGCATGTTTTTTAGCCTCCATGTGGTTTTGTATTTTCCAGTTTTCTTCTTGTAGTTAGTTTCTCATTTCATAACATTGTGATCAGAGAAGACACAATCTTCTTAAATATTTTGAGCTTTGTTTTGTGTTCTAACATGTGGTTTACCCTCTGAAATGCCCCATGTGCACTTGAGGTAAATGCATATTCTGCTGCATTGGTGTGAAATGCTCTGAAAATATCTATTAAATTAATCTGGTCTAGTGTGACAATAGCACTGCTGTTTCCTTGTTGATTTTCTGTCTGGAAGATTTATCCACTAGTGTCAATGGAGTGTTAAAGTCTCCTACTATGAGTGTATTACTGTTGATATCTCCTTTTATGTAGGTCAATAACTGCTTTATATATGTATATGCTCCTTTGTTGGATGCATATATGTTTACTAGGGTTATGTTCTCTTGTTGTATCGATCCCTTTATCATATATAATGCCCTTCTTGGTCTCTTATTATAGCTTTTCTTTTAAAATCAATCCCTTTACTTTCAGTTCATGTGTGTCAATTGATCTGAAGTAGGTCCTGTAGATAGCATACACATAGATCTTGTTTTCTTACTCATTCAGCTAACCTATGTCTTTTGGATGCACTATCTAAGCCATTTACATTTAAAGTGATTATTAATAGGTACATAATTTTTGCCATTTTATTATTTGTTTTTATGAGTTTTTCCCCTTTCTTATTTTTTACAGAAGTCCTTTTAACATTTCTTTTAATACTAGCATGTTGGTGATGAATTCCTTAAGCTTTTTACTGGGTAGGAAGCTCTTTATCTCACCTTCTACTTTAGTTGATAGTCTTGTGGAATAGAGTAGTCTTGGTTGTAGATTCTTGTTTTTCATCACTTTGAATATTCCTTGCCAATCTCTCCTGGCCTGCAAAGTTTCTGTTGAAAAATCAGCAGATATTCTTATGGGAGAATCCTTATAAGTAACTAGCTGCCTTTCCCTTGCTGCTTGTAAGATTCTCTCTTTGTCTTTAACCTGTGGCATTTTAATCATGACCTGTTTATATGTGGGCCTCTTTGAGTTCATCTTGTTTGGGACTCTCTGAGCTTCCTGGGCTTGTATGTCTATTTCCTTCACCAGGTTAGGGTAGTTTTCAGTCATGATTTCTTCAACTAGGTTCTCAATCCCTTGCTCTCTCTCTTTTCCTTCTGGTATCATTATGATGCAGATATTGGTATGCTTCATGTTGTCCCATAAGTCTCTAAACTATCCTCATTTCATTTAAAGGATATCTATTAGCTTTATTTTTCAGATATTTGCATATGATTTTAATAGTGATTCAGTGGTGAATCAATTAACAAATTGTTAAATTAAAATATATTGAACTTTAAAAAAGAATCTTTCTCTTGTTTTTATTTTTTAATGTTCATCGGTCATTAAAATTTTTTTGGTCTTTTTTTCTGGCTTCATTGAAATATAAGAGACAATTAGTTACTCATATTTACATTGTACAATTCAATGAGTTTTTTCAATTATAGTTGGCATACAATAATATATTCATTTCAGTTGTACAACATAGTGATTAGAGATCTGTATAACTCATGAAGTAGTCACCCCACTAAATCAAGTACTCCTCTTGCCCTTTACATGTTTTTTACAACATTGACTATTTTTATTATGCTACATTTTAAATCTCCATGTCTATTTTGTAACCACCAAATTTTACTTCTTAATCCATTTGCCCTTTTTCACCATCCCCCCAAACCCTTTCCATCTAGTAGCTCTCAAAATATTCTCGTATCTATGAGTTTGTTTCTGTTTTTGTTGTTGTTATTTATTCTGTTCTTTAGATTCCACATGCATGTGAAATCATGTGGTATTTGTCTTTCTCTATCTGACTTATTTAATTCAACATAACACCCTATAAGTTTATCAAGGCAATATCTTTGTCCATCCCCTTCCTTTTAGTCTCTGTGTGTCTTTTAATCTGATGTGAGTCTCTTGTAGGCAGCATATGTAGGGGTCTTGTTTTCTTATCCATTCAGTTTCCCTATCTTTTGGTTGGAGCACTTAATTCTTTTCTATGTGAGGTACTTGTTGAAAAATATGCAGTTATCGCCATTCTTTATTCATGTTTTTGATACATGTTTCTTCTTCTTTAAGAAGTCCCTTCAACGTTTCCTGTAATACTGGCTTGATGTTGATAAATTCCTTAGTTTATTTTTGTCTGGGAAGCTCTTTATCTGTCCTTCAACTCTAAATGATAGCTTTCCTGGATAAAGTATTCTTGGTTGTAGATCCTGAGTTTTTAACACTTTGAATATTTGGTGCCAAACCCTTCCGTCCTGCAAAGTTTCTTTTGAGAAATCGGTTGCCAATCTTATGGGAGCTCCCTTGTAGTCAACTAATTGCTTTTCTCTTGCTGCTTTTAAGATTCTCTCTTTGTCTTTAAACTTTGGCATTTTAATTATAATGTGTCTTAGTGTAGGCCTCTTTAGGTTTCTTTTTTGGGTGACTTTCTGAGCTTCCTGAGTTTGTATGTCTATTTCCTTCACCACGTTAGGGAAGTTTTCCATTATTTCTTCAAACAGCTCTTCAATTTGTTGTACCCCTGTGACACAGATGTTGTTACACTGGGAGGGGGGACGGCTCAACGGAGAAACAGTGGTTACCATCAGCACTTCTCCTGGGAGAAAGCCTCACCTCCAGCCCTCACTCCAACAACTCAATGTCCCTCTATAAGTCCCTGGTGCCTCCCAAGCAGTTGACCTGGTGCTGGTGCTGGTGCTGAGAGTGAGCAAGTTTGTTACCAGGAAAGTCCGCTCGTGGACATGGCCACTTTCAGAGGTGTCTGCAGCTGCCAGCTGTAGCTGCCACAGCCTCTGTCCCACTCAACCACTCGGGATCAGGAAGCCTCGAGTCTTCACCCCCTCCTACCTTCTACCATTGCAGGGTGATTTTTTATTTTTCTCCCTAGTTGCAGTGCTTCTGTTCATCTAGATCTGAGGTGACTCTGCTTGCTATTTGCTCCGTGTTTCCATCACAACTTTGATTTGGTCACAAGAGGCTTGAACAAAGCTTCTATCATCTATGCCATTTTTTCCCTGACTCAAACTATCCTCATTTTTAAAAATTCCTTTTTCTTATTGTTGTTCTGATTGGGTTTTTCTGCTACCTTGTTTTCCAGCTTGCTGTTTCAATCTTTTGCTTTGTCCAGTCTACTGTTGTTTCCATCTAGTGCTTTCTTCATTTCGGTTATCATATTCTTAATTTCTGACTGTTTTTTTTTAAATGATTTCTATGCCTTTTTTATGCTTACTATCTTTCTATTGAAGATCTCACTGAAATCATCCATTCTCCCCCTAAGTTTATTGATCATCCTTATAACCATTATTTGAACTCTGTGTATGGTAGGTTGCTTGCCTCCATTTCGTTTAGATTATTTTCTGGAATTTTTCTCTGTTGTTTCATTTTTGAAATGTTTCTTTGTTTTCTCTTTTTATTAGCCTCTCTGTGTTTGTTTCTATGTGTTGGAAAGATTTGTTTCATCTTTCAACCTGGGCCAGATGGCTTTATGTGGTAGGTGTCTTGTGTGGCACAGTGGCACAATCTCCCTATTCACCTGTGCCGGGGGCTCTGTATGTGATCTTTATGTGGGTTGTGTTTGTTCTTCTGTTGTAGCTAAGGCTTTATTTCTGTTAGCACATCAGTGGATGGGATTAATGCTTGGGCTGCCTAACTGTGGGAATTTGCTACACCCTCAGGGTATGTGTTGCTGTGTGGGGTCTGACCCCACTGAGTAAGATTTCCCTAGCAGGCTTGTGTACTTGTTGAGACCACCCTTTGGGTGTACCACATATGGGGCTAGTCAGGAGTTGCTCTGTCGTGGTCTAGCAGCAGCCTCCAGGTGTGTTGGTTTTGTGGTCCTTGGGAGGGGCTACCCAGTAGGCCAAGGTCAGCTGCTGCCTTTGATAGCTCAGGGCTACCTGTTGGGAGCAACGGCGATCTACAGATGTTTACTGCCTGTGCTGAAAGAGACAATGCTCTAAGCTGAAGTCTGGTTACCCTTGTGCCAGGCCTGGGGTGGTTTACTAGAAGGATTGGTGCCCCTCAAAGCCTGAGGTGGCCCGTCAGTTGTCCATAAGACTCCACAACTGGAAGAGTTTCTGTTGCGTGGTACTATAGAGTTGCTTTTAGGAATCACCTAGATGGAACCTCATTCCCCAGAGGCCTCGGAGGTATCACTGCAGCCCTGGAGCTAGAGATTTTTCCAAGAAGTCATCTAGAGAGGAATTGATACCAGCACTGACTTGCCAGCTTTCACAAACCTGTTTGGAATTGGAGGCCAGAAGACAAAAATATCCAATAATTTTCTCTTATGATTATGGCAGCTGAGAAAGTCCCACGATCTACCATCTATAAGCTGGAGACCAGAAAAGCCCGTAGTGTAATTCCAGTTAGTCCACAGCTCTGAGCACCAAGGAAGCTGATCGTGTAAATCCCAGTTCAAGGACAGGAGAAGACCTGGCTCAAGCAGGCAGACAAGTGAAAAAATTTCTTATAAAATGATACTGGTCTCAAACCCTACAAAATGGAGCTCCACCCTTGGATATGTTGTAAGGTAAGGTTTTGTTTGCAGAATTTTAGTGCGACCTTTTCTGAGGCAGAACATTGTGTTGGGGGCAGAGGAAGGAGAGTGGTAAATGAGGGTGGGAAATGCTGGATTGTGATTAACCAGATAATGAACCCCATCTGCTTTTAATCAGCCCCTTCCTGTTCTCCCAGACCTTTAAACTTTTAATATTAATGGAAACAGATTTAAATTCTGGAAAGAGCTATTCTGGAAAATAATTGGATATTTACTAGGTGAAAAGTGAAATTGTGCAGGCATTTCATAGGGTTTGGTATTTGACAGGTGCCATTTTTCTTTCCAATGTGTTGCATACCTCTATTTTATAAACCGATATGGATAGTGGCATAAAAAGATTACAGGTTTGCATCGTGCTGAGTCCTGGGAATATTTTTCCAGAGTGGGGGAAGCGGGTATTGCTGGGCAGAAAAAGAGAACTTCAGCTAGGGACAAGGCTGAAATACTTGAATTGGTAGGGCCGAATTATTTGAAAGTAAAGAATGACAAGTCTTTAAAAGAAATAGAGCCATGTTCAAAAATGGAGATTGTACCCAGAGAGAGACATTACTTATGGAACTATCCTATGAAAGTCTGTCTCCATCTAGAAACATAAAGTCTCCATTGGCTTCAAAAAGGACTTTGTAGTTAAAAGAAGTAGGAAAACACTGAAAGGGAGTGGGGAACTTTTATTAAAACGAAGTGCAGATCCCTCCAGGGTTGTAGGCAAGCAGAACAAGGGTTGACTGATCTGTTAGGAAGGAATGAAGAAGAGCTGCCCCAGTAGGTTGACTCAATCCCCTTGGGTTCTGTCCTTGGAGAGTCTCTCACTTCAATTGTTACTGCTGTGAGCATCACAACCCCCATATGTTCTTCCTTTAATGGTCTGGCTCTAGTGAGAACAGAGCACTTCTTTGGGGAATTCCTCTAGATATAGTTGAAATAGGCCATAATTTATTTGTAGTTCCAGTTAACTGGTCTAGTTTCACCAGAATTTTAGCTGCTTTTTGGCTCTCCTAGATCCTTGTTCATCTCAACACGGCTGGCGCCGTCTTATTTCCACCTAGAGAGTGTGATCACTCAGTAATCTTCCCTTCCAGCCAAAAAGGAGAAGAGCTCATTTTCATGATCCAATTTTTTTTTCTCAAACAAATCATTAGTTCTGGTTTTCAATGTGAAGAATGCTTTTTTCCCCCCATCGATTGGCAGGATGAGGTATGTTTTTTTTTATCTGTGTATGCGATGTTGGTCACAGATGAGGCTGGGCAGAAATGTCTGGACTGCTCAGTGCAAATTGAGCCACTGCTGGGAGAACCCGCACCTATTGACAAAGTAGTATATTCAGGTCTCAAGGGACAGACAGAACTACTTTGCATGACTCTATTTATGTCCTTTAAGGAGGACATTCTAGGAGCGTTAGGGAAGTATCTCAATCAAGTAAAAAGCTTTCTTCTGTAAAAGGAGTCTTGGATGGCCATATGTGCCATTCAGCCTTTTCAAAAAAAAATTAGATGATTACTTGGAGTAAAAATTAAATATTTTAGCGTCTTCAGATTCATGAAGAATATGGTACACTTTCAGCTTATCCTGAAAAGTAGGCCTTTTAGAGCAATATTCTTGCAAATGAAGAAACTGAGGCCAATTTACAGAAAGTCACTCAGTAAATCACTAACAGAGCCAGGACTAGCGTCCAGGCTGCTTCAATGCCAGGGCAGTGCACTGTCAGGTAAAGAACTTTGGGAAACCAAATTAAGGCAATAGAATTAAGCTTCCTGGATCACAGAGAGATCAAACCCAGGACCAAGGACATTTCATTATTGCTTTCTAATCCAAGGTTCTAAAGGGCCCCCATCTGGTATGGGAATCCTGAGCAAGAAAAGATCTCTTTATTCCCACCAGGTTCAGTCCTAGCACCTGGTCTCTTTGGTTATAGCTATAAGATAGTCCCTGGTGGAAAATTTTTGTTACTTTCTCTCCCAATTATTGCTTTCACTCCTCTAAACTTATACTGGAAACTATGTGTGTTCTGTGAAGTTCACAGAATGTATGTCTGGAGTAAATTGGATAGAGGAAGAAAAGGAGGGAGTGGAGAGGGCAGTGATGAGTTTCCTTGAATCCAGAGGCCAAACTCAACCCAACCATATGGAATACCTTGGGCTATATCTCCTGAGGAGTGTTCATCTTCAACGGATTATTCAGAGAGACTTGCTGTTGACCATATACCCTCCAAGGATCACCATTCCTAGTCTGCAACTTTCTTGCTTTTCAAAAACCCAGCTGAAAAAAACTACTGCCCATTTATAGTTTGAATAATAATACAGTTTACCTATGTGTCAGAAATTCACTTTGTAGGATATCTCTGGCGATTATTTGAAATTCACTTTGTAGGATATCTCTGGCGATTAGATGAAATTCATGTAACATAAAATTAACCATTTTAAAATTAACAGTTCAGTGTCATCTAGTACATTCATGATGTTGTGCAACCACCACCTCTGTATAGTCACAAAACATTTTCATCACCCTGAAAGGAAACCCTATACCCATTAAGTATAACTACTAATTCCCTTCTCTACATAATCCCTGGCAACCATCAGTTTTCATTATTCCTCTGTTGACTTACCTATTCTGGATATTTCATATAAATGGAATCATACAGTATGTGACCTTTGGTGTCTAACTTCTTTCACTTAGCATAAAATCTTCAAGATTCATCCAAGTTGTAGCATAAACTAATACTTCAGTCATTTTTATGGCTGAATAATATTTCATTGTCTGGGTCTACCACAGTTTGTTTATTCAGTCATTCGCTGATGGGTTTTTGAGTTATTTCCATTTTTTGGCTATTGTAAATAGTGCTGCTATGAATGTGTGTGTACATGTTTTCGTTTAAGTATTAATTTTCAGTTTTGGGGGGTATATATCTAGGAAAGAAATTGCTGGGTCTTATGGTAATTCTGTTCAAATTTTCAACATACTGTATGACAAATTTTTAATATCATTCTGACTTCTCTTGACCACTTCTCAAGCTCAGTGGCAATATCCTCCCATTTTATAGCTGGTTGATGTTCAGGTGATATTAATTGATTTTAAAACTAGTCTATTTAGTCTAAAACTAATAAAATGCAAATTTTCAAGTACGTTTTATTGCAAATTCATTATGAAATGCTTTCAAAATCAAACAGGAAATTATTTTTAAATTATAGACCAGCATTAACTACTAGAACATGTTGCACTTTTCAGCATGGTAGCCACTAGGCACATGTAACTATCAAGCACATAAAATGTGGCTAGTAAGGCTAAGGAGATGAATTTTAAATTTAATTTAAAATTAATTTTTATTAAAAATAAAAATTAAATTTAAATAGCCACATTTGACTAGTGGCTACCACTGTTATAAACTGCAATTCCAATCTTTTCCAGCAGAGTAAAAACTGAAACTCATCCACAAGCAGTATTTATTTTTCACATTAGTGAAGAAAAATAGCCTTGGATATGCTAAAAAAAATAAATTTTCTTTGTAAATATCAAGCATAAATATCAAATATAAATGCTGGTAAGATTGGTGCAAGAAATGATATTTTCAAATAGTGTGGTGGCAGTGTAAATTCATTCATTCATGTATTCATTTATTTATTTATCCATATTATTCTATAAATGTTTTAGTTGAATGCTTATTATGTGTCAGGCACTGTGCTATGTGGTGAGAACAAAGATATGAATAAGACATAATCCCTCCCCTCAAAAGTTTACAGTCAAGTAGCCAGGTAAGCACAAAATTGCAATATGATGGGATGATACTAATGGTTTTCAGTTTTTCAAGGATTCTCTTTTCTCCACATCCTCACCAACACTTGTTATCTCTTGTCTTTTTGAGAGGTAATAACTCATTGTGGTTTTGATTTGCATTTCCCTGATGATGTTGAGTTCCTTTTCATATGCCTGTTGGCTATATCTGTCTTCTTTGGAAAAAATGTCTATTTAGTTATTCTGCCCATATTTAAATTGGATCGTTTGGTTTTTTTTGTTATTGAGTTCCATGAGTTCTTTTATATATTTTAGATATTAACCCCCATCAGATATACAATTTGCAAATATTTTCTCCCATTTTGTAGGTTGCCTTTTCATTTTGTTGGTGGTTTCCTTTGCTGCGCACAAGCTTTTTAGTTTGATGTAGTCCCGCTTGTTTATATTTGCTTTTGTTGCTTGTGCTTTTGGTATCAAATACAAAAATTAATCACCAAGATTGATGTCAAGGGGATTGTCTCCATGTTTTCTTCTAGAAGTTTTATAGTTTCAGGTTTTATATTCAAGTTTTAAATATATTTTGAGTTAATATTGTATATGGTGTGAGATAGTGGTCTAGTTTTTCCAACACTGCGTCTTGAGGAGACTATCCTTTCCCCTTGTACATATGCATTGGTTTATGTCTGGGCTCTCCCTTTTATTCCACTGATCTACGCATCTGCTTTTATGCCAATACACACAGTTTTGATTACTAAACTTTGTAATATAATTTGAAATCAGGAAGTATGACATCTCCAACTTTATTCTTCTTTCTCAAGATAATTTTAGCTATTTGGTATCTGTGGTTTTATACAAATTTTAGGATTGATTGTTCTATTTGTGAAAAACACCAGTGGAATTTTGATAGGGATTTCATTGAATCTGTAGATAGCTTTAGGTAGTATGTACATTTTAATGATATTTTTTCTTATAATCCATGAGTATGGAATATATTTCCATTTATTTGTGTCTTCAATTCCTTTAGTCAATTTGTTATAATTTGGGGTATATAGATCTCTCACTTTCTTGATTAAATCTATTCTTTTTGATGCAATTAGAACTGGGATTTTCTTAATTTTTTCTAATAGTTTGTTATTCATGTACATAAACACAACTGATTTTTGTATATTGATTTTGTATCCTGTAAATTTACTTAATTCCAGCAGTTTTTTTTTTTTTGGTGGTATTGTTAGGATTTTTTATAAATAGTATCATGTCATCTGAAAATAAAAACGGTTTTACTTCTACTTTTCTGATTTGGATGCCTTTTGTTTCTTTTTCTTGCCTAGCTACTTTGATTAGGACTCCCACTACTATGCTGAATAAAAGTGGTAAGACAGCATACTTGTCTTACTTCTGATTTTAGAGGAAAGGCTTTCAGCTTTTCATCAATGAATATGATGCTTGCTGTGGGCTTGTCATATCTGGCCTTTATAATATTGAGGTAAGTTTCATCTATACTCAGTGGTTTGAGAGTTTCTATCATAAAAATGTTAAATTTTGTCAAATCCTTTTTTTTCTGCCATCATTGAGATAACTATATGATATTTATTCTTCATTTTGTTTTCATGGTGTATCACATTAGCTGATTTGTGGATGTGGAACCATTCTTGCATCTCTGGAATAAATCTTACTTGATCATGGTGTGTGATTTTAAAAATATATTGTTGCATTTGATTTGCTAATATTTTATTGAGATTTTTGCACCTAAGTTTATCAGAAATATTGTCCTCTATTTTTTTTTTTATTGTAGTGTCTCTCTGATTTTGGTAGCAATCTAATTTTGGCCTCAAAAATTGGTTGTGTTTTCTCTTCTTCCAATTTTTATAGGAGTTTCAGAAATATCATTAACAATTTTTTAAGTACTGACTTTTCAGTGCTAAAAAATTTATATGTATTATTTCATTTAATCCTTGCAATAACCCTGTGAGTTATGTATGATTATCCCCATTTTACAGACAAGGAAGCTGTGGCTTAAAGAAATTAAATAAATTGACAAATTAAATTAGTTGCATTGTAAATGCCACAGTTGAAATATATACAAGGTACAGTCCCATCACAAATAAGAGAGTAATTCACTATGTTTGGAGTGCAGGTAGGAGTAGAAGGAGGGAAACAGTTGGATTTTGAAGGATGTGCAAAAAATATGCCCACAACAATCCATTTGGCTATATAGCTTAAATTTTTTTTTCACATAATTTGATCTAGTAACTCTACTTAAGGGAATTTATCTCAAGGAAACATCCAAAAGTAAGGGGAAGAAAACTTACATGAATGAGAGTGTTCATTTCTCTATTATTTATAATGCTGAGCAATTGGAAGCAATCTACACGTTTAACAACAGGAGAATGGTTTAAAAAATTATGGTCTCTCTACTCTGTGGAATATTAATACAACCACTGAAAAAATTAAATGGTAATTAAGAAGACCATGTAACAATATCAAAAATACTTACAGTATGATGCCAGGTGATAAAAGCAAAACATTGCATTATATGTTAACTATGAATTCAATTATGGAGACTATGATTCCATATGAACAGGGCTACAAAGGATACACACACAAGAGTTAAGGTAAGTTTATTTTTCTTTTTTCAAAATGTTATTTAATATCATTTTATTTTTTACTATAAAATAAGGGGAAATTTAACAAAAGACGTCAAACCTTTTCCCTGGTTTTAATGTGACCTCTTACTTGTTCCAAATAGTCATTTGCACTGGAAATTTTGAGATTCCTTTTTAAGTGGATCTGACGTGGAAAATATAGTGCGGTCTGTTCTGTCTTAGCCAACTCAGAATTAGTCTCTGGGTAATGAAAGTAAGTTGAGAAATGTTTTCTTTGCAATGTTTGAATGGCCTTGATTTTATAGTGAGGTACAACAGAAATAACATTGCTGTCAAATATTTGCTGGTGTTTATGAAGGCATGAATAAACGAACTAACGAGCGACAATCATTCCATTTTCAAAATACCTTTCTCCTGGGACTGGAGTAGGATACTGAGAGTATTTCTTTTTAATTTATGTGATGACATTAATATAGATAGAAGTTTTGATTTTGATAATGGGATGCTGCTGATAGACAGATTTGGAAGGGAATGGGAGAAGGATATATTTGTTTTTCTTAAGTTGTCAGGATGACTTAGTTGTACAACTACAACCTCAATTATGTGATCACCTTGGTGTGATGTGAGTAAGCCCTTGAGACACAAAATCCATTTACTAATGGGACCACCACAAGTCTGAGAAAAGCAATACAGAGGTACCGTTTTTGTGCAGGGTTAATTTCTCATCTAACAAATATGGTTGACCGTTAGACCTAGCATAACATATTGGCTAAGAGTCACACAGATTAGACCTCAAATTCTGGCACCCCATTTGCTAGCCATGTGACCTTGGTAAGTTATTTCAACTTTCTATGCCTCAGTTTTCTCATCTGTAGAAAGGGAACAGTAATAGAGCTTACCTCATGGAATTACTTTGAGTAGAATCACAATACCTAGTGCTCAGCATAGTATCTGACACAAGCTGATAGCTTAATAAATGATAACCACTATTATTAGCATGTGTAAGTAACAGGTTGTTTACTTGTCTTTTTCCTCTATTATACTATAAATTACTTGAGGGCAGGGAGTATGTGTGACTTGTTCACCATTGTAACCCCACACCTTAGTACATGGTTTGGGACAGAGCTGTTGCCCAAGAATTATTTGTAGATGTTTTGTATTCTTTTATGATATTGTTAGTCAGATGTGGCCACAAGAGGAGGCAGAGGGGATCCTCAAGAAAACAAAGATTATTATGCTCACAGGTACAAGAATCACTGCACACCCCACAGGGACACATGGGAGGGAGACTAGGGTGGTCAGGAGGCAAAGGCAGGAACAAGGGAAAGGTTTAAGCTGTAGCCTTTATTGAGCTTTTGGTTGAAAAGGCAAGGCAGGGCAATGTAAAGAGTTTTAAGTTGGCTAGTTTGAATAATTTCCATGGGCTTTGGGCTATAGTGGTATTCTCCAGGTTTCTGGCACCTGGCCTTGAGATGGTTAAGGAAGAGAAATATTGTCTGGGTGTCAGGGCCAGACAGAGGAGATATGGCTTTAGATTGGTCAGTTTGCATATCAAAAGTATACTATTGGCTAGATCTTTTGCTATTTCTAAAAATTAGCTAGCCCTAGGAGGAGCAGTCTTTCTCCAGGTAGAAAGGTTTTTTAATATGTCAAAACATCATAATGTACAGGAAATTTAAAATATTTATAATACAGTAGAATGAATTTAATGACTGCCTAGTGGTTTTTGTAAATACCAGGAAACATGAGATGTAGCTCCTGCTCTTCAGGAGTTTACGGACATTGTATATGGGGTAGGGTGTGAGGCAGAGAGATGTGGACAGTCATCTGGGGGTTTAAGGGAACAGGTATTCAACTTAAAGCCAGAAAACCAGATTTTAAGTACTAGTTCTTACTAGCTATGTGGCCTTTGAAATACCAGTTAAGCTTTCTGAGCATCAGTTTCTTCAACCCTAAAATGAGAATAATAATAATAATAATAATAATAATAATAATAATAATAATAAACCTCCAAAGTGTTTTGAATTCATGTGATAAATATGGATAAATACGCTTTGTGAACTGAAAAGCTGTGTATAAAACAAAAGAGGTGTTATTATTCTAAGTAATATCAATGCTATGCTAGAAATGGTGTTTCAGATGGGTGGATCTTATTCTCTGTAAGAACTATATAGGATCTGCGAAAGAAAGAGATCAAACACTAAGTGTTCATGAGATTAGTATTATTATACTGTTTGTCAGTTACAAATGATATTTGTTATTCTTCACCATTTAGAGATAGAGGATAAGGCTTAAGAAATGATCTGTATTTTATCATTTCTAATCTTTGCTTAAATTGTTTCTAAGATTGAGGCAAGTGATTGAGAACTCTTGAGATTGCCAAATTTTCCATCTGCTGCAATAATGAATGATATCAAAGCCAGTTTGGAAGTGTGATGGTGAAATTAAACATTGAAGTTTGTTTGTTTGTTTGTTTGTTTATACATACATTGGTAAATGAAATCTAGTGAGTTTCAGGTATATAATTTAACAGTATGTATATTGCACTGTGTGTTAACCTCCCATAGATTTCTTTCTGTCACCACATATTTGACCTTTCTTGCCCTGTCTACCTCTCTCTTCCTCCCCCACTCTCTGGTAACCACTAGTCTATTGTCCACGTCCATGGGTCTCTGCTTGTTCTGTTCATTTGTTGTTTTTAGGTTTATATCCCACATATAAGTGATATCATGTGGTTTTATACTTTTTCTGTCTGGCTTATTACGCTTAGCATGATTATCTCGAGGTCCATCCATGTTGTCACAAATGGCAGAATTTCACCACTTCTTATGGCTGAGTAATATTCCATTGTATATACGTAGCACAGCTTCTTTATCCAACCATCTATCATAGGACACTTTGGTTGCTTCCATGTCCTGGCCACCATGAATAATGCTGCTATGAACATCCATGTGCAAATACCTTTTCAGATATGAGTTTTCAAGTCTTTGGGGTAAATACCCAGTAGAGGGATTGCTGGATCATATGGTAGATCAATTCCTGATATTTTAAGGAACCACCATACTGTTTTCCATAGTGACTGTACCAATTTGCAGTCCCATCATCAGTGTCTGAGGGTTTATTTTTCTCCACATCCTCTTCAACACTTGTTATTATTTGTCCTGTTGATAACAGCTATTCTAACAGGTGTGAAATGGTATCTCATTGTGGTTTTGATTTGCATTTCCCTAATAGCTAGCAATGTTGAGTATCTTTTCATATGTTTTTTGGCCATTTTTATGTCCTCTAGTGAGAAGTGTCTGTTCAGGTCCTCTGCCCATCTTTTGACTGGATCATTTTGTTCTCGTTGTTATTGAGTTGTATGAGTTCTTTGTATATTTTGGATATTAGACTCTTATCGGAGGGATTGTTCACAAATATATTTTCCCATTTGGATAGTTGTCTCTTTACCTTGTTGATGGTTTCTTTTGTGGTGCAGAAGATATTTAGCTTGATGTCATCCCATTCATTTATTTTTGCTTTTACTTCCCTTGCCTTTGAGGTCAAATTCCTAAAAACCTCTTTAAGTCCAAGGTCCATGAGTTTAGCTCCTTTGTTTTCTTCTATGCAATTTGTTGTTTCAGGTCTTATATTCAGGTCTTAATCCATTTTGAGTTAATTTTGTTGTGTGGTGATAGACAAGAGTCTAGTTTCATTCTTTTGTAGGTGGCTTTTCAGTTTTCCCAGCACCATTTATCGAAGAGGCTTTCCTTTCTCCACTGGATGTTTTTGGCTCTTTTGTCGAAAATTATTTGCCCACATAAACATGAGTTTACTTCTAGATTCTTGATTCTGTTCCTCTGGTCCGTGTGTGTGTGTGTGTGTGTGTGTGTGTGTGTGTGTGTGTGTGTGTGTGTGTGTGTGTGTTTGGCAATGCCATGTCGTTTAGATTATTGTCACTTTGTAATATAATATGAAGTTTGTCAGAGTGATGTCTCCAGACGCATTCTTTTTTCTCAAAATGGCTTTGGCAGTTCGGGGTCTATTGTGCTCCCATAGAAATCTGATTATTTTTTGTTCTATTTCTTTATAAAATGCCGATGGGGATTGCATTAAATCTCTATAATGCTTTAGGTAGTAAAGTATTTTTAACTATGTTGATTCTTCCAATCCAAGAACACGGAATGTCTTTCCATTTCTTTGTATCTTCTTTGATTCTTTTTAATAAAGTCTTATACTTTTTATTATATAGGTCCTTCACATGTTACGTTAGATTTATTCCTGGGTATTTTATTCTTTTTGTTGCAATTGCAAAAGAAATTATTTTTCCACTTCTTTTTCTGACACTTCATTATTAGTGTATAGGAATGCTATGGATTTTTGAACATGAAGTTTTTTTTATTATCTCCACTTTCAAGTTCCTCCCCCTGTCCTCGTCCTCCTGAATGACTCCTCAAAGTGTTTTAGCCCCTGAGCTGTGGTAGAAATAGCAAACTAATTAACCCGAGGAATGGGAGGGGCAAGCCTATGCATAGGTAGGCAGAGGGGTTATTCTAATATTGATTTGATTAGTGGGCAAAGGAAAAGCACAAAGAATATGGAAACCAGATATATAACCATATCTGATATATTCTTCCTTAAGTAGATGCTCCAAATCTTTGAACTTACTTGGTGATCTGCCATTGTTGTTAGAATCATTAGGTTGTCCTTGTGTTTGTCCCAAGAGGAGTGGATATAATGGATTCCCAGTACCTGGCACCATAGGATACTAAGCAGTTGTAGAAACAATGTTTTCTGGCATGTTCAGAAAGGTCAAATACAACTGTGACTTATGCAGATCAATTTATACTTTGAGGGTAAAAACCTAAAATGCTTGATTCTGTACGGGAGGAAAATGAATTCCCTTTACCTTTCGTTTTGTTTCATGGCAAATTATGGTCAGAGGCTGAGATTGTCTTCACCAGTAGTTTGTTTAACAAAGGTTTACTGTGGAAATTATAATGATTTCACAAGCCAATAGCATGCACAATGTCTCTTAATAAGCCAATAAAGAAATAACATACTCCCAACCAATGATAGATTAATCATAATGTTCTAGGCAAGGGAGATGAAAAGAATAAAGTTCAAATTTAGTTGAGGTGGACATTTATGTGAGGCTAGCTTAGCCAACCAAGAGCTGATATGCAATTGCCAGCACAAAAGTAAAAGTCCCCTGTCGTTAGAGCCAGTGGCTAGAGAATGAAAAGCCAGTGTTGGGCAAGCAAGAGGATCTCTCCCTCTCTCTCTCTCTCTCCCTTTGTCTCCCTCTCCCTCTCCTTCTTCCTCTTCCTCCTTCCCCCTCTCTCCCTCCCTTCCTCCCTCCCTCAGGTCATTGAGTGGTTTTCACCACTGCCAGTAAAAGACTTGCCTTTACCAGGCAGCACAAAGGTCTTCAGAGAGCTATTTAGATCTGCAAAGAGTAGCCCTTCCCAGACTGAATACTCTTAGATAGCCCTCTTAAATTTTTGGTATTGATACTCCAAATACCCTATCGCCATAGTTATTTTACCACAATTTTATTTGATAATCCTTATGCCAAAAAGAAATCTTTTAGGGTGACAAATTCTGCCCCCCATCAATTTGATTACTTTTAAGTTTTCTTCATAGAGAAATTAAGCTGGGAGGCTCTTGTGCTGTAGTTAGACAAACAGACTTTGAGGTCACATGGTTTGGGGTTTAAATCCAAGCTCTGCCCCTTAAAGGCTGGGTAATGTTGAGGAAGGTCGTCACTGTACTAGTTTCCATCTGAAAAATAAGAAAAAAAATTGTAAGGATTTAACATGACACTGTATACAAAGCAACTGGCACATAAGATTTTTGAAAAATTGATGGTTAGGGGAAAAAAATGTATATTTTTGTTTTCTCTTCTAAAGAAACAAAAGGGAGTTCTGATCAAGATGATGGTTTACCTCCTCCTAGGACTGCATTAAAATTACAACCAAATTATAAAACAAACAGCTTGGAGAACCACCTGAATCTAACTAAACATAACACATACATCTGAGGATATAAAGAAAAAGCCACATCGAGACCAGTAGAAAGGGCAGATATGCGAACTGAGTTGATTCCATACCGGTGCATGGCGGTTGAGCATCGGGAGGGAGAGCATGGCTGCAGAGACCCCTCAGGTAATGAGGGGCTCTAGTCCCACATAGGGCCTCCCCAGTTCAGGATTCCAGTCCTAGGAGGAGGAGTTCCCACAAAACATAACTGTTAATATGAGTAGGGATCCTGGCCATCTGGATGAGACAGAAGGAACCTGAAAACCCAGAAGTTCCCCTTAGAGATTTTATGCACTGATTCACTCACTTGCAGAAACTCACCCTGGGTACCGGTGGTCAGCAGCTCAGGAGGCACAAGAGACACACAGGGAGGGACTGAGCTGTGTGGTGCCAGAGCGAGGTCTGGAGTGACAGCCACAATTGTTCCCTTGTCGGCCCTCCTCTGGGGCAGTCTGTAGATGGGTGTCATCTTGCCTTGTTGTACCATCCCCCTACACTTCCAATTCTGAAGCTGCTTGGCCTTGTGAGATCTGCCCACGCACCCCATGGTTTTCTGGGACCTCACCCCATCCAACCCACAAATTGCCTGTGTTGGCCTGTTGCCAAGCAGCCAGCCCCACCTATGCCTTCCTGGGGCCATGCATTCATGGGCAGGCAGCAGTCCTCAGCTCTCATCACCTGTGTGTGGCTGTACTTTATAGGAAAGTTTTGGTGGTGGGCCACTGGTGCCAGTCTGAACTGCAGCATCTCTGGGGTGGATCACTGGGGTCTACAGGCCCAAGGTGAACAGCAGCTGGCCTCACTGTGATCTGTGACACTTAGCAGGGGCCTAAGGACTTAGCTCTGGCAGCAATCTGAATTGTCCTGATACAGATTGCTCCACCTCATATCTCTCTGTGATCCCACGCCACCCAATCCACAAATGGCCCACAGTGAGCCCATTACTGGGCAGCCAGCCCCACCTTGTACTTGCCCTGGGCCACAAATTAGACAGCAAACAACAGTTCTCAGCTTGCATGGCCCCTGCTTGGCCAGTGCATCCTAGGAGAGACTTTTGGTGGCAGGCCACAAAACCTGCCCCAAGCACAGTATTTCATGAACATATTTTAGGTGTCTGCAAACCTGAAGCTGGCAGCGACTGACTTAACTGCGATCTGAGACTTTCACAGGAAGCTGCAGGTTCAACACTGGAACAAAACCTGATTGTGGATTGGCCAGGTGAAATTTGCATGCTTTTTTCCGATGACTTTCTGGGTCGCTGACCTACTCAACTCTTATACCCACCAAAAGCTCTTATGGCTGAAAACATATGGGCAACTAGTGGACAGCCTCAAGACTTAAGGTGCACTGGTCCTTTTGCTGAGCCACTACAGGCCCGATACAGGGAATAATTGATCTTAGCTTGAAGCGTGGTCTCTCCCACTTGCCTCCAGATCCAGTACATGCAGCAACCATTCGTAGATCATACCAAGTAACCATGAAAAATCAAAGGCAACCACTGGCCTTGGCCTACTTGGGAGCCCCTCCCAAGAGGCCCCAGAGCCAACAGAACTGGAGGCTAGCGTCATACCACAACAGAGTACCACCTTATTAGCCCCATAAGTGGAACACCCAAAGGGTGGTCTCAATAGGTACACAAGCCTGCTGAGGCAGATCCTACTCCAAGGGGTCAGCTCCCATGCAGCAGCTCATACCCTTTGGGTGTGGCCGATACCCACAGCCAGTTAGCCTGAGAGTCGGTCCCATATACTATCGTGCTAACAGCAATCAAGGATTAGCTACAGCAGGAGAACACATACAACCCACACAAAGAACATGCTCACAGCTTCTGACACAGGTAATCACAGAGACTGTGCCACTGGGCCACACAGAATACCTACTACATAAGGCCACCTGGCCAAAGCTTGGAGATGTAACAAGCTTCCTAATACATAAAAACAAGCACAGAGAGGCAAATAAAATGAGAAAACAAAGAAACATGCCGCAATGAAACAACATGAGAAAACTCTATAAAAAAAAACAAAAACGAAAAGGTGGCAAACAACCTAGCAGAGACAGAGTTCAAAACACTGATTATAAGGTTGCTCAATTAATTGAGGAAGAGTATAGATGATCTCAGTGAATACTTCAACAGAGGGAAAGAAAGCATAAAAAGGGACATAGAAACCATAAAAAGAACCGGTCAGAAACAAAGAATACGATAACCGAAATGAAGAATACACTAGATTGAATCAGCAGTAGATTAGATAAAGCAGAAGATTGAACTTGTGAGTCGGAATATAAGTTGGAAAAAACAACCAATTAGAACAGTAAAAAGACAAAAAAAAATGAGGAAAGTTTAAGAGATCTCTGGGACATAATCAAACACACCCATACCATAGGGATATAAGAAGGAGAAGAGAGAGAACAAGGGATTGAAAACCTAGTTGAAGAAATAATGACTGAAAACTTCCCTAATCTGGTGAAGGAAATAGACATACAAGCCCAGGAAGTTCAGAGAGCCCAAACAAGAGAAACCCAAACAGACCCACACCAAGACACATCATGATTAAAATGTCACAGGTTAAAGACAAAGAGAGAATCTTAAAAGCAGCAAGAGAAAGGCAGCTAGTTATTTATAAGTGTACTCCCATAAGAATATCTGCTGATTTTTCAACAGAAACTTTGCAGGCCAGAAGGGATTGGCAAGAAACTGCAACCCAGACTACTCTACACAGCAAGGCTATCAATTAAAGTGAAAAGTGAGTAAAAAAACTTCCCAGACAGGAAAATCTAAATGAATTCATCACCAACATGCCAGTATTACAAGAAATGTTAAGGGGACTTCCATGAAAAGAAGTAGGGGGGAAAAAAACAAAAATACGAATAATAAAATGGCAATACCTATGTACCACTGATAATCACTTTAAATGTAAATGGGTTAAATGCTGCAATCAAAAGATATAGGGCAACAGAATGGATAAGAAATCAAGACCAGTACATATGCTGTCTACAAGAGATCCATTTCAGATCAGATTACACACAGAGACTGAAAATAAAGGGACGGAAAAAGATATCTCATAGAAATGGAAATTTAAAAACCTGGAGTAGCAATACTTATATCAAACAGAATAGACTTTAAAGCAAAAGCTATAATAGGAGACAAAGAAGGGCATTAGATAATAATAAAATAATCAATACAACAAGAAGCCATAACCCTAGTGAACATATACACACTCAACACAGGAATGCCTAAATATATAAAGCAATTACTGACTGATATAAAGAGAGAACAATGGTAATACGCTCATAGCAGGAGATTTTAATACCCCATTGACACCAATAGACAGATCTTCCAGACAGAAAATGAATAAGGAACAGCTGTCTTAAATAACGCACTACAAAAAACAAGTGGTGGCGAGGATGTGGAGAAAGGAGAACCCTCATATGCTGTTGGTGGGATTGAAAATTGGTACAGCCACTATGGAAAACAGTCCAAACGTTCCTCAAAAAAATTAAAAATGGATCTACCTATAGACACAGCAATTGCATTTCTGGGTACTTACCCAAGGAAAACCGAAACACTAGTTTATAAAGATCTATCTACCCCTATGTTCACCAAAGCACTATTCACAATAGCCAAGATATGGAAGCAACATAAATGCTCATTGACAGATGTTTGGATAAAGAAGTTATGGTTCATATATACAATAGAATATTACTCAGCCATAAAGAAATGATATCCTACCATTTGCAACAACATGGATGGACCCAGAAGTTATTATGCTGAGTGAAATAAGTCAGACAGAGAAAAACAAATACCACATGATTTCACTTATATGTGGAATCTAAGGAACACAAAGAAAGAACTAATCAAAAACAGACTCACAGATAGAGGACAATCTTGTGACTGCCAGAGAGGAGGGGGTTTGGCGACTGGGAGAAAGAGGTGAAGGGTTAAAGAAGTACAATTTACTTTTGAGAGATGGTCAAGAGGATGCGTACGTAGTCAGCAGTAATGGTCACAGCATAGGGAATATAGTTAGCAGTAATGTAATGGCTGTGTGTAGAGCCAGAAGGGTGATAGAGTAATCGGGGATTCATTTCATAAACTGTATAAATGTCTAATGTACTGTATACTTGAAACTAAAAATAAAATAAAATGCTGATAAAAAAAAGAGACCAATGAATGAATCAGAAAAAACAATAACACATTAGACCAGTTGGGCTTAATTGATCTTTTCAGTGTCTCATCTCAAAGCAGCAGAATATATATTCTTAAGTGCATATAGAACATTTTCCAGGATAGCCCATATATTAGGCAACAAAACAAGTATCAATAAATGTAACAAGATTGAAATCATATCAACTGTCTTCTCTGATCATAATGGTATGAAAATAGAAATCAACTACAATAAAGCTGGAAAATACACAAACACATGGAGGCTAAACAATATGCTACTAATCAATGAATGGATTAGCAAAGAGATCAAGGAAGAAATCAAAAGATACCTTGAGATGAATGAAAACACAATGAATCAAAATCTATGGGACACAGCAAAAGCAGTCTTAAGAGAGAAATTCACAGCAATACCTGCATACCTCAGGAAACAAGAAAAATGTCAAATATACAAAAAAACCTAGAAAAACAACAGCAAATAAAACCCAAAGGGAGTAGAAGAAAGAAAATAATAAAGATCAGAATGGAAATAAATGAAATAGAGTATAGAAAAACAATACAAAAGATCAATGAAACCAAGAGCTGGTTCTTTGAAAGGATACACAAAATTGATAGACCTATAACAAGACTCAGAAAGAAAGAAAGAAAGAAAGAAAGAAAGAAAGAAAGAAAGAAAGAAAGAAAGAAAGAAAGAAAGAAAGAAAGAAAGAAAGAAAGAAAGAAA
>NW_011889329.1:1410793-1428564 GCF_000151845.1 Pteropus vampyrus | reverse complement strand
GAAAGAAAGAAAGAAAGAAAGAAAGAAAGAAAGAAAGAAAGAAAGAAAGAAAGAAAGAAAGAAAGAAAGAAAGAAAGAAAGAAAGAAAGAAATTTATTAAAATTGATTTGTGGATATCAAACGAAGCTTGCATCCCATGAATAAATATGGTGTATGATATTTTTAATGTATTGCTGAATTTGGTTTGCTAGTATTTTGTTGAAGATTTTTATACCAATGTCCATCGGGAATATCAGCCTATAGTTTTTTGTTTGTTTGATATCCGCAAACTCTCTGATAATACTACTAGCAATTTCTTTTTGGATATATCTCCTCGGGCAAGGTAAACAAAAGAGAAAATAAATAAATGGGACTAACATCAAACTAAAAAAGTTTTTGCACAGCAAAGGCCACCATCCACAAAATGAAAAGACAAGCTACTGAATGGAAGAAGATAGTTGCCTATGATACATCTGATAAGGGGTTAGTATCCAAAATATATAAAGAACTCATACAAATCAACAATAACAACAAACAAACAAACAATCTAAAGAATGGGCAGAAGATCTAAATAGTTATTTCTCTGAAGGGGAAATACAGTTGGCCAATAGATATACAAAAAGATGCTCAAGGTCGTTAATCATCAGAGAAATGCGAATTACCACCACAATGAGATATCACCTCACACCTGCCAGATTGGCTATCATCAATAAATCAAAAAACAAATGTTTATGAGGATGTGGAGAAAGGGAACCCTTGCACATTGCTGGTGGGACTGGTAATCAAAGAAGCAACCTGGGCAGAAGATGGGGGAGACCAAAATGTTTTATTAAATTATATGAAAACTTAATTATTTCCAAATCAAATTCTTTGATTTGGTACAGCTGCTCTGGAAAACAGTTTGGAGGTCCCTCAAAAAATTAAAAATGGATCTACCTTCGACCCAGCAATTGCACTTCTGCATATTTATCTAAAGAAATCCAAAACACTAATTTGTGTATATCTATGCACCCCTATGTACACCAAAGGAAGCACTATTCACAAAAGCCAAGATATGGAAGTATCCTAAGTGCCCATCAATAGACGATTGGATAAAGAAGTTATGGTTCATATATACAATGGAATATTACTCAGCCATTAAAAACATGAAATCCTACCATTTGCAATGACATGGATGGACCTAGAGGGTATTATGCTGAGTGAAATAAGTCAGGCAGAAAAAGATAAATACCATATGATTTCCCTTATATGTGGAATCTAAGGAACAAAAAGAACAAACAATTTGAAAATAGACTCACAAATTAAGAGGACAATCTTGTGACTGGCAGAGGGGAAGGGGGTTGGGAAGCTAGGAGAAAGGGTTGAAGATTTAAAGAAGTACAAATTAGTAGTTGAGAGATGGTCACAGGCATGAGGAGTACGTCAAAGGGAATGTAGTCAGCAATAATTGAATGGCTATGTGTAGAGCCAGATGGGTCATAAAGTAATAGGGTGGATTGTTTCATAAAGTATATAAATGTTTAACTAATATACTTGAAACTAATAATAAAATAAAATAGGGGTTTTTTTAAAAGAAATTGTTTTTATACCATTTCACCCAGGAAAGAAAATATCTTGCAAAGTATTGCCTACCATTCTATTGCATGCAGTAGATGCACAGTGTTTGTTTGAGCCAAGCTCTGTCTGATTATTAATCATAGAATATTTAGAGTTGGAAAGGCTCCTTGGAGATTTCCTACTCTTTTAATAGATAGGAAAACTAAGCTGAGAAAGGAGAAGGGATTTGCTAAAATTGCACCTCCAGTTAGTGGTAGAACTGGAACTAGGAAACATATCACTGCAGGCAATGTTGGTGTGTGGGAAATAGTGCCAAAAGGGCCTGAATTGAATGAATTGTAATCATTTCTCAATTCACTACATCTCCATGGGACACATGCTAATGGCTCATCTTTTATTGCTTCTCTGAAAAATGTCTCAAAGGCAAAGCCAAAATGTGCCTTTTAACAAAAGCATATTAGGAGGCCAGAAGGTAGGAGTAGTTGTCTTCTAGGGCTGCCCCAGTGCACTTAGCTGGGAGGGCTTTGCTCCAGGCTTTGGGAGATTATGGTTCCCCATGCCATATGGTTTATGGTTTCAGATGCCAGCACTGCCAGTGCCAAAGGGAAGCTAGGCAAAACGCTGAACACCATTGCAGTGCAGCCCCTGCCCTTTTCTTGAGTCCAAATCTAACAAGCAGGGTAAGTGGATTTATGTGACATGGCCCTGGGAGGTACGGAGAAGCATTCTCAACACCATGAGGCTCCTCAGAAATATTTTAGGAACTGTAACTCTTCCAAGGTGGGCTATCAAGGAAAGATATGGTAAAAACAGAATTAGATGTTTGTTTTTTGGCACAATTCGATAAAGACAGAACACAAAGGGAACTGACTCAAAAATAAGCACCTGCCAATACCTTCTTTATACACAGGTGACCTTGGTATTGTCTTCTTTCCTCCCAGGACTAATTGAAGCCATCTCCTAGGCCTCTTGCACATTGTTGGTGAAAATGTAAAATGGTGCAATCTCTGTGGAAAACAGCATGGTAGTTCCTCAAAAGGTTTAACCTAGAGTTACTATGTGAGCCAACAATTCCACTCTGAGATATATACCCAGGAAAATTAAAAGCAGAGACTCAAACAGATACTTGTATGCCCATGTTCATTACAGTGGTATTCACAATAGCCAAAATATAGAAACGACCCAATGTCTATCGATGGATGAATGGATAAAAGTATGGTACATCCATACCATGGAATATTATTCTGCCATAAAAAGAATGAAGAACTGATACATGTTACAAAGTGGATGAACTTTGGAAACATGTTGAATGAAATAAGCCAGACACAAAAGGTCAGATATTTTATGGTTCCACATATATGAAATATCTAGCATAGGCAATTTCGATAGAGGGAAAAAACAGAATAGTGGTTTCCAGGGACTGGGGGGAAGGGTGAATGGGGAGTGATTTCTAACGGGTGTGGAGTCTCCTTAGGGTTATGGAAAAGTTCTAGAACTAGATAGTATTGATGGTTTCACACACTGCAAATGTACTTTGGGCTGTCAAATTGTATATTTTAAAATGGTTTAAATGGTAAATTTTATATTATATATATTTTATCACACACACACACACACACACACACAAACTCCTAGAAATTTGAGTTGCATGTGTCTACAGAGAGTATCTAAGGCAGTGGCTCTCCATCCTGGCTGCACATGAGAATTACCAAGGCAGCTTTTAAAAACAGCAATGCCCAGGGATCTAACTCCAGAGATTCTGACTTATTAATTACTGTTATTTTTAAGAGTTATACAGGTTACTGAAATCAGGGTTCAACTCAGAGATTTCAGCAGGTTCTAACATCAAGAGAAACCAGCTGAGGGATGTTATGGCATGTGAAATAGGCACTTTCCTCTGTCTGCACTCTTTTTTTTCATTTTTAAAAATTGTGGTAAAATATACATAATACAAAATTTACCATTTTAATCATTTTAAGTGTACAGTTCAGTGGCATTAAGTACATTCACATTGTTGTGCAGCCATCACCACCATCCATTCACAAAACATTTTCCATCTGGCAAAACTGAAACTGTACCTACTAAAAATAATTTCCCATGTCTTTTCCCCTTATACCCTGGCAACCACCATTCTAGTTTCTGTTTTTATGAATTTCACTATGCTAGGTATCTCACATAGGTAGAATCATAGAGTATTTGTCCTTTTGTGACTAGCTTATTTTACTTAGCATAATATCTCCAGGGTTCATTCATATTATAGCATATGTCAGAATTTCTTTCCTTTTTAAGGATGAATAACATTGCGCTATATGCATATACCGCATTTTGCTTACCCATTCATTTGTGGATGGGCACTTCGGTTGCTTCTACCTGTTGGCTATTGTGAGTAATGTTTCTATGAACATGAACATGTATATTTGAGTCCTGGCTTTCAATTGCTTTGAATACAGACACAGAAGTGGAACTGCTGGATCATATGGTAATTCTAATTTTAATTTTTTGAGGAACTGCCATACTGTTTCCAGAGCAGCTATACCAGTTTGCATTCATGCCATCAGTATAATTTCTCCACATCCTCATCAACACTTATTATTTTCTTGTGGCTTTGTTTGTTTTATTTTACTAATAGCCATCTTACTGGATGTTAAGTGGTATCTCATTGTTCACTATGATTACCTACCTTCCCTCTCTTATGGGTATTGTGGTCTTGCTTTCACACTGATTACTCTAATGTCTTTTTCTCATCTCTTACAAGGATTTTCTTTCTTTATCTTCTGGTCAAGAAGCTTGCTGTGGAAGAATCCAGTTTTCCTCTCTCTACCCAAACACCTGAACTAAGGCTTCCTGGAGTGACAGAGTGTAGATGGGAAAAAGGAGTTAACAACATAAAATATCATGTATTTGTTGGGCTGCGGGACTAAGGCCACAATCGACACCTCACTCTGGAGGCTACACACATTGCCAGTAAGAAAGAGAACTAGAGAGAGAACAAGACAAAGACTAGCAGTAGCAGAGTTGCAGTGTCAGCGTCTCTCTCTCTCACCTCCAGTCTCAACTGCGCCCACTTACCCAGAGTGCTAATAATCTAATAATCATGCTGTAGAGGTTTTTAGTCTTTAGGCCTGCTTCTCCACTCTGCACCATCTTCTTCTAGTGTCTCAGTTCTGACAATATGCACATGTGTGCACATGTGTATACACTTCAGCCCTCACACATAAGGAAGTGCTGTCTTAGTCAGTTTTGGCTGCCATAACAAAAAATCATAGACTGGGTAACTTAAAGAACAGAAATTTATTTTTTCACAGTTCTGGAGACTGTAAAGTTCAAGACCAAGATTCCAACAGGGTTGGTTCCTGGTAAGAGCATTCTGCTCTTCCTGCCTTGCAGATACTGCATTCTCACTGTGTCCTCACATGGGAGAGTGGAAGGGAGGGAGAGAGAGAGAGAGAGAGAGAGAGAGAGAGAGAGAGAGAGAGTTATCTTTCTCTTCTTATAAAGTCATAGTCCTAGGATTTGTGCCCTAACCATACGACTTCACTCAACCTAATTACCTCCTAAAAGCCCTGTCTCAAAATACAGACACATTTGGGGTTAGAGCTTCAATATATAAATTTTGAGAGGACACAATTCAGTCCACAGCAGGTGTTCTACTGGATTCTCTTTTGGTGCCCTGTGGTGGCTGCAGATGGGTGAGCTTTGCTGTACTCATTAGGCATTGACAGAACTTCTTAGAGACTTTGCTCAGAGCACAAGGCCCCAGCAGACTAAAAAATGACTTCAGACACCTAATAGTTGACATACTTACTGAGTCTCTCCATGTTCCCACTAACATTTGCAGTGCCCAGAGCAAGAATACAAATAAAGGCCCGTGTAGCATATGCCTAATAACTAAAAATTACAAATCAAGGCAACAAAGTATTAAAATATGATCAATTTCCTACTTTGACAACTATACCTTTATAACAACAAAATCAGTGAATATCTGTAAAGTTATTATTTTTATACTTTTGAAAGTCAACACAATATCATAGATGACTGAATTTAATTATGATTGTAGTTGTCTGGATGTTCTTTTGATGAGCCAACAATATTTGAGTAATAACTTAAGGAAATACATAATTTAAGAATTATCTTGTACCTATTCCATACAATTTATTTTTCTTGCTTTCATTGCAGCATAATCACTATTTGTACTCTATGTTATAATCAAGATTTTTATATAACTTGTGGAATTGTCCGTCATGATCTAAAGCAGAGGTCAGCAAAAATTTTCTATTAAGTTCTAGATAGTAAAAATTTGAGGCTTTGCAGACCATAAGGTCTCTGTCTTAACTTACAAAAACAGGCAGCTTGCCCATAGGCAGTAGTTTCCCAATCCCTGACAAAAGATTAAAAAATAAAATATAATTGCATTACATGTATAAATTTTGAACACATTTTTATGGAAAATATAAAGGAAATATAAAAATACTTTGAAACACTTTCATGTTTTCAAAAAGGTATTTATCATAAATATTCAAAATTAAAAATTAAAAAGACAAAATCTAAATGGTAAATAATAAATATCAAAATTTTAATTAAAATTATTTTACTAGAGCTGTGTTGTCATTTGATTCAATCTTATTATATATGTTTAAAAATAAAATTATTTACAATTCTAGCATTTAATGTCCATTGGAATTATGCTATACACATTACACCTAGACATACATATTCGCAAATTTAAAAATGGTATAAATTGTTTAATATTGCAAGAGTCACCAAGTACAACTGTTTTTAATTCAACGCTAATTTTTAAATACCTTCAGGGTCACAAATTGCAAGCAAGGAAATGGACTACTAGGAAACAAAATTTGTTATGTAAGAATCTATTGCATTTGTGCTATCAGAAAATAAAGATTTGATAAATTAATTCGTCTTTTTTTTTAATTTTGGCACTCAAATCCTTTCTGGACCCCAAAGCAGTGTTCATTTCTAACATCAGCTGCTGCACAACCCGGAAACTTTTATGATATTCAGACATTTTGCTATTGTTGTTGGAACAGGAAATATGTCAAGAGATGTGAAAAAGTAGTTCCCTGAAATATGAATAGAGTTATTTATAAGAATACATGTTTAGAGTCATAGGTTCTGAGTTTATAAGAATAGATGTTTAGAGTCATGTATTCTTATATTGGCTCATTCATTCACTCATTAACTCACTCATTTATTCATTTGGCTTTTGAGATATGTCACAATGAGGTACTCTAACTAGCTGATACAATCTGTGAGAACCAAATGGAGGCATTTCTTTCTAATTGTGGGTTTGGTGACACCGCACTGGAAGGCTGAAATCAACTGTAGTGGGACTATTTACACCATGGAAATCAACAAATGCTACAAATCAAGGCTTTCCCTGGCCCTACCCCAACAGCCATTTGTCAAACATTTACCAGGCCACCACTGGCTAGTGGGGCCTTTTAAAGTATAAGGCCCAGGGAAGAGCCCCTTATTCCCCGGGTGTAAGTGTCATAGTGGTCTTATTAGGATTGGCTACCTAATTTGTGGGGCTTCTGCAAAATAAAAATGTGGAGTCTGTTATTCAAATTTTTAAGAATTTTAAAGTGATGATACTGGAGCATTAAAACTAGTGCTGGGCCTTTTGAGTACAAGGGCCTATGTGAGCCCTGGACCTCATCAATGACTCTTAAAATTTTGGTTGATATCCTGAGATTCTGGCCTCTATGTGTTTGTTTGCTTTAGTCAGGATATAAGTAAAGATTTCCAGCTCTGGCTGACATCTTCTATCCCAACATAACCATGCGGGGCAGGGAGAAGCAGGTGCTGAAGGGATCCAGGAGTTTTCCCCAAGGCTCGGGAAAGTGAAAGTGCATCCAGTGCTTCTACAGAACAACGCAACCTTGGATCACCTAGAGGAAGAGGGGAAGACAGAGTTTGGAAAAGACTTTTCCCAACCTCTCACAGAAGAGAAGCACACAAATTTTAGCTACATAAACCTCTCAGTTAAATAGATTGCCACTAATTGAATTTTCTGATGGATAATCCATTTTTGCATTAAAGCTACCTGAAGCAAAAATGTGCCTGCGTTAGAGGCTTCATAATTTCAAGGTCAGTGTCTCTGAGTGTTCGTACATACATATACAGTGCATGTGTGTGTATGTGTGTGTGAGTATGTATGTGGTGGTAGTTCATTCATCAAAAGATGTTTATAAACACAGTCTTTTACTGACCACAAGTTGTAGGTATTGTAGCCACACTGTCAGTCCTTCTGTCAGCTCACTTGGAAAAGAGGCTCATAAAGACCAAAACCCAGGCTGCCTCTGATGGCCCTGGCTGAGCAGAAGCATGCTTGGAAGAAATCAGATAATTTTTTCTATATTTCGAAGGGGCAGAAAGCAGACTGGCTTCGAATATCCACGAGGAATGAAAGGACTTTCAATAAGAAAATTTGACTTCAAATGTAAAGAGAGGTATAGCTGTTCCTTAAAAACAATGAAACCATTGGAAATTATGAACCAGATTTAAAAGGCACTCAAAATGTAAATCTGAAGTATGACTGTATTTTTTAATTCAAAAAATAAATATAGATCACAGCTTAAGTATATATTTTGCTCAAATTCCTCTAACAGAAAATATAGAAAAAAAATTTTAAAGCTTTAAGTTTTTGGGGGGAGGAAATTAGAGGTAAATGTTTTTTAAAGCATTTATAGTGAAACACAATACAGCTATTTTTGGATATATAGGAATTCTTTGAAATACGTTTGCATTTAAGTCTGAAGTTATTTCAAAATTTAAAAAAAACATAAAGAATAATATAAATGTTCACCAAAATACGTAAACAAGAAAATTCATAGCATCCCCAAACTGAAAACAACCCAAATTTCCACCAATGGTTAAATGGATAAATAAGATGTCATATTTTAATAACATGAAAAGCTACAAAGTGGTCAAAAAAGAACAAGTTACAGCTATACGAAACAATATGGATGGATTTCACAGACATACTGTTGAGTGAAAGAACCCAGACAAAGATATATATTGTATAATTGGATTTATATGAGGTTCAAAAAGAGGCAGAACTAACTTACAGCAATGGGGGTCAGAATGGTGGTTACCTTTTGGCAAGGAATGTTGACCAGTGAGGGGCAGGACACAAGAGAGCTTATGTGCTCAAATCATAGCAACCCATGCAGCTATAAGGTGGAATTTGAGCTCTTGACTGATGTTAATTATACCTCAATGAACAAAAAGTTAAACATTTTTTAAAAAGAAACAAAAGGCATGACATTCATACCTCCCTCTCTGGCTCTCCTTCCTCTATTTGCCATTCCTCAGATCCATCTTCTCCTATTGTATCCTTTCCTGTGTTCTGGGTTTCAGCAAAGGCAATATGGATTTATCTCACTATATTAAAATGGGCTATGTACCTGTGTGTTTGTTTCACCAGGTTGTCATTTCCTAGAGGACAAGGAGCATATTTTAATCATCTTACTCCAAGTACATGGCAGATACCTGGTCCCACACTTTAGGAACCTCACTCTGGCCTTCTTCTGGCTGTACCCCTCTCAAGAACAAAAATCCACTGGACCAAAAGATAAAAACAGAGTCCATGTCCTTCCCTTATAGTCTATACTATGAATACCCAGGGCCAGGAATTTTCTGCCTAAATGATCTTATGCCTGCTTCCATGGCCTATGCAGTCCACTGTGCCCAGTTCATCTTCCTAAGGGTAAAACACACACAAATGTGCAAAACACTTGGACATGAGGGTCAAGGAGTCTACCCATATGTGTGAGGCTCCTTATAGTATAGGACAGAGATGTGGTGGAAGAGAAGTAAGTCAGGAGGTCAGGCTCGGGATTGGGGATCTACAACTGACCCATCTGTGCTATCATATTAGGCATAAAACACTGAAGAACCCAAGAATTTTAAACTTGAACTTGAGCTTCCAGATCATTCTGAAGATATGCTTTATTTGTGAAAGTAGGACAGAACACATTTTATTAAATAATGTGAGCTTAGTCTATAACTTGTAAATCTTTGGACATATGTATGGTATGTAGGACTACCTTTGTACATTTGCCCTGGGCCTCACATATTAGGGGCAGGCTTGGCTGACATATAGTAGCTATTCAATATGTAATTACCCAAATAAATATCATGGGATGCTATTTTTATTATAGATTTATATTTCTATCACTGAGTCTAAATTTATATTTCTATCACTGAGTCTAAATATGATAGTAGCTATTCAATATGTAATTACCCAAATAAATATCATGGGATGCTATTTTTATTATAGATTTATATTTCTATCACTGAGTCTAAATAGGATTAATAAGTCCTATCCACTTATTCCAAAGCAATTCATGTCACTGATATGGTATACCAAAGATGGCTAAAGTTTTGGTTAATCAATCTAACCTGCATATCCCCACTACCACTCCCAAAACACAGATAAAAACCGTGATAACAAAATTTTTGCAGCATTTTCTATCACCTTCAAGGATTGTTCTAGCTGAAACTGGGTTTCCCATCCCTACTTTATGACTTTTTATTAAATCAATTAGCATCTGTGAAGTCTTCAGAAATTGTTTTTTCTTTTACTTGCATACAAAGGTTTTAAACACATGGTTCTTGACTACAGCTCTTCTAATCTTCTGTTCAAGGCAGGCCCTCCTAGGGTCCTGCCTGCAATTCCTAGGCATGGGGCATGTGTGGGAAGCTGGCATTCTAATAGAGGTCGTAGAGATGGTGAGAGGCAAACATTGGCAGAGGAGAAGGGAAGATGTTTCCATAGAGGGCTAGCTCTATGTATAGATGCAGTGGCAGAATGAGCAGGTACTGGGTGAAGTTTAAGAAGCAAAAGGTCTGTGAGGGCATCTGCCTTGTTCCCAGGCATGTCCCCAGCACGTATCTCAGTGCCAGGCACATGGTAGGTGCACAATATATATGTATTGGATGAAAAAATTAATGAATTAGTTGGTGAAGTCTGGAGTATAGTTGTGAAAAAGGGACAGGCTGAGGTGAGCAGCTAGCATTTACTAAGTACTTACTCTATTGGATTTGGTACTAGAGGCAACAGGGAGCCACTGAAAGTTCTCAAACAGAAGAGCGACTTGGTAAATGAATTGTTTTAGGAAGATGTACCTGACATAAAGGAGAGACGAGTCAGGAGAAGGAAGCAAGGAGGAGAAGGAGGTCATAAATAGGAGGTCTCAATGATTCACTCTGCTTGGTCCAGTGTTATGTGTCACTCCTATATTTTTCATCATGTGAGATCTCAATGCTAGAGGGAAAAGTATGATTGCGAGCTTTCATTCAGTTTTCCAAGTAGTTATACTGGATTTTTGACTACATAGGAGGTTGGCACCCTTAATCCCCATGTTGTTCAAAGGTCAACTGTACTAGATTTTACATTAGCTCCCCATTGTGTGTATGGATCTGGAAGCAAGTTTTATGTGCCACATAACGGTTTTTTCTTGATGAAGTGAGACAGGCTTATTACTGTGGGGGCCAGGAGCTGACCTTCAAAGCAATTGAATCCGGTATATGGAAAGGTGTCTATGTCTCATTACAAGGGACATTTTCTTGCCTACAATCTGAATCATCAAATGCACTTTAGAGCCCAGTATCTTTTGTATCAATCATTGGATTCCTGATGACACCATGTTCCCATAGTACCAATTTGCAAACATGCAACAAATTCCCAGAGGAATATTACATGAATGCCTTGAATTGTCAAGAGCTCCCCGCCTGCTTTACCCAAGCTAATAGAATTGGTACACATTCCAGTGTTTGCACTGGTGTGTGTATACTGCTTGAGCAAATGAAGGAGATACAAACAGATGTGCATTCTGGCAGCTCAGTGAAAGCTGTGCATGGTCCAGCATAAAGACAATTATGGCACTATATCTCCAAACCTGAGGATTGAGTTCCTAATAAGAGCAGCTACCATTTACAAAGTACTTACTCTATGCCAGGTGCCATGAAACAGTTTGTAGATGTTCCCTAATTCCATTCCGTAGCCACTCTGTGAGGTAGGGGCTTTATCACATAATTTTGCAGAAAAGGGAATGAAGCTGTTATGTAAATTAGAAACACCAAGCTAGGACTCAAACCCAAAATGTGACCAACCACCAGAAGGACTACTACTTACTAGCTATAAGAACTTGGCAAGTCACTTAGCCTCCCTGACCCTTAGTTTCCCTACCTATAAAAAGGAGATAATGATGGTACCTACTTCACAGAGTTGTTGGAAAGCAGACAGCCTGGTGACATGTAAGCATTCAATAAATGGCAGCTATCATTAGTTTTATTAACACAACTGAACTCTCCAGCACTAGGCTTTATGGCTTCCACCCTCAGGAGTTATCAATAGATTCTGGCTTCCTTATCCAGGTTGAGTAGTTAAAAAACAAAGGGCATAAATACTAACATTATTAATACTGAAGAGCTACCTCTATTCTCTGGACTTCATTATCCTAGATACCATCCTGAGAATCTGGATTTTCGAAAATATGTTCTAGGAGAAGAACTTAGAAGGAAACTAAAGGAATGGTATAAGTTAACATAAGAATAGAAGTACGAATCTTGTCCATTTTCAGCATGCTATTATAATTAAAAGCAAAGATCCAGCCTAATCCAAGAAACTAGATTGCTGTTATAGGTGGAGAATCAGCCAGAGCTGAGATCATCAGACACAGCTACCACACCCACTCAGCTTGGAAGCCCACAAGAGAAACAACTTCATCAAGCCAACCAAAGCCATTTGGCCTAGATGCCTAGGTCTTTGTAGGTATGTTTTTGCTTAATCTTGAAAAAAATGCCCTAGCCACTTCTGCCTTCAAAGTCTATCCAAGCTAGAAAAGGCCTTTCATCTTTCTATGCCAACTTGGAATCAGTTACATAAACTGAAAGCAAATTAGAATGGAGGCCAATTTTCACTTTAGGCCCAGGTTTCTCAAGAAACTGGGGATACTATTATTTTGCAAATTAAAGTTCACTTAATTTGGAATGCATAAACACTTCAGATGTTAGAGAATGGAAGTGTTACGAAATTTAGGATGACTTTAGACCGTGGATGATAATAGCAGAGAGAGGGCGGGACTGGCTAGCATACATTTTCCTCAGGAGTGATCATCTCAAAAGAAATGGAATTTTGTTCTCTTATTCTTTCTTTCTTCCTCTCTGCCTGCACATATATTTCAAGGCCCAAAATAAGCCTCTCTACTTCCAGGAATCTTACCCATATCAACTGCTATAGTCTTGATTATTTGAACAACTTATCTGGCCTGTCATTGTTCACTGCATTTCACTGTTTCTACTACAATTATCTAGGGTTGATATTAACATTAATCATTATTTCATTAGCTGTTCATATATGTATGTCTTCTCACTCCATTTAGTTTCTAAATACTGGGATCGTATAATTCTAAAAGAAGAAAAATATGATTTATCCTATATGTTTCCAAAAAGGCTTCAAGATGGATAAACCTGTTGTTGTAATTATTTGTTATCTTTCACAGAATTTAGCAGTTATATCTAATGAAAGTAGATATAAATGCTTGGTGAGTGGAGGAATGAATAAAAAATGAGTCGTTGACCTATAAAAATCCAATGCATTAATTTGGGTCATTAGCTTCATAGTAATAGCCAAAGGAAAACATCCCATTTTCTGTGGGTATTCTAAGCTAAATGCATACAGCGAAGGCAGACATGACTCAAAGGCAGATAGCACAGGAAAGCATTATGCCAGATATTGGAGAATCCAAAATGAATTATCAGACTTCAAAATTAGCTTTCTTATTCTTGACTTTCAGTATGCAGGACTTTCAAATAAACAGATAGATATTGACAACCTTGTGTCTTTTTATGCAAATACTTGGGTTTACAAAACTAATAAGGCCTCCTTGCTATTCCTCAAACATGTTAAGCACTCTTGAGCCTCAAGGTCTTTACACTTGCTCTTCCTTCTTCCTGGAAAGCTCTTTCATCAAATATCCTCATGACTCATTCTCACTCTCATGCACTTTCAGGTGACACTTCCTGTGTGAAGGCTTCCCTGACCACTTGATGCCCTACTCCCCAAACTTCCCATTCACCCAAAACTGCATGAATTTTTCCTTTAAACTTGTTGCCACTTGACTTAATGTTTATTTGCTGGTTTGTTTATTGACTCTCTCTCTCTCTTTTAAAATGTAAACTCTATATGGGTGGAGAATGGTATTGTGTCTTGTTTATCATGTCCCCAGCAATTACCATGGTCACAGGAATGTTATAGGTGCTCAATAAATATTTACAAAATGAATAAATGAGGTGAAAACTTAATTACAAAAGGCATTGACCCTTGGAATCCTCAAAATTGCTTCCTAAATGCATTTAAAGAATTTGAGGAGTTTTTTTGGAGAAACATGGTTGAGTGAGACATCCTCAGATCTCGCGCCTTGAAACAACTATAAGCTAAACATCTAAAACTCAACACAAAACACCCAAACTGCAAAACAGCACATCTGAGTGTGGGATCTGCATATAAGAGCTACCATAGGTCAGAACCCCAGGTATCGGGTGGCAGACTGGGAGAAATAAAGAAGCTTCCTCTCAAAGCCACCAAAGCTCCCTGTAGGAGGAAGGGGAGGGGAGAAAGTGCGGTGAGTTTCCTGAACAACCCTGCCTGGGAGTGCTGTGAACCCCACGTGGGCAGTGGCGAGGCCCAGTCATCAAGGCAGAAAGCAGAGATGCAGGATGGCAGAGAAATAACAGTTGCAAAACCGAGGCTGAGCCGCAGCCCCCAATCCCCAACACAGAGGGTCATTCCGCTCATAACCTCCAAGACCAAACATCGCAGAGACCAGGGGAATCAGAGAAAACGATACCGAAACTGTCATTAATGCTGACAGGAACAGAGAATGAGAGTAGAGAGTGCGATTAAACATCTATAAGAATAAAAGGCATTATTAAGGCTTTATATAAAGCAGGGATCCCTGAGGATTAGACGTCACCTACTGGAAACCAAAAGAAAAGCACCTTCTTTGCAACAAGCTAAAGAGAGTCCTTTATATAATAAATCTTCTTTCTGGAAAAAAAAATGCAGAATACACTTCCATTAATGCCCAGGCAGAGTAATATTCCATCAAACACCATGAACAACCAAAGTGAAAAGGCATTTCAGAAAGAAAGAGAAAAATCTCCAGAAAATAAGCTGAAAGACAAAGAAATATGCAACTTAAATGACATAAAATTCAGGATGGTACTTCTGAAAAAAAAAAAAAAACTCAATGAGTTCCAAACGAGTCATATCAACAATTTCAGGAATTGAAAAAACAACTAGATGGGCAGAATGAGTTCTTTAGCAAGGAGACTGAAACCCTCAAAAAGAGCAAACTAGATCTTCTAGAGACAAAAAGAACACACTACAAGAGTTGAAAAATGAAATAGCAAGCTTGGGAAATAGAGTCGACCAAATGGAGGAAAAGATCAGTAATATCAAAAATAAATAAATCAGAAGGAAGAAGAGAGAAACTGAAGAATGAAAAATAATAAAAGAGAAATACAAGAACTAGCTGATACCATCAGGAGAGGAAACATAAAAATAATGGGCATTCTTGAAGTGGAGGAAAAGGAGCAGAGACTAGAAAGCATTTTCAGACAAATAGCTGATGAGAATTTCTCAAATCTAAGAAATGAGCTGAAGCTTGGAATTCAAGAAGTCAACAAAACACTCAATTATCTCAACCCAAAAAGGCCTTCACCAAGACACATTGTATTAAAATTATCAAAAATCAATGACAAACAGAATTTCAGGGCAGCCAAGGAGAAGAAAACGGTAACTTATAAAGGAAAACTCATTAGATTATCCTCGGACTTCTAAGCGCAAACCTTACAAGCCAGAAAGGAGTGGAATCAAATATTCTAAATATTAAGTGAAAGGAACTACCAGCCTAGAATAATGTATCCAGCTAAGCTCTTCTTTAGAAATGAAGGAGAAATAAAGACCTTTCCAGACATACAAAAATTGAGGGAATTCTCCACCATGAGGCCTCCACTACAGGAAATACTGAAAGAGGTCAGCTCACCTAAAACAAAATGACAATAAAAATACATAATTAGGACTAAAGTGACTATCAGGCAAATAGAAGCAAAGTAGTGCAACCCTTACTAAGAACAGGGCATTATAAGCTTAAACAATAAGAAGAGAATTGCTATGGTAAGATAGTAATGAATATTCAGTATACATAGGGACAAATTGAGATAACAATGACTGAAAAGGGGAGGATTCAAAGGTCCAAATTTGCAAAGGGGAATAGAGATAGGGCACGCACAGAAGAAAATAGATGACCATATATATATAACTATCCTTTACATATTCGTAATGGTAAACATACATCGAAAATTCAGAGTTGAAGTATATTACATAAAACAAGAAGACCCAGAGGGAAAATTCACAAAAGCCAACCAAAATAAAGAAAACAGAAACACAAGGACAAGGAAGCAATGGAAACACCGAGCTACCAGAAAGCAAAAGATAAAATGGTGAGGACAGAAATAGTGTAGATGATAGAGGCTCTGTTCATCCCTCTGGCGACCAAATCAAAGTTGTGATGGAAACAAGGAGCAGTAGCAAGGAAAAAAAGCATGGGATAAACAAGCCATACAACTAGGGAGAAATCCAAGAAATCACCCTGCAACCGCAGCAAGTAGGCTGCCGTTCTTGAGCGGTTGAGTGAGAAGGAGGCTGTGGCAGTGACAGTGGCAGTGGCAGAGTCCTCTTAAAGGGACCGTGTCTGCAAGCAAATTTTTGCAGTGACGGACCTACTCACTCTGAGCACCAGTGCCAATTCAGCTGCGCACACGGGGCATCAGAGACTTACAAGGAGACATTGTTGGATAGAGGGCCAAAGCGAGACCCACTTGTACAAAAGTACCTGTGGTATCCATTGTTCCCTGTTGAGCCCTCCCCTCTACCAGTGCTTGGACACAGTGCCGCCAGAGCCGTGATGTCATCAAATTGGATAACAGAGGTTGCTCTACCCAGAGAATTCCCTGAAACCCTGCATAGCCCAATTGACACAGCACCCAAGCCATATCCAAGTATGTCATCGCTTAGTCAGGTGGCCCTTGCTGAGCAACACCTAGACTAACACTGGTGGCAGTTGGCCTTGGTTTCTGGTGTGGCCTTTAGAGGATTGGTGTGGATTGCTCGCTGAATCTTAACAGGTGGCTCTGAAGGGGTAGAGGCTTGGGCTTAATTTGGCCTGCAGCTGAAACACTCTCAGGACTGTGCCACTGGACACCTACTTCACAAATCCACACTAATAAGACCAGGAGACTTAGGAGCTTTGCTTAGTACATAGAAACAGACATGGAAAGGCAGCCAAAATGGGAAGACAAAGAAGCAGAAACCATACGAGAGAATAGAACAGACATCCAGATACAATGGAGTCAAGTAATCTAACAGATGCAGAGTTCAAAACACTAGTTATAAAGATGCTCAGTGAACTTTTGAGAACTGTAGATAAAATCAGTAGGAACTTCAACAGAGATAAAAACATAAAAATGGAAATGGAAATTATAAAAGGGAACCAGTCTGAAATGAAGAAGATATTGTCGGAGATGAGAAGTATATTAAATAGAATAAACAAAGTGAATAAAGAAGAGGATCGAATGCCCTACCTAGAGGACAGGAAAGCCAATCAGGACACTCAATCTGAATGACAAGAAAAAGATGCCAAGACTATACAAATAACTGAAAGAGGATACGGGACACTATTAAGGGTCCAAATATTTGTCTGATCAGTGTAATTGAAGAAAATCAAGATGTTGAATAGCTGTTTGAAGAAATAATGGTAGAAAACTTCCCAAACCTGGTGAAGGAAATGGACATGAAACCCCAGGAAGCTCAGAGAATTCCAATAATCAGGGATCCAAAGAGGCGCACACCAAGACACATCATAATTAAAATGCCAAAGGTTAAATACAAAGAAAGAATATTAAAAGCAGCAAGAGGAAAACAGATCGTTACTTATAAGAGAACACCCATAAGACTGGCAGCTGATTTCTCAAAAGAAACTATGCAAGACAGAAGGGCTTGGCAAAAAAGTATTCAACAGGATGAAGACCCAGGATCTACAACCAAGAATAATAAATCCAGCAAAGCTACCATTGAGAGTTGAAGGACAGATAAAGAACTTCCCAGACAAAAATAAGCTAAAGGAATTTATCACCACCAAGCCAGT
>NW_011889329.1:1313903-1410641 GCF_000151845.1 Pteropus vampyrus | reverse complement strand
TCCAACCAAAAGATAGAGTGGCTGAAAGGATAAGAAAACAAGACCCCTACATATGAAAAGGAAAGGGATGGAAAAGATACTAGAAGGTATTTAAGTTAGAAAGAGTAGGATAAAGACTATATGATTTTACTTATATGCAGAATCTAAGGAATAAAAAGAACAAACTAATCAAAAACAGACTAAAAAGTATAGTGTAGTATTTGGTGACGGACAGAGGGGAGGAGGGTTTGGAGTTTAGGAGAATGGGGTGAAGGGTTAAAGAAGTACAAATTAGTAACTGATAGATGGTCATGGAGATTAGGAGCACGGCATAGAGAATGCTGTTATATTAATACATTGGCTATGTGGAGAGTCAGGGGAGGGAGAGAGCCATTGGGGGGATCATTTTATGAACTATATAGATGTCTAACCAATGTACTGTATATTTGAAACTAATAAAAAATAAATTAAAAAAATGATAAAATAGCCATAAGAAGACCTGATATTTCTATTATCACCTTAAATGTAAATGGAATTAAGTCACCAATAAGAAGGCACAGAGATGCAGAATGGAATAATAATTTTTAAAAAAAATCAACCATATGCCTCCAGGAGACACATCACAGTTCCAAAGACAAATATAGACTCAAAGTGAAAGGGTAGAAAATGGTATTTCAAGCAAAATGGCATTCAGGGAAAAGCAGGAGTAGAAGTGCTAATATGAGACAAAAGAGACTTCAAAATAAAAAAGGTAAAGAAAGATACTGAGGGAAACTTCATAATGATAACGGGAATCATGCACCGAGAAGACATAACACTTGTTAATATCTATGCTCCCACAAGAGAGCCACGAAATATGTAAAGCAATTACTAACAGAACTAAAGAGAGAAAGAGACTAAAATACTATCATAGCAGGGGACATAAATATCCCACTGTCAGATATGGACAGATCATCCAAACAGAAAATCAATAAGGAAACAACATCCCTAAATGACACATTAGACAACGGGACATAATTGATATTTACAGAGCCTTCCATCCCAAAACAGCTGCTTATACATTCTTCACTAGTGTACATGGAACATTTAAGAATCAACCACATACTGGGACACAGACATAGCCTTAACAAATATAAGAGAGTTGAAATTATACCAACCATATTTTCTGATCATAATGCTTTGAAACTAGAGATCAACTGCAAAAAGAAATCAGGAAGAACCAAAAATACATGGAGATTAAACAACATCCTACTGAAGAATAACTGGGTCAGGGAAGAAATAAAAAGAGAGATCAAGACATACATAGAAAGGAATGATAATGATAGTACAACATATCAAAACTTGTGGGACACAGCAAAAGCAGTCATAAGAGGAAAGCTCATATCATTACAGACCTATCTCCAAAAGCAAGAATGAGCCAAAATAAACAACCTATTGCTTCATCTAAAAAAACTAGAAAAGGAAGAACAAATGAGGCCTAAATTAGCAGAAGGAAAGAAATCATCAAAATTAGAGCAGAAATAAATAAAATTGGAAACAAACAAACAAAAAAAAAACAATAGACAAGAATAAATACAATAAGGAGCAGGTTTTATGAAAAGGTTCATAAAACTGACAAAACCTTGGCTAGACTCATTAAAGAAAACAGAGAAAGGACACAAATAAAATCAGGGATGAAAGAGGGAAAATTACAACTGACATCATAGAAATACAAAGGATCATGCAAGAATACTATGAAAAAGTATATAATAAAACATTTAATAACATAGAAGAAATGGGCCAGTACTTAGAAAAATAGTCTTTCTAGACTGAATCAAGAAGATCTAGAAAATGTAAATAGACTGATCAGCAATATGGAAATTGAAACAATCATCAAAAACCTACCAAAAAGTACAAGTCCAGGACTAGATGGTTTCACCACTGAATTCTATCAAACATTCAAAGAGGATTTGATACCTATTCTTTTCAAACTCTTCCAAAAAATCAAAGAGGATGCTATACTTCCCAACTCATTTTATGAGGCCAGTATTACCCTGATACCCATACCTGGTTAAAATAACACACAAAAAGAAAATGCAGACCAATATCTCTCATGAACACAGATGCGAAAATCCTAAATAAGATACTAGCAAACTGAATAAAACAACAAATTAAAAAGATTATACACCATGATCAGGTGAACTTCATCCCAGGGGTATAGGGATGGTTAAACATATGCAAGTTGATTCATGTGATGCACCACATAAACAAATTAAAAAATAAGAATGACAAGATCATATCAATAGATGTAGAAAAAGTCTTCAAAAGATAGAGCATCCATTTATGATCAAAACACTTAACAAAATCTTTATAGAAGGAAAGTACCTTACCATAATAAAGGCCATCTATGACAAACCCTCAACCAACATTATATTTAATGGTGAAAAACTAAAAGCCTTCCAAGGTCAGGAACAAGGCAAGGCCATCCACTATCGCCACTGCTATTCAATATAACATTGGAGGTCCTAGCAAATGCAATCAGGCAAGAGAAAGGTATAAAAGGCATCCAAATAGGAAACGAAGAAGTCAAACTGTCACTATTTGCAGATGACATGATTCTCCATATAGAAAACTCTAAAGACTCCACGAGAACACTACTAGAAACAATAAGCAAATACGGTAAAGTCTCTGGATACAAAATCAACATTTAAAATTCCATAGCATTACTATAATAATGAACTGTCAGAAAAAGAAGTGGAAAAATAATTGCTTTTGCAATTGCAATAAAAAGAATAAAATACTAGCAATAAATCTAAAGAAACAAGTATCTATACAATGAAAACTACAAGAACCTCTTAAAAGAAATAGAAGATACAAAGAAATGGAAAGATCTTCCATGTTCTTGGATTGGAAGAATCAACATAGTTAAAATGACCTTATTACCTAAAGCATTATACAGATTTAATGCAATCCCCATCAAAATTCCATCGGCATGTTTTAAAGAAATAGAACCAAAAAAATCATCAAATTTGTATGAAACCACAAACGACTCTGAACAGCCAAAGATATCCTGAGTAAAAAAATGAGGCTAGAGGCATCACGCTGCCCAACTTCAAATTATACTACAACGCGACAATAATCAAAACAGCATAGTATTGGCAGCAAAACAGACACACGGACCAGTGGAACAGAATTGAGAGTCCAGAACCAAACTCCTATTTATATGGGCAAATAATTTTCAACAAAAAAGCCAAAAACATACAGTGGAGGAAAGAAATCCTCTTCAATAAATGGTGCTGGGAAAATTGGAAAACTACCTGCAAAATAATGAAACTAGACTTTCGTCTATCTCCACACATGAAAATTAACTCAAAATGTATAAGGACCTCAATATAAGACCTGAAACAATAAAATGCATAGTAGTAAACATAGGAACTAAACTCAAGGACCTTGGACTTAAAGACCTTTGACCTCAAAGGCAAGGGAAATAAAAGCAAAAATAAATGAATGGGACTACATCAACCTAAAAAAACTTCTGCTCAGCAAAAGAAATCATCAACAAGGGAAAGAAACAACCATCCAAATGAGAAAATATATTTGCAAGCAACGCCTCCAATAAGAGCCTAGTATCCAAAATATACAAAGAACTCATACGACTCAATAACAACAAAAAACAAACGATCCGATCATAAAATGGGCAGAGGACCTGAACAGACACTTCTCCCAACAAGACATACAAATGCCCAACAAACATATAAAAAAATGCTCAACATCACTAGCTGTTAGGGAAATGCAAATCAAAACCACAATGAGATACCATCTCACACCTGTTAGAATAGCTATAATCAACAGGACAAGTAATAAGTGATGGAGAGGATGCAGAGATAAAGGAACCCTCAGACACTGCTAGTGGGACTGCAAATTGGTACAGCCAGTATGGAAAACAGTATGGAATTTCCTCAAAATACCAGGAATTGATCTACCAAATGATCCAGCAATCTCTCTACTGGGTATTTACCCCAAAGACTTGAAAACACATATCTGAAAAGATTTTTGCACACCAGTGTTCATAGTGGCATTATTCATGGTGGCCAGGACATGGAAGCAACTGAAGTGTCCTATGATAGATGATTGGCTAAAGAAATTGTGCTACATATATACAATGGAATATTACTGAGCCATAAGAATAGATGAAATACTGCCATTTGTGACAACATGGATCGTCCTTGATTATCATGCTAAATAAAATAAGCCAGACAGAAAAAGTTGCAAATCACATGATATCACTTATATGTAGGATATAAACCTAAAAGCAAGAAATGAAAGGACAAACAGAGACTCATGGGCATGGATTATAGACTAGTGGTTACCAGAGGGTAGGGGGTCGGGGGGAAGGGGGAGATAGATGGGGTAAAAGAGGTCAAATACATGGTGACAGAAAGAAATCTAACTATGGCAGGGGAACACACAATGCAAATAAATATGTATACACACACACACACACACACACACACACACACACATATGCTTTACTGTTAAATTGTACACCTGAAACTTACTGGATTTCATAACCAATGTCACCAAATAAATAAATAATTTTAATAGGAGTAGCTATAATATAGCGAGATTGTTTTTTTAAACTTTACTATGTTCTAGTTGTGATGCTAAGAATTTCATACATGACATTTTATTTAATTCTTACAATAACTCTATAAGGGAGTATTTTTCTTGTCTCCATTTCATAAATAAGGAAACTGAGGCTCATAGAAATTAAGCAACTTACCCAAGACTTCACAGCTAGAAAGTTATTGTCTGACTATTTTTACCATATGCCATAAGTGGGGTGTTGGAAGGGGGTTGTGCAGCCATTGAAGACTAGATACATAGAATTGGAAACTAACTGAGCATGGGCAGTTAGGAGGCTCTTTATGCCATAGGGAGGATGGGTGCGTGGTGAGAGAGGACTGAGAGATGGGATCATAAGAAAAACTAGGAAATAGCCAAAACAGTTTGAGCCGATGGCCCTCCAGCACCAATGGCCATACTTTAGGCCTCTGTACCAAAATAATTATGCTTTTTGTGTGGTTACTTCTTACTGGAATGTCCTTCACCTTCATTGCCTACCCTCTGGGCCCAGCTCAAATGCAGCCTTCTGCCGAAAGCCTTCCTAATACTCTTTCTTCAGCCAACAGGTAATGGGTTTCTCTTGCTGATATGGGGTGGGGAATATAGAATAATATCAGAACTGGGGTACAGAGGAGTGTTGGTGGCACTAGGATCAATTAGCCACTGAGCTGGACATAATGGAAAGAACTCAAAGCTTGTACTGGGAGGTTTTCATCAAGGTTGAAGACATTCTTGAAAGCCCAGACAACAGAGTAACCCATACCTGTCTCCTGACTGGTATTAGTTGAAAAAAATTTTTGGTAAACAGCAACAAAGTCACTCACAGTAGCCACTAGTACTGGTCCCAGCATCAAATTCAAAGAGTATAGCAACCACCATTTCCAACTTTTTGTATATCATTGACTTCTTCTAGAAAGTTCTTTCCTTTCATTTCTTCCTATGGAAATCCTGCCCCATTCTTCAATTCCTAAGCATATGTTACATCTCTGAAACCCTCCTTAACTTTCTGCACCCCCAGCCTCAACATTGATGACCATCAGAGGTGTTAATGGGTGATAAGGGGAAGCCATACCATTCTAAGTGACAGAGGTGAGGTTGGAGCCCTAATCTAACTGCAAAATCCATGCTTTTTCCATGTAACAATTTGTTTATCACCTTACATCAAAGACTGTGTACTTGAATTCCACATTAGCCGAGTCTATGGAATGAGCAATAAAGTACACAGAAGGGACAACTATCTAACTGAGCATAGACAACTAGGAGATTCACTTGGGATCTCTTTCGTGTGGCTATGCTTTCTCTCACTCCATCCCTTTCCTTTTATCTTATAGAAACTCAACAGCAGCAATACTCAATTGGACTTTTCTCCTGGAGGTCAGAAAAACATAAAGCTGGGCAAGCAAACAGTATTATACTGGTAAGGGCTGTACAGGGGGGTGTTTAGGGCAGAGCTTGATACAGCTTGGACTAACTCAGGAGGCATACTCAAGGACCATTGGTCTGGATGTCTTTGCCTAGGCACAAGTTGAGTATAATCCTACCTTTTATGGGGTATGCTGCAGGGCTGATTTTTCCAGCTCTGGCTATCTAAGAGATTAACTTCTGAACTCCAAATCTGGATTCCCTCTCTAGCACCTATCAGACTAAAGCCAACCCTTTTTCTTTCTTCGTGATCTGTCCACCTGCACTCTCTACTCTGTGCCTTAGCACTCCTTTGATCTATTGACTTAGTAATTCTAGAGGTGATATGGCAGAGTGTCGGAATTGAGCAGCCTGATTACTACTAAGGGACCATAACTTCCCAGATATGTACTGGCAAAACAGGGAGCTATATGAGAAGAGAGGACCATTATGAAATTAAACAATAAGAGTCATGAGAAACATGTAAGCTCCAAGGTAGGGTTCTCAACATGTAGTCTATGGACTGCTAACCTCAGATTCACCTAGGAGCTTTTAAAAATACATAATCTCAGGCCCCAAATCCAGAGCTACTGAATCTGCAACATTACATGCTCTCCAGGTGATTATAGTATACACCAAAGTTAGAGACCCACTGTCTTTGTCAGCTTTAATGGTTTAAAGCAGTGGCCCTCAACCTTGGTTGCACATCACAATGACCAGGAGAGCTTAGAAAAATACTGGCTCCTTGGTTCCACTCCTACCAATCATGATTCAGTTAGTGTAGAGTGGGCCTGGATGTTTGGAAATTTTAAAAGCTTCCCAGGTGATGTTAACATCTACCCGTGGTTGTAAACCATTGGCTTAGGACAAACCCATCTAGAAAAGAGCACCTCCTTTTAAGGGGTGGGCTCTGTGTGTGTGTGTGTGTGTGTGTGTGTGTGTGTGTGTGTGTGTGTGTGTGTGTGTGTGTGTGTTTAAATATGTATACATTTTTAAATTCTCTACTGGCCTTAGGTAGTAAATCAACATTTTCTGAGCAGTTTTGGGATTCCCTTTGGGGTGACCACAGGCTCCTTTAGGAGACATAAGGGCCAATGGGGGAAATGATCATGTCTTATCATTCAATTGCCTAATAACTCTCAAAGATCAGGGCCACAGCTACATCTCTGGCAAGGATGACCTGGCAGTGCCCAACCTTAGCGCCAAGGCATTTGGCATTTGTATTGTACCATTCAAGCTTTATCCTCTCTGTTGTGCTCATTTGAGGCTCTCTTAAGATCTGGTGATCAATGTAAAGGTGAAGATCCAAAGAACTGACTTGCTTTTCTTTTCTCTGCTCCCCTCCAAAGAAACGTGATTTGCCTGAAATAGACCCAAGTTCACAGCTTCAAGCTTCATAAAAGTCTTCGGGTCCTTTTATGTGTGTCAGCTGCAACTGATGAATAGCCATCCATCCTCCTATGACTGGAGCTGCTGCCTGTTGCCATAGTAGGTAAGCAATTTTATAAATTACTTCTCATCCAAGTCATAAAATATGTTTGCCAAAATGATTTCTTATAGAATTATAAAAATGGAAATAGAGTGCATGGAGAGAAATTGAGTTTGCTCCAAAGGGCTATGAATGCCCCATTAAGGAAGCCTCTGAAAGAGATTAACAATCTATCTGGCTTGTTTGCACATCATTTAGTGCCATTTTGGGGCATTTCTGAAGCAATGACAGTTACAGTGGGCGGGGCGGGGGGGAAGAGGAGGAAGCTCCATTTACCAATAAGATCATATAGTGAGAGGCTGTGGTTATTAGGGAGGCATACAGCCAGGCAGCACTCCGCCAGCTCTGACCTCAGCTCAAGGAGAACTGCAAACACTCGCAAGTTTAATAAAAATCAACACTTGGATTCCAATACTAGGAGATTTGTTAAAGCATTGTTCTATGCTTCAGGCTTTTCTCTGAATAAAATGACTATATGCTTAGATCTCTCTTTTCTCTCTCTTAAATGTGCACGGAAGCACACACACATGCGTGCACACCCTCCTCAAAGAAAACTGATCAATGGGTGAACTTACACCTTTTGATTAATCATTTTTCAAGCCAAACAGAGAGCAATCTTGGTTAAATACAGGACTCATTAGCTATATTTTCACTGGAAACTCCCACACTCTTTAGGAATCTTAAAATCAAGATATGAATATAATCAGAACATTGTATAAGAATCATGTTGTATCATAGTCACACTTTATATAAAAATAATTGTTCTTTAGTAGGCAGTATTTCTTTTTCTATGATATTCTCTCTTACTGTTATTGGAAAATGATAATCCCTGAAGTATACCCCTATATAGTATGACAAACTACACTTTCATTCACCTCATCATGAAAGTTAGGGATTGTGTCTACCACCAGTATACACCCTTGTTCCAAAAGCTGAATTCTTGGCCTCTGGAGTTATTTTCTGAAATGATAACGTAGAGTAGATTAAAGCTTTTTATAATGAAAATGCTTATTTCCTGGCAGAAACAAGTAAATAAGGCCCCAGAGATCTGCCACTCCACTGAGAAATGAAGAATGTCGTCAGAGGGTTCTTAATCCAGAGTTCATCTGTCTTACTTTCTCCTTTCATCAGAACTGGAAAAGCATCATCAGGTATGAGAGAGTCTTTCCAAAGAGTATAAAAAGTCCACGAGAGAAGTAAGTTTTATTTATTTTGCTCACTGGTTAGCTTCATGACATAGATAAGCCTCTGACACATAGTAAGCACTCAATAAATACTTTATGTTCTTGTTGTTGTGAACGGGAAAGCAATATGAATTTAAAAATCCAGGTGATAGCCATAAGCATATGCTCAACTGTTTTTAAAACCAATAGAGAAAGGAATAAGACTCATCCAACCCTGTGTCTCCTGGTCTTGGTGACAAATTCAGGTCACATGATCATGTGGGATGTGAGTCCAAGCTCCATATCCCAGTCCTGAGCTAGCTGCCATGATGAGGTGGTGTAGTGGGGGAGGCACTGACTAGGACAGTTAATTTGCTCAGAGAACAGATGATGAAGATAAAGGACAGTCTGCATACCAGGGGTACTCACAGCCCTGGCAGGAACTGTGCTTCTAGCCTTACAGAAGGAGAACACAAATGAGTCGATGCATACACACAGAGCACCCACCCTGGCCACCAGGACTAGAACTTCTTAACTTTCAAAGCCACAGAACAATTCAGAAAGTCTTGCTAGGATCCACATGACACTGATCACCAGAGTCAAAATAATTTAGGTCCACCAGAAAGAAACAAGTTAACAGATTGTTCAAGACATACATAGTCCATTTTATATATTTAGGTGATTCTGGAAGCTGAAGAAGATTCCCTTCTCGGAATATTGCCTTTCAAGAACAGCCTAATCATTTATTGACCAGAAATGAATTTGGCCAGCATAAAAGTGTAGAAATTATTTAGAAAATGTTTCCTATAAACTAAAAACTTTATTTTAAAGATAGTAAAACCATAACAAAACAGCAAATTTGGGGTGGGGAGAAAGCACCCATATCCCACAACCCAATTTTTTTTATTTTTGTATTTTCCCTACCTCCCAGCCCTGACTTAGAGTCATACTTTTATTACATACATATATGACATATTATATACATATATGTCTCATTTACACAAGTAGTACATATTCATAATAAAAATTAATATAGAAAAAAATTAAAACTGTCTATAATCTTACCAATCAGATATAACCACTGTTAACATTTTGGTTACTTACTATTGACATTTTGGTGGGTGCTTCTCAATTTAATAAATTACTATTGCTGCTGCTGCTACTACTACTACTATTACTACTACTACACACACACAAATACATACAGACTCCAAACATCTTATTTGTGAAATTGCCGTTTTGGTTTAATAATAGTAAACATATTTCCATATCAATAAATACTTTATCGTAAAATGACTTCTTATAACCTTTCCCAGCCTTATCATTCCAGAATCATTATATTATCATTCAATTCTCAGGAATACTGAATTAAAATGTATTTACGGATCAAGTATGAACTCTGCACTGAGTAGATATTGTGGAGACGTACATGTATATCTACCATTTACTACCTGCTTATTATGTGCCAGGTATTGCCTACTGGCACATCGGAAATGTTCTCTCACATCTCTTTGAAATTGATACCACTGTCCTTGTTATATCAAGAAACTGAGGGAGGCTTGGAGAGATATTTAAACTGTTTTCACAGCTAGAAAGTGGGAAGTCCCAAGTTGAAGGTACATCCATTTGACTTTCAAGTCCATTCTTATTCTCGGAGAGACTAGTTTGGGAGTTGAGCTGTGGCAGTTGTGATATAATTAGAGAACAGACTGAAGCAGAGTGGGTGGGGAAAGAAAAACACACAAAGAGTCTCTCCTTGCATGTTTTAGATAATAAATTCCATGAGATAGAAGAAATTGGAGAGCTCCTTACTGGCTGGAGTAATCAAAGAAAGCTTCATGAGAAGGTGCAATCAAATTAAAAGATAAGCTAGGAAGGCACTCTGCAAGGTGGGGGGAGCAGCAAGGACAAAGACTTGGTGGTAGAAATTTGACTTTCAGTGGGCTTGGCCTAGTAAAGACACTAGTTTTATGAGAGGAAAGGGTTTGCCCTGGAAAAGGTGTGGATGAAGAGAGCTGACTGCCTACACATATGGTCCTGTACAGCATCAACAAGAGTCACTCATACTATGACAATATTCAGGAAGCCAAGATATGTAGAACATTCCGTTTCCATACGGTTGGTTAGTTATGAATTCCAGAACTTGGAAACCTTGCAACCTTTGTGAAGAACTAGACTATACATTAAGGGATTAAAGTTTGAAATGTAATTTTCTATTTCTGTCCAAATGAAGTTGAAGCATTTTTTGATGAAAAAATATATTAAGCATTCCATGACTGGTTTCTTGCATGATATATGAATGACTTGGATCATCGGTTGACCACTAATGCTGAGACACAAATCAAATCTGATCACATAGATTTTCAACGTCAATGACAGATCTTGATGCTAATTGGCAAGAGCTGAATTTCAGAGCTGAGCAGGATGCTTAAATCTCTTCTTTTGATTAGCTTTGATAACTCAATCTCTTTAAAAAGAAGTCTTTCTCTTAAGTTTGATCTATCATTTGATCTATCATCCATCCCTAAAGAAGTAAATTTTTTTAAAGATCCTATTCGATGGGCTATACAAATTCTAAAATTAGGCTGACTCTCTGGATACAAACAAGTTTACTGATTCTGTGTACAGTACAGACTGTTTCTATGCATTTCTGGCTAGATGACACCCAAAAAATTGCATCAGCTGCATTTTTTTTTTACATTTCAACTAATTAACTTGATGACAAGTAGATCCAGCCTGAAGATAACCAATACTTGTATTTGTTCCACTTCAACTACCCAACAGTAGAGAATGGTTCGAAGTTTATTAATAACAGATTGAGTTTGGTTTTAAAGCTCCTTTTGAAACCACAGCAAACACAGTTTTGCACTAGGCCCATTTGTCATGTTTAGCTTGGATGCAGGTGAGAGGCTCTTGGGAAGGCAAGAGTCTTCAGTGAAGACTTTGGAAATTGACACTTCCCCAGTTTGCTCTAAGCATCCAACTTCTGTCAATGATCAGAGTTGGCACTTATTCAAAGAGAAGATAGAAAGAATGAGAACCCTTGGGTCTGCTAAGTAGGGTGGAGGGATTGGTCTGGGAGATTCACAAAGTGACCCAAGATGAGGATTACTTTGGCCAAGTAACTTGGACTGCTATTAATCCTTACTGTCTTCAGATGTGTGTTAGTGAGTCATCTGCTGGAATATGATTAATCCTGTTTTGTAGAAGTGGAAAGCACAAAGATTCCACCCAGATCTCATATAACACACTGGCCCTGGAGCTCAACAGGCTCTTTCTGTAATAATCCTACTGAGTTTGAATAATTATTAAGCCCAGTTCTTGAGAAAGAACAGAAGTGTTACAATGCAAAGCTCAATCTTAGAAACCATATACCAACTGCCTCCAACCCAAATCTTTCCATTTCATACAAACAATACTCTCAAAAGTTGGCTTCCCTTACCAACCCAATCACTATAGTCCTATAATCAAAGAGTTAGAAGATCTGAAATGCAGTTCTGACCCTCATCTCCTCTGTGACCTTGAGCAACTCATCTGTTTCCTGGGTCTCCATTTTCTCATCTAAAAAGTGGATATCTATATTCATGTCCTGCCTATTCATCAGTGCAGCTGTGAATATCAAATGATTATATATAAAAGTGCTTTAAAATCCATATATTATAACAAGTAAAGGAAATTATTATAATTATTTTTAAGGTATCTTATGTTATCAATGAAACTTGAATAAAACTTTCTAATACGGAAATTATATATTTTATAAAACAAGCACTTGGTGCACTGTGAAGATTTGGAAATTTGGGCAGAAATTTTGAGCACTATATGGGGATCTATACCCCCAAAAGTTCATTTGATATAATCAACAAAATAGAACCTTTTATACTTTAGGAGTTTCCAAATGCCCATCCTGGCAGATGGGCCCCAACTGTCAATGACAATGAGACCCTTGAAGCATTGCCAAGAACCTACCACTCAGATGTTCTATATTTCTGTTCCCAGAAACTACTGAAGACACTTTAAGAAGTTATTTGCTCAAGGAAATGGTACAGGAAACAAACTCAAATAGAAGGGAGGAGTATGCCTTTTGAGTTGAAGGTCTAGAGTAAAGGTTGGCAACTTCTCTGAGGAAAGAGTCAGACATAACAAGTTCTTGTTCTGTGGCATGGGGGTGAAGAAAACCAAGGGAGCACAGTCTGGAAAAAGACAAGGGTGAGAAAAAAAATGGCTCAGATGATAGAGGCACTGTTCATCCTTCTGGCGATCAATCAAAATTGTGATGGAAACGAGGAAAAATCACCTGGGATCTAGAGGAACAAGCCATACAACTAGGGAGAAGTCCAAGAAAGCATCCTACAATGGCAGAAGGTAGGATGAGGCGAAGATGTGGGACTGCCTGGTCTCAAGCTGCTGAGTAAGATGGAGGCTGTGGCAGCAGCAGCGGCAGACACCTCTTAAAGGGGCCACGTCGGCAAGCGGATTTTCTTGGTGACAGACCTGCCTGCTCTCAGTACTAGTGCCAATTGGGCTGCGTGCAGAGGGCACCAGGGACTTACAGGGAGACAGTGTCAGAGTGAGGGCAGAGGCAAGACTCGCTTTGTACAGAAGTGCTGGCAGTATCCATTGTTCCCTGTTGAGCTCTTCCCCCTCCCAGTGCAGGGACACAGTGCCACCATAGCCGTGATGTCATCAATCTGGATAACAGAGGTCGCTCCACCCAGAGGATTCCCTGAAACCCTGCCTCCTCCAACTCGCGGCCCCACCCAAGACACATCCAGGTGTATCCTCACCAACTCAGGTCCTTCTTGCTGAGACTCATGCTGGAGGCGGCCTCGGTTTCTGGTGTGGCCTTTTGAGGCACCTATAAGCACAGCATCTGTGGATTGTTTGCTGAATCTTAACAGGTGGTCCTAGAGGGGTAGAAGCTTGGGCTCAATTTGATCTGCAATTGAACCCCTCTCAGAACTGGGCCACTGGACACCTACTTCACAAATCCACACTAATAAGACCAGGAGACTTAGGAGCTTTGCTTAGTACATAGAAACAGACATGGAAAGGCAGCCAAAATGGGAAGACAAAGAAGCAGAAACCATACGAGAGAATAGAACAGACATCCAGATACAATGGAGTCAAATAATCTAACAGATGCAGAGTTCAAAACACTGGTTATAAAGATGCTCAATGAACTTTTGGGACATGTAAATAAATTTACAAATAAATTTGGGACGTGAGAATTTCAACAAAGAGATAAAAACATAAAAATGGAAATGGAAATTATAAAAGGGAACCAGTCTGAAATGAAGAAGATATTGTCGGAGATGAGAAGTATATTAAATAGAATAAACAAAGTGAATAAAGAAGAGGATCGAATGCCCTACCTAGAGGACAGGAAAGCCAATCAGGACACTCAATCTGAATGACAAGAAAAAGATGCCAAGACTATACAAATAACTGAAAGAGGATATGGGACACTATTAAGGGTCCAAATATTTGTCTGATCAGTGTAATTGAAGAAAATCAAGATGTTGAATAGCTGTTTGAAGAAATAATGGTAGAAAACTTCCCAAACCTGGTGAAGGAAATGGACATGAAACCCCAGGAAGCTCAGAGAATTCCAATAATCAGGGATCCAAAGAGGCGCACACCAAGACACATCATAATTAAAATGCCAAAGGTTAAATACAAAGAAAGAATATTAAAAGCAGCAAGAGGAAAACAGATCGTTACTTATAAGAGAACACCCATAAGACTGGCAGCTGATTTCTCAAAAGAAACTATGCAAGACAGAAGGGCTTGGCAAAAAAGTATTCAACAGGATGAAGACCCAGGATCTACAACCAAGAATAATAAATCCAGCAAAGCTACCATTGAGAGTTGAAGGACAGATAAAGAACTTCCCAGACAAAAATAAGCTAAAGGAATTTATCACCACCAAGCCAGTATTACAGGAAATGTTGGAGGGAGTCCTTTAAGAAGAAAAAACATGTATCAAAAACGAGAATAAAGAATGGTAACAACTACTTTCCTATCAATAAGTACCTTAAATGGAAAGAGTGGCTGAAAGGATAAGAAAACAAGACCCCTACATATGAAAAGGAAGGGGATAGAAAAAGATACTGCTTTGATGGGCCTAGAAGGTATTTAAGTCAGACAGAGAAAGATAAACACTATATGATTTCACTTATATGCAGAATCTAAGGAATAAAAAGAACAAACTAATCACAATCAGACTCACAAATATAGTGGACAATTTTGTGTTGGACAGAGGGGAGGGAGGTTTAGGGGGCTAGGAGAATGGGGTGAAGGGCTAAAGAAGTACAAATTAGTAGCTGATGTATGGTCACAGGGATGGGGAGCATGGCATAGGGAATGCAGTTAGCATTAACACGTTAGCTAGGTGGAGGGTTAGTAGAGGGAGGGAACAATTGGGGGGATCGTTTAATGAACTATTTAGCTATCTAACCAATGTACTGTACACTTGATACTAAATTTAAAAAATAATAATAATAAAAAAAACACAAGAGTCACTAGGATTGGTCTCATGATGACATCCTACATATACTATCATTTCAAGATTCATTTGAACTAATAAGCCCCTCTTTCTTTTAAAATGCAAATAATCTCTGGGAGGATAAGAGTCTGTCATCCACTTATACCTTAGTACACACGTCTTCAATTAACCCTTAGTCATGGTCTCCTGAGGTATATTTCGATATGACTATGAAAACTTTTATTGAGAAGTAGTTTTAGAGCTTTTAAAATAATTTTAAGTATTTAGGGGAGGAGTAGCTCTGAGAAGATAGTCAATGGAGGCATCAGACATTTTCTGTGGGTATGATTTTTAAAAAGGCCACTAAAAAGCAAGATCGAAGTATAAAAACAGATGAAGGGCACTCAAAGACTCAGGATAGATTGTCAGCTGACTTTTCAGGCCAGTGAAAATAATGAAAACCTGACACTTTTGGTATACAAGCTGTGAATGGCCCATGTCTTATCTAGAGAAATGATGGTGGAGCTAAAGATTAATTTGACTTAAAGGAGAATAGAGTGGAAGGAGATGAGGAACACTATGTTCATCCTAGTCACTCATGCTAATCTAAGTCACTATGGCCCTGGAAAACCCTTCATTTAGTCTGAGCCACAGGCACAGCACAGAACAGGGGCAATTTGACCTTGAGTTCACAGTCATGGCTAACAGTTCATCAGCAGAGTCACACTTTATCCTTTGACTAAGGCAGCACAAGGGCATTGTATTTGTATTTCTAGTCACCAGGAAAAATAAAGTCTTCAGGTGAACATCAAATTTTCTTTTTAAGTAAAGAGTAAAACTTTTTCAAGAGTCCCAACATATGGATATCATCTTGAGCAAATTTAATAGGCCAGAAACTACATTTGTACTTCAAGAAAATAAGATGGATAGTGCATGATAGAGGAAGGGACAGATCCATAGATAAATGTTCAAACAAATATAGCCAAATGTTGGTGATATATAGATGTCGACTGTAAAAATATTTCAAGTTTGCTGTATGGTTAAAGTTTTTCATAATAGTATATTGGGGCGGGGGAGAACTACCCAGAAAAAAAAATCCACTTTTGCAGAACTGGTCATACAGGGCATGGTTATTATTGTAGAACAGAATTTACCTGATTAATTTTTAAGGAAGTCTATCATTTCTGAGGAGTATAGTACACTTACAAAGTGGATATAATTCTTGCTGAAATGATATTAGCAGACTTCATTTCCAGGGAGAGAAGGAACATAAAAAACATAGATGCCTAAAATGTCAGAGAAATTACAACCAGGTTATAATATTTTTTAATATAATGTCCCAAAAATCCTCAAGAGAGGACATATTCGTTCAATTTAAAATGCCTGTTAAGCAGATTAGATGAAGCAGAGGATCAAATTAGTGATTTTGAAGATAAGGTAGCAGAAAACACCCAATCACAACAGAAAAAAAAAGATTCTGAAAAGATGAGAATAGTCTAACGGCCCTCTGGGACAACATCAAGTGTACCAACATTCACATCATAGGGGTACCAGAAGGGGAAAAGAGAAATTAAGGAATTGGAAACCTACTTGAAGAAATAATGATGGAAAACCTCTCTAACCTGGTGAAGGAATAGACATACCAACCCAGGGAGCTCAGAGAGTCCCAAAAATCAGGAACCCAAAGAGGCCCACACCAAGGCACACCATAATTAAAATGCTAAAGGTTAAATACAAAGAGAATTTTTAAAGCGGCAAGAGAAAAGCAGTTCGTTACCTACAAGGGAGCTCCCATGAGAATGGCAGCTGATTTCTCAACAGGAACTTTGTAGGCCAGAAGGGACTGACACAAAATTTTCAAAGCGATGAAAAGCAAGGACCTATAACCAAGATTACTTTACCCACCAAAGCTATCATTTAGAATCGAAGAACAGATAAAGAGCTTCCCAGACAAGAAAAAGCTGAAGGAGTTCATCATCACCAAGCCAGTATTACAGGAAATGTTGGAGGGACTTCTTTAAGAAGAAAAAGAAGAAAGAAAAAAAAAAGTAGAAAAATATGAATAATAAAATGGCAATAATTACATATCTATCAACAATTACTTTAAATGAAAGTGGATTAAATGTTCCAATCAAAATATAGGGTGGTTAAATAGATAACAAAACAAGACCTTTACACATGCTGCCTTCAAGAAACGCACTTCAGATCGAAAAACACACACGGACTGAAAGTAAAGGGATGAAAAAAGATGTTTCATGAAAATGGAAACAAAAAAAATCTGGGGTAGCAATACTTATACCAGACAAAATAGACTTTAAAACAAAGGTTATAAATATCGCTCAGCCATAAGAAGAAATGAAATACTGCCATTTGCAACAACATGGACGGACCTCGAGATAATCATGCTAAGCAAAATAACCAGACAGAAAAAGTTGAAAATCACATTATATCACTTATACGTGGGATATAAACCTAAAAGCAACAACAACAAAAAAAGCAGGACAAATAAACAGAGACTCGTGGACATGGACTATAGACTAGTGGTTACCAGAGGGTAGGGGGTGGGGGAAAAGGAGGAGGTAGGGTAAAGGTGTCAAATATGCAGTGACAGAAAGAAATCTAACTACTATGGGAGGTGAACACACAGTGTAAATATATATATATGCCTTACTGTTAAAGTGTACAGCTGAAACTTATTGGATTTCGTTAACCAATGTCGCCATAAAAAGTAAATAAATAAATTTTTAAAAAATTTTAAAAAATAAAAATAATTTAAAAATAAAACAAAGGTTATACAAAGAAGGACCCAGTTATCCCACTTCTGAGTATTTATCTGAAGAAACCCAAAATACTACTTTGAAGGAATGTATGAATCTATATGTTCATTGCAGCATTGTTTACAGTAGCCAAGATATGCAGGCATCCTGAGTGTCCATCAATGTATGAATAGATAAAGAAGAGGTAGTACACACACACACACACACACACATGCATATACATATGTATACACACACAATAGACTATTACTCAGCCACTGAAAAGAATGAAGTCTTGCCATGTGCTACCACATGGATGACCTAGAGAGTATTGTACTGAGTGGAGCAACTCAGAGAAAGACAAATGTCAGATGTGGAATCTAGAGAACAGGATAAACAACAGCAGCGAGCTCATAATTAGAGAGAACATTTTTATGGTTGTCAGATTGGGAGGTGGGGGATGTGTAAAGGATGGAGGGGATTAAAGGGTACAAATTGGTAGTTACAAAATAGTCATGGAGATGTAGAGTATAGCATGGGGAATATAGTTAGTAGTATTGTAATAACTATGTATGGTGTCAGATGGGTACTGGGTTTATCGGGGCAATTACTCATAAGTTGTAAAAATGTCTAATCACTGTGTCGTACACTCGAAACTAATATAATATTGTATGTCAACTGTATCTGAAATAAATAAATATATTTAAAAATTGTTAAATTCCTCTTAAACTCTGTGTGTGTTAAATCCTCTTCTGTGGAAATTAGCATGATTTATAACAAAAAGTAGATACGAATCTGCAAATTAAAGTGGATTGAAAAGAGAACTTGTGTGCATTATTTCCTTTATGAGGGAACGAGAGTGAGAGACTTAAAATGCAAATATTTAGTTGAGCAGACACCTTCCAAATGCAGGGTGGGAGGACAGTCATTTAGGTTCACACTGCTGGGATCAGTCTGCATAATTGAACTGCTCTATTCTTGTTGTCTCTGTTCAAAATCAGAAGACAACAGAAGTGCAGTCTGGGTCCTCCTTCCCCTGCTTGGAATAATGATACATGGTACGGTATGGCCTTCCAAGTGCCTTCCCATTTAATCTGTTCTTTCATACAATCCTCTTATAATTCCCATTTCGCAGATGAGAACACAGAGCCTCAGCTAGAGTCAGAGAGGTCACACGGCCACAGACCCACATTGCTTGGCATCTGACTTCTATCTCTATGAAGACTGGATCTGAGTGTCTTGGTTACTTACTGCAGGCCCTTTGATTAGACATGAGGTTTCAAGCTATTTCAGCATAGTCTTCGGCTATGACAAGATAGTTCTCCTTAACATACCTGAAGCCTTTCCTGTCTGTCTTGTTCTTAGAAATTATACCTGGAAGGTGCCACTCCCTGCTGCTCTAAGTAGCAACAACTTTACCTCTGCCTTTAGCAGCTTGTTGCCTATCTGGCAGAGGCAAGGCTACTGCTACCTAACTGGAAACTCGGTGTGTTTTAGGACTTTCAAATACCAGTAGGCCAGCAGAGGCCCTTAAAGAGACCACACTCTAATAACCAGTACCTAGTCGTCCGAGAACGTCTTTGTGTAATGGTGTCCACTTTTCCCTGCAGGATTTGCTAAGCACAGGAGAGTGTATGGTATTGTCAGAAGTGATCAAGTATGTATCACATCTTTTTTATTTAATCATCTATCGTAGGACACTTCGGTTGCTTCCATGTCCTGGCCACTGTGAATAATGCTGCTATGAACATCGGGGTGCATATATCTTTGTGGATAAATATTTTCAGGTTTTATGGGTAAATACCCAGAAGAGATATTGCTGGATTGTATGGTAGTTCAATTCTTAGATTTTAAGGAACCTCCATACTGTTTTCCATAGTGATTGTGACAGAAGGAAATCTAATTCTGGGTGGTGAATATATATGACATATTGTTGAATTGTACACTTGAAACTTATTGGATTTCATTGATCAATGTCACCCCCAATAATTTTTAATAAAAAATAAGTAATCAAGTAGTTGACCTGTAGCTAGGATACCTGCTCCCTATATTTTCATCTTTTGCATTATGGGAAAGATACTCACTCCTCTTTTTAGCCCTGAACATAGGGAAGCAAGCATGTTGTACATGGCAAAATGGCAGGGAAAATCCTGCCTTTTTAACCAAAGGAGTGTTTGGAGAAGAGTGAACAGAGTCTGCATTGTTTTCCCCCACCCCCTGCTCCCTTGGCTGATTTCATAAAGGAAAAGAAAGAGGTGAAAAGTCTATCAGGATTTCTCAAATGAAAAGCATGTCCACACTGACAGAGATAGACTGTTTTCTATTAAGGAATCTGGTCATGGCAACAATTATATTTTTGAATTTATCATCATTGTTATAGAAAAATATTCAAGAAAATATTATAAAAGGAGATTTTGTGAACAAATTCCTCCAGCCCAGTTCTCTTTGAGAATGCCTCAATAAGCAACATTGGCCATATTGCTGATGCTTTTCTAATGAACTTTGATGGGGAGATTTTACAATCACTGCAAATTGAAGGAGAAGCCATCCTCTATTTTCCAATTTATAATATTAGTGTTTTCTATTTAATAAGTTCTCCATGCCACCTAGTGTTTATCTGAAGAAATAACCAGATTCTTAGGAAGTACCCCCAATCCTGTGCAAGGACTTCATGTTATACATGCTGTGTGTGACATTTCGATCAGATAAGAAGTTTGCAATAGTTTACAGAATTTCAAAGTTAAACATTAATCAAATGACTAATTCTCACTGAAGAAAATATTGGCTTTTTTCTTCTATAGCATACAATGACATCAAAACAATCCTAGAATGGTCATTGCGGAAGAGACTTTCTAGACCTTGAGTCTACACTTGACACACTCTTGTACCAGAAAACCCTTGTCTATAACACAGTGCTTCCAAGAGCTTTCATGAGAATTCATCTTTGCTCTTTAGTTCTTTTTTTTTTTTTAAGTAAACTACATGGCAAGAAAACCAGGAGGGGCCTGAAAACCATACAGAATCTCTGTGTTCACCTCCATGTGGCTGCAACGAGCACCAGGAAGCAGTGGGCTGAGAAAATCCAAGAAAGAAAGGGCCTGCTTTAGCTCTGGCAGATGCTGGCCCAGCTCCAGAATCTAGGTCTTATGGCTGTAAAGGCTTGATCAAATTCCTCCTTCTTCTTTCTATCCCTGTCCAAAAACAACAAAGTCTAACAAACAATGCCCATGATGTTGGCAATAACAAAGCTGTTCTTTTCAAAATCTGTATTCTATCATTTGCTTTCAGTGATTACCAAGGCCTTCTAAATGCTACCAAACACTGAGTGAGGACTACAGGAGTATGAGGCTGGGGAACAGAGCTATAAAACCAGGTTTCCATAGGGACCCTAGCAATACTATAGAGGGCCTTCCCTGGGCTTACAGAAAGTAGTGGTTGTCATAACTCTGGCAAACACATGTCCTGTCTCAATTTCAAATATTTCCCCTTGTCATTCATGTAAGCACACTCAGCCTGGTCATAGCATGGATCCAGCTGACTGTCTTTGCACGGCCCCTAAAGGATAAGGAAGAGCCATTGAATAAGGCCCAGCCCTTATTCAGCAGTCTCATTCAGGCCCTGTCTCCAGCTAGTGGGAACAGGAGAAGTTACCGACAGCTACACTTCACAATTGGGGAATAAAGCTCTGAGGCTTTGATCTTTTCTTCTTATCTATTCTTGTTTAATCTTGTTTTTAATTTCCTTCTTCATTTCATATTTGACAAATCCAACTACTTCAGAATCGAGAGAATCATAAATAGTGAACTATACTTCCTCCTCCAAACCCTAGAGGTTGGGCCCATTTGATCTCTGTGGTTTGCATAAAATCACAAGGAGCCCCAGAAGAATATCTACATTTGCCAAAGTCATATAATCATTGAATCTCATGCTAAAAGGGGCAGTGGGAATCATCTAGTCCAGCTTCATCATTTTATAGATGAAGAAGCTGCTGTCCAGAGAGGTTGGGAAGCATGCAAAATGTCACAGGCTGAGACCCAGGATCCCAACTCCCAAATCAGGTTATTTAATGGCACCATACATCACATGGTTTGAATTCATGCATGATTATGGGGAAATATGTTCAATGGGCCACAGTCATGAAATGAACTTTTAGAGAATCTATCTATTATCTATCTATCTAATCTATCTATCTATCTATCTATCTATCTATCTATCTATCTATCTATCATCTATCATAATTTATCTCCATGGATACGTAACTTACATTTAGAATCCAAAGAGAAACATCAGAACTCCCTGTCAGGTTAGTGATTCAGGAAAACTCAACCAGATCCCCATGAGTGCTGTTACACAAGACAACAAATGAGAAGTCCCTAGCCAAAAGTTTCCCTTCTAGGGGTAAAGCCACAGGATATTCTCTGGGCTAGGTACCCAAAGTCTATAGCCACTCCTATCTGCACGACACCAAAAGGCAACAGTGTCAATAAATTTTCTAAATAAATAAATAAATAAGGCAACAGTGTCATTGAGGATGGTGTCTCTGGCTCTGACATCAGCTCTGTTTCTACTGCCTCCCCCAGATCTCCCACCTTATTGACCTAGCTGTTCCTACCTGTCTCCCTCCTAGTGATAGAGGAAATAGAGGCTTAATAGGGGCTTTCTCACTCTTTGTCAACCTTAGATAAAGCTGATACCATGATTTCCAGTGGAGCCTTGTTCTGAAAAGGTCTGATGCCACCCATGCTTCACACATTTTCCTGTATCCTTCAACTCACCCCTCTTTCTTATCTCAAACACCCATGCAGGTACACATCTTATAAGTACATATAACAATATATATGACAAGATACAAGCGGTGGTATGCAGATGGCTTTGTCAGCACTAAGCTCATGGCACCTCATCTCTCAAACTCTCTCCCTAGGAGGAGGGCATCTGCCTGTTAGCTGCAAAGCCTCAAGTGGTCCAATAGCCAAAATCTTTAAAGCTGACTCATGTAGGTCGCTTCTTGAGTTAGAGCGGCATCTATCTAACCTTGGGACATCTGGTCTTACGTACCCCATAAGCTATCCTTACCAGATAGTTAACTCTCTGTAGACAGCTATAGTTATATACAGCTATCTACACTATGAAATGATAAACACATGTTCATACCAGGAAGCAACTTACTGCGATTTATTCATTCTGTCGATATTTTACTACTTACTCATTTATTCATTCATTTACATGTCACATGGATAGCTCTTTAAAAAAAATATTTATTTATTTATTTACTTACTTATTGTTTAAGATTATGGGGTAACATTGGTTAATACGATTATATAATTTTCAGGTGTACGTTATAATTTTACATCTATATATTCTATTGTGTGTTTACAACCCAAAGTCCAGTTTCCTTCAGCTACCATATATTTGATCCCCTTTACCCACTTCACTCTCCTCCTGTCCCCCTATATTTGACCCCCTTTACCTAGTCTACCTAGCTCCCTCCTCCCCCACACCCTACTATATGGAAACCACTAGTCCATTGTCCATGTCCACAAGTCTCTGTTTTTGTTTTTCCTGTTCATTTGTTGCTTTCAGGTTTATATCCCACATATTAGTGATATCATGTGATTTTTAACTTTTTCAGTCTGGCTTATTTTGCTTAGCATGATTATCTCCACGTTGTCGCAAATGGCTGTATTTCACCGCTTTTTATGGATGAGTAATATTCCATTGTATGTATGTACCACAGCTTCTTTAGCCAATCATCTATTGTAAGACACTTTGGTTGCTTCCATTTCCTGGCCACTGTGAATAATGCTGCTATGAACATCGGTATGCAAATATCTTTTTGGATATGGGTTTTCAAGTCTTTGAGGTAAATACTCAGTAGAGGGATTGCTAGATCATATGGTAGATCCATTCTTAGTTTTTTGATGAACCTCCATACTGTTTTCCATAGTGGTTGTGCCAATTTGCAGTCCTGCCAGCAGTGTATGAGGGTTCCTTTTCCTCAGCATCCTCTCCAACATTGGCTATTACTTGCCCTGTTGACTATAGCCATTCTAATAGGTATAAGATGGTATCTCCTTGTGGTTTTGATTTGCATTTCCCTAATAGCTAGTGATGTTGAGCATTTTTTCATATATTTGTTGGCCATTTGAATGTTTTCTTGGGAGAAGTTTCCATTTGGATCCTCTGCCCATTTTATGATTGGATCATTTGATTTTTTGTTGTTACTGAGTCATATGAATTCTTTGTATATTTTAGATATTAGGACCTTATCGGAGGCATTGCTTGCAAATATATTTTCCCATTCGGATGGTTGTCTCTTTATTTCGTTGACAGTTTCTTTTGCTGAGCAGATGCTTTTTAGTTTGATGTGGTCCCATTCATTTATTTTTTTTATTATTTATTTATTTTTTTAATTTTTATTTTTTTATTATTTATTTATTTATTTATTTATTTATTTATTTATTTTATTAAATTCCATTGCTTTTGAGGTCAAATTCATAAAATCCTCTTTAAGCCCAAGGTCCTTGACTTTAGTTCCTATGTTTTCTTCTATGCAACTATTTTTTCAGGTCTTATATTCAGGTCCTTCATTCATTTTGAGTTAATTTTGGTGTGTGGTGATAGATAACAGTCTAGTTTCCTTCTTTTGCAGGTAGCCTTCCAGTTTTCCCAGCACCATTTATTGAAGAGGCTTTCCATTTTCCACTGTATGTTTTTGAAAATTATTTGCCCATATAAATATGGGTTTACTTCTGGACTCTCGATTCTGTTCCACTAGTTTGTGTGTCTGTTTTGCTGCCAATACCATGCCATTTTGATTATTGTCACTTTGTGGTATAATTTGAAGTTGGGCAGAGTGATGCCTCCAGCCTCGTTCTTTTCTCTCAGGAAGGTTTTGGCAATTTGGGGTCTTTTGTGCTTCCATACAAATCTGATGAATTTTTTGTTCTATTTCTTTAAAAAATGCCAATGGGATTTTGATGGAGGTTGCATCAGATTTAATCTGTATAATACTTTAGGTAATATGGTCATTTTAAGTATGTTGATTCTTCCAATCCAAGAACACAGAATATCTTTCCGTTTCTTTGTATCTTCTTCGATTTCTTTTAATAGCGTCTTGTAGTTTTCATTGTAGAGATCCTTCACATGTTTCCTTAAATTTATTCCTATGTATTTTATTTTTTTGTTGCAAAAGGAATTATTTTTTCCACTTCTTTTTCTGACAGTTCATTATTAGATTATAGGAATGCTATGGATTTTTGAAAATTGCTTTTGTATCCAGAAACTACTGTATTTGCTTATTGTTTCTAGTAGTGTTCTTGTGGAGTTTTTAGGGTTTTCTATATAGAGAATCATGTCATCCGCAAATAGTGACAGTTTCACTTCTTTATTTCCTATTTGGATGCCTTTTATATCTTTCTCTTGTCTGATTGCTCTCGCTAAGGCCTCCAATGTTATATTGAATAACAGTGGTGATAGTGGACAGCTTTGCCTTGTTCCTGATCTTAGAGGGAAGGTTTTCAGTTTTTCACCATTAAGTATAATGTTGGTTGAGGGTTTGTCATATATGGCGGCCTTTATTATGCTAAGGTATTGTCCTTCTGTACCAATTTTGTTAAGTGTTTTGATCATAAATGGATGCTGTATCTTGTCGAAGGCTTTTTCTGCATCTATTGATATGATCATATGATTCTTATTTTTTAATTTGTTTATGTGGTGTATCACATTAATCGATTTGTGTATGTTGAACCATCGCTGTGGCTCTGGGATGAAACCCAGTTGATCGTGGTTTATAATCTTTTTAATATGTTGCCGTATTCGGTTTCCTAGTATCTTATTTAGGATATTTGCATCTGTGTTCATGAGAGATATTGGTCTGTAGTTTCTTTTTTTGTGTGTTATCCTTGCCAGCTTTTGGTATCAGAGTAATACTGGCCACATAAAATGAGTTGGGAAGTATTGCCTCTTCTTCGATTTTTTGGAAGAGTTTAAGGAGAATAGATATTAAATCTTCTTTGAATGTTTGATAGAATTCACTGGTGAAGCCATCTGGTTCTGGACTTTTACTTTTTGGTAGTTTTTTGATGATTCTTTCAATTTCCATACTGTCGATCGGTCTATTTAGATTTTCCAGATTTTCTTGATTCAGTCTAGGATGATTGCATTTTTCTAAGTACTGGTCCATTTCTTCTAGGTTATTAAATTTGTTATTATATACTTTTTCATAGTATTCTTGCATGATCCTTTGTATTTCCGCGATGTCAGTCGTAATTTCCCCCTCTTTCATCTCTGATTCTGTTTGTGTCCTTTCTATTTTTTCCTTAGTGAGTCTAGTCAGGGTTTTGTCAATTTTATTAACCTTTTCAAAGAACCAGCTCTTTGCTATATTTATTTTTTCTATTTTTTCGTTTGTTTCTTTTCTATTTCATTTATTTCTGCTCTAAGTTTGATGATTTTTTTTTCTGCTTACTTTAGGCCTCATTTGTTCTTCCTTTTCTAATTTTTTTTAGATAAAGCATTAGGTTGTTTATTTGGACTCATTCTTGCTTTCGGAGATAAATCTGTAATGATATGAACTTTCCTCTTATGATCGCTTTTGCCTTGTCCCAAAAGTTTTGATATTTTGTACTATCATTATCATTTGTTTCTATGTATGTCTTGATCTCTCTTTTTATTTCTTTTAAGACCCAGTTATTCTTCAGTAGCACGGTGTTTAATCTCCATGTATTTGTGGTTCTTCCTGATTTCTTTTTGCAGTTGATCTCTAGTTTCAAAGCATTATGATCAGAGAATGTGGTTGGTATGATTTCAACCTTCTTATATTTGTTGAGGTTATCTCTGTGTCCCAGTATGTGGTTGATTCTTGAGAATGTTCCATGTGTACTAGAGAAGAATATATAAGCAGCTGTTTTGCGATGGAAGGCTCTGCATGTGTCAATTATGACCACTTGGTCTAATGTGTTATTTAAGGATGTTATTTCCTTAGTGATTTTCTGTTTGGATAATCTGTCCTTATCCGACAGTGGGGTATTTATGTCCCCTACTATGATAGTGTTTTGATCTGTTTCTCCCTTTATTTCTATTAGTAATTGCTTTACATATTTCGGGGCTCCCCGATTGGAAGCAAAGATATTAATAAGTGTTATGTCTCCTTGGTGCATTATTCCCTTTATCATTATGAAGTGTCCCTCAGTATCTTTCTTTACCTTTTTTATTTTGAAGTCTATTTCGTCTGATATTAGTACTGCTACTCATGCTTTTCTCAGAATGCCATTTGCTTGAAATATCATTTTCCACCCTTTCACTTTGAGTCTATATTTGTCTTTTGAGCTGCGATGTGTCTCCTGGAGACAGCATATGGTTGGGTTTTATTTTTTTGTCCAGTCTGTTACTCTGTGCCTTTTTATTGGTGAGTTCAGTCCATTTACATTTAGGGTGATTATTGAATTATGAGGTCTTTTTATTGCCATTTTATCTTTTGCTTTCTGTAGCTCAGTGTTTCCATTGCTTCCTTGTCCTTGTGTTTCTGTTTTCTTTATTTTGGTTGGCTTTTGTGTGTTTTGCCTCTGGTTCTTCTCGTTTTATGTTATATACTTCAGAACCTTTGGTATGTGGTTATCATTACAAATATGAAAAGGATAGTTATATATATACAGTCGTCCATTTTCTTCTGTGTGTGTCTTATCTCCATTCCTCTTCGCGAATGTGGATCTTTGAATCCTCCCCTTTTCAGTCATTATTATCTCAATTTGTCCCGATGTATACTGAACGTTCATTACTATCTTGCTATAGCAATTCTCTTCTTATCGTTTAAGCTTATAATGCCCTGTTCTTAGTAAGGGTTGCACTCCTCTGCTTCGATTTGCCTGATAGTCACCTTACTCCTAAATATGTATTTTTTTTTGTCATTTTGTTTTAGGTGAGCTGACCTCTTTCAGTATTTCCTGTAGTGCAGGCCTCGTAGTGGAGAATTCCATCAATTTTTGGATGTCTGGAAAGGTCTTAATTTCTCCTTCATATCTAAAGGAGAGCTTAGCTGGATATATTATTCTAGGCTGGTAGTTCCTTTCATTTAATAGTTTAATATTTGATTCCATTCTTTTCTGACTTGTAAGGTCTGTGCTGAGATGTCCGACAATAATGTAATGGGTTTTCCTTTATAAGTTATCATTGTCTTCTTCCTGGCTGCCCTGAGAATTCAAAACCCACTATCTTATTTCCAGAGCCTCTGCTGCATTATATTAAAAAAAAAAAAAAAACACTTAGCTCAAATAATGCCACAAAATATGGGAGGGAGGAGTCTTTTAAAGACCTCTTTGAAAACAGCTAATAAAATAACTAAACCAAAAGTCGAGGAATGCTAAAGCCCTAAAGCTCATTGTATGCATACACAAAGTGATCTAAAGCAGAGATGGGGTGTGCCAGACCCCACAAGCTGGCTCTAAGGTTTTCATACAGTCATTAGGTTTAGCCTAACAAAACAATTACAGAGAACTCCTTGGAGGATTTGCTAAATGAGTAAGAATTATTTTTAATGAGCATGTTATTTTTTTATGTCAGTGTATATGTCTGCAATGCTTGAGGGGAGTTGAGACATTTGTTCTCTATAATTCATCCAGGCATTTGGGTTTACACCTTTAATTTGCTCGGCAAACCATTTATTCATAGCTAGAGCAAAAGAAGCTTTAACTCAACCCACATATGAAATTCAAATGGATGAAATTAAGAGGGTCCAGCATTCAGTCAAGATATTTATCTAGTCAACTCTTTGTTAAGCCCTAAACAAAAGAAGTGTTCGCAGAGTGCTAAAAAACATTTTGCTTTCTTTCAAAGATACAGTCAGTGAATTTTTTTTTCATCATCCCATTTGCTTTTCCTGTTTGTCTCTGTTGTTAGGCAAAACAAGAAAACCAGTTTGTAGTCCCAGAGAGGCTAGAGTAACTTGAAAATAGCCGAGTTCCAAGGCCTAACAATCCTCAGGGACTACAGTACAGCTACAATTGCTCAGAGGAAACCTGTGAGCTCTTTGCTGCCTCAGACATCTTCAAGGTTGGCAAGGGAACCCCAGCTTCCAGGCTACAGCTCAACGTTGTTTCCAAGAACAAATTGTTCAGGGACTCTGAAGTCAGAGGTGGCTCTACTTTAGTGTAAAGATCTACCTCAGTAATTCCAAGCCCCTGGGAGCCAGCCAGTATAATTTTTATTTAAGAAACGTTATAACATTGTGGCGAAAAGCATGGTCTTTGAAGCTAGTCTGCCTGGATTCCAGCTCTGCCACTTGCCAGTTGTATGACCTTAGACAAGTCACTTAACTTCTCTGTGCCTCAGTCTTCTCATCTGTGAAATAGTCATAATTATAGTTATGTGGATTAAACGAGTTCACATATGTAAAATGCTTAGGTTAATTTTAAAACTCTCAATGTATGTTAGCTCTTTATTGATTTCTCCTTCTGTTGAGTCAGCTCAGCACCTGAGGTCTCCCCAGAGGCTTCATGTAGGCTTCAACCTTCTGGAGGCTACACAGCCATGGGGATATTTGTCACATGGGATTGCACTGTTAATCTGTTTACCTTCCCCACTAGATTGTGAACATCTTGAGGGCAGGGCCAAGTCTTATTCAGGGTTATGTCCCTAGCACCTAGCATAATTGTTGGCCAAAAAATAATTAGCAGCTCAGTAAGTCTTTAAATTAAGTTCTTTTGAGTATCTCTTAATTCTGAGGTCAGGAGCAGCCTACTCAGGGGCCTCAAGTAGCTCCTTTTTTAAGTCAATGACCATTCCTGTGAGCAGTAGGGGAGAGTCATGGAAAGTATCACTATTGGCCCATATGATATCTCCACTAGAGGTTCACCAAGTACCGCGAAGAAAACCTAAATAGTTATAGCTGATATTTTTCTATAAGGTGTTTGAGAAAGAGATGATTTAAAGGAGTTTAGACTTGGAAGACAACATAATGCCCCCTCCAAAGATACCCACTTCCTGATCCCCAGAGCCTGTTATTTTACATGACACAAGGGACTTTGCAGATGTGATTAGGGATCCTGAGTCGGGGAGATTATCTTAGATTATCCAGGTGGACCCAATGTCATCACAAGGTCCTTAAATTTGGAAAACATGAGGACCAGAGTCAGAGAAAGGAATATGACAATGGAAGCAGAAGTCAGAGAGAGATTTTAAAATGTTGCACTTCTGGCTTTGAAGGTAGGTGCTATCCACTAAGACATACAGGCAGCCTCTAGAAGCTGGAAAGGGGAAGGAAATAGATTCTCCCATGAAACCTCCAGAAGGAAAGAAGCCCTGTTTTCCTCAGCCTCTCCTATACTCTTCCTTAGAAAGCATAGCACATCACATCATTCTCTCATTCTCCTCAAAATCATTCAGTGGTTCCCTATCACCTACAGAATAAAAGTTAAACTCCTCAGCATTCCATTCAAACAGCTGGACCTAACTTGCCTTTCTGGACTCATCTTTCACTGTTTGAAGTCTCCACACTCTATATTCCAACTACATGCAGGTTCCTGCTGTTCCCTGACCTTGCTCTGTGTGGTTCCATGAGCAACCATCTCCCATTGTTGCTTACATTTTTGCTGTTACCAAGAAAGAGATTATTCCCTCTCCCCCTTCTAACATTAAGCTGAGGCACTGGATCCCTCTGTATATTACCAATACCTCCCATGAGCCCTTTTGCAATTCTACCTCTTTAAACGTTTGTGCATTTGCCTATCGCCCTACACCATAAACAAAATGAGGACAGGAGCAGTATCATAAATGTCTTGAAGATCTCTTCTTTTTCACCTCTTACCACCACCATCTCCCCTACACACACATGTGCACACACACACATGCACACACACACAGAGCCATACACAGCCATACACAACCATACACATAGTGGTCACACACAGCCAAACATATAGTCATTCAATACATGCTAAAGAATGAATGTGTATTGGGATCAAACATGACAGAGTTGCAATAGGCCAGTATGTGCATTTCTCAAATGTTCTTTTCATTCTGCTAAGGAGAAAAGGTGATAGGAGCCATGATTAGGAGTTGGAGAGGTCTGTATTCAAATGCATGCTCTGACACATACTAGCTGTGTGACACTATACAAGGTACTGAACATTCCTATGCTGCAGTTTCCTTATTTATAAAATGGGAAGAATAATAATAACTTATCCACAGGACCGTGGTTAGTGTAATGAGAAAATACATTCAAAGTCCTAGCACAAAGGAAGCACTGTATGTGTCAGCTATTATTGATAACAGATGAGGATGATAAGGAGTGTATTCTTAACACTATGTCAGCAGGGCCTAAGCCTTGTTAGATGAACTAATCCCTTTACATCCTAGTGGCCTCAGGTTTCTCATATCACCATAATAACAGCCTGTACTTCTTATGTTATTTCCAGGGATACACTTTATTTAAATACCTGAAAAATGACTTTATTTCAAAATGTTTGTAGCCTGTAAAGTATTAGGAAGATGGTAGGTAGTTCCAGTGTAATTCTGATTTTACTTTACTTCATGCCTCTCCCCAATGCACACACTCCCCCATCACCAAAATTGGATCTCCTCGAATTAATAAAAATTAATAACGATAATTTCTAAATAAAAATAATTTTCTAAATAAAACTAATTTCTAAATCTTTTCCTCACACTGTATATCATAATGGATGTATTCTTATAAGAATACTCATTTTCTGAAGAGCTCAATGGTTTTTGTTGTTATTTTTTTTTTAACATGAGATTTGACATCAGGCTCAAAATTGAGAAAGGGTGGGGACTTTGTCAAGTTCAAGTCATCTCTGCAGCACTACTGCTTTGCTCTGTTTTTAATGAGCTGGCGTCCTCCTTTTCAGAAAGACCGAAGTGAACTTGGATCAGACCCTTAGTCCTGAAATAATGCGTCCTACCTTTGTTGATGCCCGAAGAGCTTTTCTGTGCAAAGGCCAGGGTGTCTTAACAAATGGCATTCCGCACATTTTCTCGGGTAGTGGCTCCGGCCTCAGCGGGATTTCATTGCATTCTTGGCAGTCAAGCTCCTCTCCTCTGGCAGGGGGTCAGCCTGGGGCCATTGGGGTCAAGGAACCTCCACAAGCTGCCCCTGCCTTGGAGGCAGACAATGCAAGCCCCCACCGCAGCGTTTCCTGCTTCAGCAGCTTGGGCTCCTATGCACAACTGCCCCAGGAGAGGAGACCCCCACCTGGCAAGGAGGGAACAGTCTCAGGCTGCACTGGAGATGGAAAGAAGGAAGCAGAGTGAGATAGTGTAATAGATTTGATTTTATGTTTTTAAGGACAGGCTCCTGCAGAAAGGGGCTGGGAAGTTTACACTTGCAAGCAGCCCGCACTGTGGGAAATGCACCAAGTGAGCATTACTGCCCCAGGGCCCAATCATAGATGGACCTCCTTGTAAGTGTATAAGATCCATCAAAAGGCCTCCTGCAGGAAGGAAATACTAGGTGCAGAGCCTATGTTTAGGTAGAAGGATTGTGGGTGAGTTTCCTTTTCTTCCTTATAGTCACTATATTTTCTCATTTATTCAAACAATGACTATTCATGCTCCTGTAATAGTGTTTAACAACCACAATCTTAAGGCAGCTTCCCAGTGTGTGAAATTTCCCACAGTCAAGACTTGGGATAAGTTCCAATTTCCAGAAGTCCTCTTAAAATGCATGAGTGTGTGTGTGCAGTGAGCTGGAGTGGGAATGGAGGGGGCTTTCATTCATGAACCCATTAGCACCCATTAATTTCTGACCAGGGGTTGGATTTTCTGTTCTGAAAGGCTGGAAGGCTGGACTCTGGACAACAGGGCACAGGATAGAGAATTTGGGTTTGTGTGAGGCTTAGAAGGTGGCACTGAAGAGAATGTGGAATGTAAAAGGCAAAGCATATGAGCAAATACTATGTGTTTATACATGCGTACATGTGTGTGCCTGTCTGTCTGTCTGTCTGCCTACCTCTCAAAGTAAGAGAACAGTCACAGCATAAAGAAAAAAGAGCTGGGAGAAGTATCCAAAGTTTTGTTGGAGAAGTTTAGGCAGGCAGACCATAAGCTGTAACCTCAGGGCATGGCCTTATTTCCTCATTTGTAGAATGAGCAGGTGAGGCCAGCACTGCCCAATAGAGTTGCTACAAGTGACTACTGAGCACTGTGAATAGGGCTAATCTGGATTGAGATGTGTGGTGAGTATAATACACTTCATATTTTAGAGATTTCAGTATGAAAAAAAAAAGAATGTAAACTATCTCATAATAAATTTAAAAATGCTCATTACATGATGAAATGATTTTTTTGCTATGTTAGGTTTAAAAAGTGTTGCTAAAATTAAGTTCACCTCTTCTTTTTTTTTCCTTTTTTTATGTGGCTACTAGAAAATTTAATTTACACATGTAGTGCACATTGTATTTCTATCAGACAGCACTGGGTTGCACAGTTGTCTTAGAGCTTCATAAATTTCCCCATTGAACTATCAGTCAAAGCTTATACAAATGCCACTGAAGCGGGTGAGGAAGGCTAGTCAGAGCAGAATCTGAAGCAGCCTTCCACAAGCAGGGAGTTTCTTTGAAATCTCATGTTTTCAGTTTTAAAATGCATGTGTGCTTGTTTTAAGATGAAAATAACAGGTCCAAAAGAAAAAAAAAGAGTTCTCTCCCTGCCTCCACACTCTAATCAATATCTTTTAACAAGACATGTTTGTCTTATGGTTGGATAGTTTAAAGAGGGAATATTAAAGTGGAAAAACGTGTCAACATGAGGAGGCCAAGTTCACCCACCCTATCCCTACCACACTGTCTTGGAGTCCTGAAGGATATGTGGACCTCAGTTTGGGAAGCATGGTAGTGATCTCTAAAAGGGCTGCCTCCATCTTTCAGTATTTATAGGAGGTTCCTAAGTTCCTAATTGCCACATGTTCCCCTTTGTTCTGAAGTTCTTACCTTCTTTCCCAATCTCAAGTTCCTGGGAGTGGATTGAGCCAAGTAAAAAGAACAGGGACAGCCCTTCTCTCCCTTTTGTCACATTGCAGAGCTACGTGTGCAGGTGCCCCATAAATACTTGTATTGAATAGTTCAGTAAGCAGAACTGGGGGCCCAGCCCTTTTCCCACAGCAGGGTCAGGTCTGGAGGCTGATAGCAGTGTGAAAAGATCTCTCAAAGTGGTCCTGCTTTGAAACTTGGGAAGAAGTTGCCTCCAATCTTTTGGGAGAAGGGTGGAATAGAAACCAAAAATAAGCAAAATAGGTAAGAAATTACTTTGGAACCGGCATAATTCAGAAAATCATGTGGTGCTCCATCACCAAACTAGAAGGTAACCTGTATCAAAGAAGTTACACCCCAATCAGTGGGATAAGGCAGGATTGATTGCTTATTGGGCAGATTTCACATTTTCTCTCTCCTAACACTGTATGAGCTCTCCAATGAACTTGGCCACCTCGTGTTGACACCTTTCTCCACTTTAATATTCCCTCTTTAGACTATCAATTCTAACTGCCCTTGATGCTCAAAGATTCCAACAGTGTTCAACTCTGGGCCACTTGCCAGGCTGCAGCCTCCTACAACACGTTCTCAAACAGAACCCTTGGAAGTTACAAATATTTTTATTTCTGAATAATTTGATCCTGGCCTTAAATAAGCCTCCACTTGGGGTGCAGTTAAACCACCATCACCAAAGGCTGTCTTTGTTCCCTCAAGGAGTCTGCTAAGATCACTGTGCCGTCCTCCAGCTCCCAGCACACGAATAAACAGAATCTGGGAGCTGGTACCTGGCTTGTGTGGGAGGGTTCCACAGTTGGGAAAACCAGGACTGCTTGTCCTGCCTATATCACAGGTTTTTGTGGTCTTCACTCTTGCTTGGGAGTTCTGATTGGAACCCCAGGGAGCTGCTGGGTACAGCGTTGGACTTACCTTGAGGCTCGGGTAAGGAAACCCATGTGAGCATGCTTCCTGTGTCCGAAAGAACCTGCTCAGCTCTTCAGCAGTTCTGGAAACTCTGATGAGCTGGCTACTCTTTGGTCTAATGAGCTCCAGTCAGCTCACACTGCCCCAGCAGGTGGGAGTTCAACAACGTTCACTCAGCTGGCTCCCTAGGACAGAGTTGAGAGGGACAGCAAACCAAAATGCTTCTGGATCATTGTGGTCCCTTTCCTTTTAACAGGAAGAAAACTTCCAATTCACAAGAAAACCCAAGTTCCATCAGTGCACAATGATTGGACAAAGGCAGTTGTCTTTCTTCTGCAGTCAAGGAAGATTCTCCGATGGTGTAGTGCAGGAAGTGTCATAGTGTTCATGTAACAAATAGTTCTCATCGATCGATCTAGGTTAATCTTGGTCAAATTTCTGGGAAATGGACAGCTTCTCTAATCACAGAATATGCAAAGTGGAAGGGGATTTTGTTAGCAATAGACACAATCCCTTCATTGTACGTTCAAAGAAACAAGCTTAGAGAAAGAGCAACACTATGCCTATCTCATAGCCAGTTACTGGCACAGGCATGGTAAGAATCTGGCTCTCCCAGCTCATTGAATATTTTAGAGCACTTGAACCTTCCCATCTATTTGTTACAGCTTTGAAATGGAGCATATACTAATTCCATCAACATGGCAAAATATTTGGAGCTCTATTTCCACCAGCAGGTGGGAACTAAAATTAGTCCTGCTGCCCTGTAGCTTGGGCCAGTTCCTGAGCACGGGCCTGCCTGTCAAGCTGCAGCTTCCCTTCAACTTCCCACCATCCATTCATCACCAATTATTTCTTTTTAAAGAACATTTTTAAATAATTTATTTGTTTAAATCAAGATCAAATACAAATTCATTAATTGCAATTAGTCAATACATTTCTCAAGCCTTTTAAATCTATAAGGTCCTCCTTTTCCTCTTTCTCTTTCTCTCCGTTTTAGCTCTTGCATTTGTCTTGTCCAATTTCCTGCAGTCTGAATTTTACTAATTGTAACATACTTTTATGTTCCCCAGATTTCCTATCAATTGGAAGTTAGAAAGAGAAGCTTGATCAGCTTCAGGTTCGATTATTATAGCCAAATTACTTCATAGGTGGTGGTGTGTAGGTTGTCAGGAAGCACACATTGGTTGTCACTCTTATGATGTTAATGCAATTGATGATCAATGCCTAGACCCATTGATTTATGAAGGGATGCAAAATGTTGGCATCCCAATCCTGTCAGATAATAAATGCAGAAAGAGCATTTATTAACTGGAATGTTTATTATAAACTGAATATTCCCCTCATAATATATTTTGCCCCCCTCTGGGTATGGTTTATGTAGGAAAAGAAGATAAATGCTTGGTTCTTTTCGCTTCTTTTAACCCCTTTTCAAATGAGTACCAATGAGTTCTTTGAAGGACACCAATGAGTTCGTTAATTTTCTGTTCTTGTTTTGTTCTTTAAGCAACATTGTGATGCTATTTATTGTACTATATTTTAACGAATTTTTTTTGCAGAGTTCAGCTTTTCATTGAACATATTACAAAAGAGGCTTAGTCAAAAAGACCGAAGCTCATGTCATCATTGGACTCCTCAGATTCTTCTTTGTTTGATTCCGCTTTCTTCTCCTCAGCTGGGGCAGCAGTGGTGGAGGGGCCAGAACCTCCTCCTCGGGCAGCAGCAGCTACTGGGGTAGGTCAACCAGTCTCTACATTGCAGATGCAGCTCCCAGTGTTGACATTGGCCAGAGCCTTTGCAAACAAACCTGGCCAGAAAGGTTCAACATTTACACCAGCTGCTTTAATGAGGGCATTGATTTTATCCCCCGTGACCGTCACCTCATCATTTTGCAGGATGAAGGCTGAGTAGGTGCAGGCGAGATGTCAGACAGAGGCCATGGAGCAGACAAATGCTGGGCGAGCACCGCCAGATACAGTGCTGGTTATGGATGAAATGAGGGCCTCACCCTAACATGGCCTGAGCTACCTCTGAAGGACTGAGCACCTTACTGGAAGCTGAAGAAAAGGGCTAAACAAATAATTCTTGACCTCCTATTGTGTGTCAGGCATTGTTCTAGGCACTTGGGGCCACAATCATAAACAAAACAGACAAGAGCCCCTCCCTTCCAGAGTTTACAATCCAGGGCTCCCTGCACTATGCACTCTCCTACACTGCTGCTTAAACAAGGGCTATTGCACCAGATGCTAATATATGCAGAGCTTTGTAAATAAGCTGAGAATTCCATTGTCTTGGGGTTATCCTCAGGCCCTTCTCACCACACTCCCTTGTCACCTTTTGTAACATCCTCTCTTTCTGCTATTCAGCAGAAAGCCTGGAGAGTCATGTTATGCAGATTTTATGGAGGAAATTATTAAACAACATGAATCTACACAGTGTAATTTCCTCCCCATTCTGGGCCTCCCAGGAATAGACTCTGTCACCAATTTCTTTCCCACTCAAGCGGTTAGAAGGTTGGGCTTTTTCTAGAATGTTGCGCCCTGGACTTTCATGACCAGTCCCCACCCCACAGTCTGCACCCCTTCCAGTGTAGATGGGGCCCTGCTGTGCATCTGTGGGGGAGCAGTTCTGCTGAGGAGCAAAAATCCAAGCTGTAGGTAAGAGACCCTCAGCCACCCAAAAGCCATTGGCTAACTTGCTGCTCATTAAACATTTAGGAGAGAAGCTGTTCCTCTCTCTAGTATGCCTGGCTTGGGTTCCAACCTTAGCTGAAATGAAATAGGTTGAAGAGGTTGTTGACTGCAGTGAGCAGATAATCTTTTAATTATTTCTTTTCGGTCCCATGTATGCTTAGAACTTCACTGCAAGGTCAAAACAACAGATCACACAAAAGTTGGCTAAACATGTAAGAGATGGAAAATGTTGATGGTGGCAACTAAATATAGACACACATATGGGTGGATTCCGGAAACTGCAAAGCAGTGAACCTGACACTGTGCTCCAGCAATAGCCCGGACCACATTAACAAACAGGTGACTTTTGCATATTTAGAAAAGAATGTGGAGCCCACACTATTGGACTTGAAAAGGTTAAAGAAGAAACCTCTGAGCAGCTCCAGTCAAGGAGAGGTTTTTTGTTTTTGTTTTTTTTTTTTTTTTTTGATGATGGGAAGCAAGAAAGGCCATAATGTTCTTGTTTCTATAATAACACCTGAAGGAGATTTTAAATACAGGACAACATGAAGATAATAGCAAGTAGTGAGAATGACTGAACCTATAGCATGTATTAGATTTTGCAATGGTATATTTAAATAAAAATACGAACGACAACCTAGAATAGCTTATAGTGAGTTGTTGTTACTGACCTCTAATTTCATCCTCACTTACAAAACAGTTAAGCCTTTTCTCCAGATTTCCTGATTCAATAAGTAACCTACTTTACACCTGCCTGTTCTAAGTTGTGCTGATCTTCTGTGTGTTCTAAATTGTGTTGTCTTAGATGATAGTCTTGTCAATAAAATGGTGACATGTGGGCTGGATGATAACATTTAAGGAAGTTTGCACCTCGTAGACTAACTCTATCTAGGGCATTGTATTAATGGTGGCTCCAGAACTCCAGTTCTGTGCTGATGAACATTCTTTATTAAAGGAAGATACAAGTAAAGAGAGTCCCTGGACCAAATTTGTTCATGATCCCAAGCCAAGAGGGCAGGCTTGTCCAATTCTATACATGTAAGTACACACAAACTCCTACCCTAAATCCTAAGACATTGGGGTATCAAGAGCTGGAAGAATCGACCTGCTAAATTTCCTGCTCTAAAGGGGAGTTCCTCCTGATTGAAGATCCCTCACTCCTATCTGCTTGATCTCTCCTCCAAAGAAAGAGCACACACTTCTATATCCCCTCTGTTCTTCCTCTAATAAAGCCCTGAGGAAAAAAAAAAAAAACAATAGGGAGTAGGTATTCATTTCATTCACAGATCCTGGGAAAATGAAATTCTTCATAGATATAATTTCATGTTAAAGCTGTACATACCATACTTTAGGTCTGAAGGAAGTTGGTGTAACAAAATACAATTTGAACACAAATCTTGCCATTCTTACTCGAATTATTTGTTCAATAACAAGGTGTTGCCTTCAGGAAATGTTTTAGCTCAATCCTGTCATTGACAGATCTATTACTGGATTTGTAAACAAAGGAGGACAAGGGAACTGTGAATGCAAAATGATGGCTTCTCTAAAAAGGCTTCAACCTCAGGAACCTTCCAGCCCAAATGCTCTACATTTATACAATTTAGATATTATACCTCTCCTTTGTTTTAGAAGCTACTTCAATGACATTGATAAATCTCCTTGATGCTTTGGCCTACTCGGCACTTTTCAAAGAACATTCAGGCAAGTCATTCACTTTACTTTTGCAAACTAGTCCATGAACAATGCCCAATCAAACCAAAGAGTATTGTCCAGGGCTTGATTGCAATCTCTTGCTAAAAAAGCAGCAGCAAACTTTCTGAATATATTGAATGGGACTCATCCATTTTTAATAAGTCCTTGGATTGAATACACAGGAACACTCACATTCTTCCTCCTCCCTCCTCTCTGAAACTCCTTATTGAACAGGTGGTTATATTTTTATTCCTGTATCTTATCAGCACCTTATTTGCCATGGAATGAAGGCGGCGTTTGTTCAAACAAAAGTTGTGCCTTAAGATAGATACTCTGCCCAGAAAATATCTTCTAAGTCAAGAAGACAAGATTGGCCTCAACTCAAATTCTAGCTTACAATTGGGAAGGATAAACCCAGCATATTCTGTTCTAAAAGCAAAAAGTCTAATAAACTGGTAAACACAAATCTTTATCTTTTTTTCAAAATCTCAGCAAAAAAAAAAAAAAAATCGAAGCACATGTACTGTGCCTGTACCTGATATTTTTTTACCCTTTCCTTTTACTCTTTATTTCTCAAAACTTTCACCCACAAATATGACTAATTTCTCCTAGATTTAAAAATGAATGGCTTAGACGGGGTAAACTTGTTGGATTTTGTTAATCAATGTCACCATAAAATTAATTAATTAATTAAAAAATGAATGGCTAATTATATGAGGACTTCAACAAAGCATATATAAACCAGAAAAAATCTCAAATGGTCTCTATTTAGTTTATTACTTAGATTACTTTGGTGACTTCATGCTAGAGAAGGCGAATCCACAATATATAGAGAGATATTTTACACACACATATTTGCAGAAAGAAATCTTCCTAAAAGGTAGATGAAGCATCTCTCACCCTATTTTTCCTCTCTATGGTCACATGCAGTGTAGACTATATTCAGATCTTTGGTCCTCTCTTAATAAAGTGTTCTCCAGGAACCAATTTGGGTGGGCTTCACAGGAGAGTCCATTGAAAAATTCATGACAGTGATTAAAATTCCCCCACCATCATTCACTGATGAGGAGTGGGACTTTTCGGTTGTTTAATGGATATCAGAGAACATGGCCAAAGAACGGTTCCCTAGAAAACTGTGGATAAAACATTTATAAGATTCGAGTGAGAAAATCAAATACAGTTGTCAAGAAACAAAAACGAGAGCATGAGTCCTCAGCCAGAACAAAATGGAATTTGAAGCAATAACATTAAAAAAGACCCATTCAGTTTTACGCGCATTTAAGACCCTCAAATGGTCATAAACTAAATGGTCTCCAATCTCAGATCCTCTTTGGCTAAACAACTATACTGTACAACTTCAGACTCAGAACCACAGACTGCAGAGAGGCAAACAGGCTGCAGGGCATTTTGATGGGAACTGGAAAGCCACATCAAGGGCACCCCATATTTTTACATGAATCAAAGTGCTAGGATCGAACTACGGTTTTGGAAATGAATTCAGAGACTTACTTAGCTCACTGCTGGATGTCCAGCAGGTACCCACCTGCAAATTCATCAGAATTTCTACATGTCAATGATTCTGCGTTCATCGCATTCCAGTAAGCATTTGAGACAAATAACCATTTAAAATCTTATAGGTAATTTTGCCAGTAATTTCATTCTTCCCAAGAGATAGCCAAATGTGGCCAAACATATTGGAAAATCTCATGGTAAATTTATTTTCTTCATTGTATCTAAAGCCTTTTAAATTGATCATAATAAAAAATGATGCTAACAATAGGGCTACTCTTTTTAAAAATTTTAATTGAAGTATAGTTGGCACACAATATTATATTAGTTTCAGGTATACAAATTATACAATATTATATTAGTTTCGGGTATACAAAACAGTAATTTGACATTTATATGCCTTACAATGTGATCACCATGTTAAGCCTAGTAACCATATGTCACCGTGCAGTTACAATATTATTGACTATTGACATGTTTTCTGTGCTGTACACTACATCCCCATGACTTATGTACTTTATAACTGGAAGTTTGTATCTCAATAAGGGTTACCCTTAAGGCCTTGGCCACTCACCCCCAACTGGGCAGAACTAATGTAATCTATTGAGTTGTCTTCAAATCACTGAAATTTAGGGCAGGTAGAAACTTTAGATATCATATTCAAATACCCAAGCATTACCTAAATATAACAGTCCTTCTGATCCAAATGACGTTTCCAGAGTGGGTTGTTGGTGGTAGGAGTCCCACCACTCCTTTCAACCTTTCTGAGCCCTACTTCCACACCCATAGAACCAGCACATACGAAAACTCCAATTAAGCGCTGTGTTGACCAGTTGTACCCAATATACAGTGGTGAGTATTGTTTCTTTTAAAAAATGGTAAGATAAAAAAGTAGGTCACTTAGGCTAGCAGAGGGTATTGTGGCTTATTTGGCATACAAATGAAATGAACTTTCTGTTTATAAGTAGCAACACTTGGACAGATCACTTCCTGACTTATTCTATACCATACTTGAAAATAAACACTACGGGGTAAAGATGAGACTAGGGTCTATAGAGAGAAAAGAAAAGAAATGCATAATTTAAATAATAACCCTCCTTTGCTTAAAAAAAAAAAACACATTCTTATCTGATTGACATATCTTTCTGTGGGAGAAGAGTTTTAAAAAATGAGCGAATAAATGCATCAAGAAATGCACAAATGAATTGATTATATTTGTAAAAGACCCCCATTGCACTATAGCGAGTTTCTAAAGAATAATGTGAAAAACCTTACTCGGTATCATTTGTTTGGCAGTTGTGTTACCTTCTACTGTTATCATTTTCAATACATCTTAAGTCTTCCAATAGCATGTAAGACGCAGCTTTATCACTCCCACATGCCTACATGATGCCTGGCATATAGTTGGGGCTCAAAGTAATTTTTGCAGCTGCTGAATAACTTGCCCCCAGCAAGCTCAGGGCTCTGACACGAACTGACTGACAATACAGAACTTGAGCTTCCTGCTGCTCATATAGCAGCCCCCAATTCTTTTCCTGTTCTCCATCATTTCTTTTCCTGCAATTTGACAATGCCACATCCTTGGTGCTCTTCAAGGAGACCCTTCAGAACAGAGGCTCAAACAGGCCTTGTCCTTAGTGGAGATCCAAACCTACAGCAGGCTGAGACTTTGGAGCCAGAAATGCATTTGTGGGCATCACGCAATCCATTTTAGAGTCGGCAAAAGCCCAAACGCCACCTGTTTTCAATATGAGTGTCTCCATTACCAAACACACATTTTTACTTAGGCCTCAAATTAGGTCGAATGCTGAACCAGTCTCCAAGTCCCCACCAGCCCAGCTCTCCATAGAGCAGGGCTCCGCCTGTATAATCAGCTTGCCTGGGCCATGGTGGTCTGGCTGGCATCCACTCACGGTGCCCTCAACCCCAAGGGCTCACTCAGCTTATCTGCTATCCACGTAGCCACCAGACAAGTCTTGCCATGTCACCAGGCAGGCTCCTGCTTGTTATTAAAACAGTGAATAGCATGAGCCATGACTTCCCTCAGGGGAACAGCCAAAAGTATAGACTGAATGGAAACCATCTTCCTTTTGGCCAGTCATGACAAGGTTCTGGAGACCATTTTGGTGGCACATTCTCTTGAGGATGTGAAACAGTGCAGTGGCTAGTGTTTTTCAGAGCTAATGAGGGATTTGGGAAACTTGGAAGCAGTCTTCCGTGCCCTGCCCTTCCTCTCCACTCTTGCCTCAAATCCCTAAATGACAATGTCATTGCTTTGGCTGAAAGCTTTTCTCCCTGTCAAAAAAATGCAGATGTCCCAGGAGGGAAAGCACACAGTAAGCATCTGGGTCTTGCAGGGTGAGTGATAGGAAGAGGCCAAGGGGGCCTAGAACAAACCTGGCTTTTCTAATTTTTTTCCCAGAGTTTTAGAAGTTGTCAGTAGGAGATCACACAGATTGTGGCTCTAATTGGTCTAAGCATGCCAATGGTGACTGCTGAAGAAGTGTGTCATGGGTGACATGATGACAGAGCCCAACCTTTGATGAAGCTGGATAAGAGCTAATGAGGCTTACTACCAACCTGATAGGATTTCCCGATGCAGCCTAGCATCAGCCACTATGTGTTCATAAGTCACGTAATTGATGACTTTTAACAAAGGAGCAGAACTTGCATTTTCAAAGAGTACTGGCTCCTTCCAAGTAGTCAGGCTCCTTAGGAGGCCATCAACTAGCTCCAGCCATATTATCACACTCATGTGACTTGAAGCACTGTTCACACAACCTACCTTCAGAACCCATTTCTGAGCCATGTGAGAAATCCCTCTCCTTTCATGGTCACATAGCATTTCTGAGCAAAATTACTCACCTTGAGGCTGAGGGAAACACATGAGAACTTGGCATCATGTCACCTACATTGCATGCAAAAGGATCTGGTTGATGACAGAACCCTTTGGCCAGTGCTTCAGATATAACCTTTACTAACTTCTAGGTATTTACAAAAATTACGTTCATCATCAGAAGCAGGAGCTATGCCCCATGTGGCAGTGACTCCAAGTGTGCTGCAGGCTGAGAAAGCATTCCCCACTGAGCTGCAGGAGCAGTGGCTAACCTCTTGAGGGAACAACCTAAACAGACACCATTTGAAAAATGAGGATAAGCCTGTTAAAGAAGAAGAAAGGCCAAGTGTGACTATTGGGAAGTGGGAGCAATTTTCTGAAGGTGATTCCATAGGCTATGTCGAGCTCTTGGCAACTATTAGAGAAGTATGAGTCTGCATTAACCATATTTCTACAAAGCCAAAACCAAATCCAAAGCCCATGCTTAAACATTGGGTGCCAAACCCAAAGGAGGGAGATTGAGGGGTGAGTAGGGCTGCTGCAAGGATAGTGGCTTCAGAGTTTGTGGTGGAGGAAGGGAAGGTGAATCAGGAAAGTGATGAAAAGAAGGAGTGACATTGTACATGGAATCAACCTTGAAATAACAAGTAATATCATGTCTCCAACAATGCAGAAAATGCTCTGACAATGCAGGCATACTTATGAACACTCTTCTCAGCTGGTAATAATAAAAAAAAAAATCTTTCCATAGTGTCAGACTGAGATTTGAAAACAGCTGATTACTATCTTTGATTCTGGTGAACCTGGGCAACTCTCTTTGGTCTGGTCAGGCAGTGGTGCTCCATGTAGTTAGAGAAGAATTAAGTCACCGGGATGCACATGTCCCCTTGATCTCTATCCTAGGTTCTTTCTGGGATGCTACTCCAAACCACCCACTGCAGCACAGTCAATGCTACCAAGCATCTAAACTGCTTTTGCCAAGGTGGAAATCGTTAGTACTCCCCATGCATCTGGATTCATGTGAATGCACCAAATATACCACCCTACTCTGACTCCCACAGAGACAACCAGGAATTCAGCTAGGCTTCTCCAATCTAACTGGAGAAGGAGCAATGTGGGACCCACATACAATGACTACTTTCAAAGCTAATACCACAAGGCATTTCCTTAAAACATTTTCTCCCAAAATGTTAGTTATTAGGTTATACTATGGTCTGATCTCTTGCTAAAACTGAAAACTTTCGAACCAAAAATGGGTTTGAATTGTGAAAAATATTTAAAGATCTTAACACGGACAAGCCAGAATTTCCCAGAGTTATTTGGTTGTTTATTTTTTAAGTATCCCTTGGTAACACATACAAATCTACAAGGAAATTTTAGTTAGAAACATCTGAAAATTTCCATTTCCAGTGGAAACACGGACAGCAACTTCAAAGGCTCTGCCACCTAATCACTGAGAAAACAGTGCATGTGTGCACTTTGGAGTTGGCAGAGAACTCTTTCTAATATTTAGAGCTGCCTAGAGATAGAAAACCATCATAAGGAGTGAGATCCCTGTCACTGGAGCTGTTCAAGCAGTGGTTAGGCAACCACTTGGCAGGACTATTTTAGAGGACAATCAACTATCAAGGGTTCAAGATTGAACTGGAAAAATTTTAAGGGACCATGGAATTGAGTTGAGCTGGTATATGCTTAGAAGGTAATGGATTGATTTCTGTGTAGCTTTATATTCTGGAATCCCTGAAGCTCATGTTTTCTATCCCTGCTAAAGTTGCTGATGGCTAATGCACTGATATAGTGCTCCACTTCTCCATCCAAGATGTAGCAAAGTGTCCCATACTCCTACTAGTGTTACCCTCTGGTAGTAAAAAGATGTAGCCAACCCAGTTGTTTGCCTACCCAATAGCCATTCTCCCTTTCTTCTTGTCAGTCATCCCCTAATTTGTCCAGTGTCCATCCTCCTCTCTGAAGCCATGTCTTTCAGATAGGACTAGCCTCAGACAAAGGCATGAATCTTGGTTAGCTTTTATACTCAACAGCTTAGGGCGTGTGAACCGATTCTACACAATGAGAGGTGAAGGGATGTTTGCTGGAAAAGAATCTGTTCTAGGAAAGATTTCTTAGCTCTTCAAAAGAGATTTGAAGGAAAAAATAATCTCTTATTCCTACCAACAGAAAGTGGTGCGTGAAGATGTATTGTTACAGCCATCTTTTTTTTTTTTCAGCTTTATTGAAGTTTTACAGCCATCTTTCAACCACGAGGAAGCTATCCAACATGCTGAAGTTGGCAAAGTTGAAAAACAAAAAGAATCTTGATCCTTGATAATAACATTTGAGAATAACTATCTCTGGAGTTTCCCTACATCATGCTTTCTTGTTATACGAGATGATAAATCCATTATTGTTTAAATAATTTTGAGTTGAATTTTTCCTTACTTCAGCCAAAAACATCTTAACTAATACCATAGTCTTTGACGGACTCTTGTCCTCTCAACATGTTACAGAGATTTGGTGAAAACTCTCTTTTCATGCATGCGGTCTGGGCCAGAAAATTATAGGAAAAACATACAAGGAGAGTACTCAGAACCACCTTCTACCTCTAACACTGGTCTGTAAGCATCCCCATATCTGTATCCTTCCTCAAGCTTCCCTTGTTGTGTGATCATGCTCAGGTAGCTCATTGATCCCTTATAAAACGAGACCCCTAGTGGGCCCACTTCACTGACTATCCACTTGCCTGGCCTTTTCTGGAGTCTGGGATATGATGGACAGAGCTGGGGCTCCATTTTAGGAATACTAGAGCCTAACTTGTCAGTGTGGCAAGATGACTGCAGTCTAAAGCAATTTGTCTGATTCTTTTCTCCCCAGGATTTCTCTGGAGGTACCTCTAACTGACTGCCCAAAAGGGCTGCACATCCTGTTTCAAAGATCGGGCTCAAAAATCCTTTGTTTAGGCCAACGATTCTCAAAGTGTGGTCTCCAAACCTGCAGCAATCAGCAGCACCTGAGAACTTGGTAGAAATGCAATTTCTCAGGCCCACACCAGGTCAACTGAATCAGAAATTTTGAGGGTGGGGCCTGGCCATTCTGTGGCCTATCAATCCCTCCAGGGGATTCTGACACATGTCAAATTGGAGAATCTTGGCTACTGCCATGACTGGTAACTGGGTGTGAGGGAGCTTCCCAGGGCTCTAACTTAATTATTTTATACTGCAAGGACCCCATCTCACTCTGTAATTATACTTTTATTCCTGTGACTATTTGATTGTCTATCTCCCTCACTAATGGTGAGCTCCACCAGAGTGGACACCAAGTCTATTTTGCTTTGTTGTTGTATCCCCCAGTGCTTAGCACAATGCCTGGCATGTAGCATACCCTCAACATTTGTGGAATGGGTGAAGGTCTCTTACAGGCTGCTTAAATACTGAATGGCATATTTTGCTCCCTACAAAACTCAGCAAATTCTTAAGGTAATTATTTAAAATGTTAAAATTGTACATATTTTCTCTCTAAGCTGAATACAACTGACAAATTGATTTTCATGTTTTCCCAACTCGAAGTCAGCAATGAAGAGGACTTCAAATTAGCCCAGAATGTGACTTCTACTCAGGAAGCTATCATGCTAAAGAGCCGTGGGTGTTGGCTACTGCTCATTACAAGTTATGTTTTGAAGTACACTTTCTTTTATTCATTTTTGCCAGAGCCTTGATTCTGCAGAACACTAAATACCCCAGGGCCACTAAGAGGAAAGATACAAAGTACCTAAAATGCCCTTGGCATCAGCCCACCCCTACACAATCCCTGACTTTCCAAGACCAATTTGGATTCTTTGTGGGAAATACAGATGGAAATTTGACACTGGGAAACACTTCTGCATAGTTTCCTCCCTTCTCCCTCTCAATTCTGGACCCAGAGAAGCTGGTACAGCTACACTATGTGACCAGGAGAGAAGAGCTTTAATTTACAAAGGAGATGGAAACTCTCCAGGAATTCAGAGACTGACCAGAAATTGGCAAGAGGAGTAGGGTAGGTGAGGTGGGGGGATGGGCAATCAAGAGGATGAAGAAGTGCTCACCCGAGTGTCCTGCCTGCCTGCCTGCCTCCTGGAAAAGAAGATCAGTGTGTGGAATTCTTCTCCCCGAGCTGCATTGTTAGAGAAGAGTGAAAAGAGGTGTGTTTTACGAATGGAGGACAGTGAAAGGGCAGTATAAAGGGACCATTTGGAACTTCTCCTGCTTTGAACCCTTAAATCAGAATATGTCATTATTAGAGAGTTAGAATCTTTTCTCGACAGGAAGCACCCAGCTTTGCACTCTCATCTGCTCATTTTCTATAAAATCTCAGCCATAAAGCTTTGACCTAGGAGCAGCCTTCCTGCTATCACTTGGCAATGGCAGGTGTATAGGCCAGCTCTACTCTAAAGATGTAGCCGAAAGAAAGGGCACCAAGAATGTAGAAGAGGCCAGGGTTCATCTCAGAGTACCTGCAGCTAGAGCTTCTTCCTGCCCAGTACCAGAGGTGGGGCTCAGTAGCCAGGCGTCAGAAATGCAGTCATCCCTCATCCAGAGGCCTAAGTGGACATAGAGCTTGATGGGCAAAACCCTGTGATGGAACAGTTCCCCTAGAGGGAACTCTATTGAGCTTTCCCCTCTTTCAAAGTCCTGGTGTGTGCATCTTCCCAGTATTTCCTCATAACAACCCTTTGCAGTAGATAAGGCAAGGACCAGGCTTTTAAATTAAGAGAAAAGCCTGGAAAAAAAGTTAAGCAGTGGCTTTGTAGTTTTCCAGCTGTGATCCAGGTCACTCAAGGGGTAACATGACATAAGCCACTTAGGACAGCAAGAGGCAGGTAGGTAAATGTTCTGCCCTTTCCAACCTCCTCATCACAATAGCTCCTCTTTACCCTGATATATGTTTGGCCCACACATCCCACTAGCTTGCTGCCTAATGCTTAAAGAGATTTTTCAGCACCCCTGTAATCACAGGTCCCTGCAGAATGGTGTCTGAGGAACCAGACTCCAGGAATCCTCTGAGTTTCTCTCCAGAGCCAGGAGGCCAGAGCAGAACAGAATGGCCCAAGATGCCTGGGCAAGGCTGTGCAGGTGAGTTGGAAGCAATGCTTGAAGAATGTGGCTGGCCAGAATTCAAGGGTATGATGGGGTGGGAGGCTGGGAGGACCACTTTTAACGTGTCTGACTGTATTCTGAGCCTGGATGTCCAAAAAGTACCCCTTGTGTGTGGAAATGGGTTGTATTCACTGGAGAGCTCTAAATCAAGATCATTAGGAGGCTGCTAGTGTGTTAAGTTGTAAAGGGAGCTGAACCCGTACAATTTTCACAGTACAATGCACAATGTCAAAGCCAAGGACAACCCTATACAATCCTTGCTGCATACTTCTACTTAGTTCATCTTCTTTCTATACCCTGGGCATCATGTCAAGTCCTACTCAAGAATATGCATTAGATCATGCCCACTTGAATTTTAAATTGCCTTGCCTGTCTTTTGAGGGCTTGATACTCTGATCCTATCCTTCTCTAGTTCTATACTAGCAAATCCATCACCTCTGCTTTTTAGACACATTTTCTTTCTGCCTCTTCACTACCCACACCGATCCCACTACCATCCCCAGACCACATTTCATCCCACCTACCTGCCCTTACTTCTGCAATCCCAAACCAGCCAGTACTTTTACTGAGTATGTTGAGACAACCTGTAGCACCCAAGGAGTACGAAGAACCAATGGTGGGTCCTGCCCACAAGGCAAACCCAGCTAGAGTCCTGCTTCCTCCAGGAAGTCACCCTGAGTGTTGCAGTGGACACTACTCTCCTTTGACCTGCACAACAGCTAAGAGCTTATGTAGTCACTGGCATGTTTCCTGGGCGAGCCTCATCTCTCCCCAGATAGAGTTATGGGCTTCCTAAGGATGAAGGCCCCATCTTACTGGAATCCTGCCTCTTGCCCATCCATGCAGAGACCAAGGTCAGACATGTCATAAATCATATTACTGCCTCAAGTTCCATGTGGTTTTTGAGGAACACATATCCAGAGCCAGAGTGACTGCCATTAGAGATCTCTGCTAACCAAGGGCTGGCCTCCCTAGGTACTTCATCTTTGGAGTCTGTTTAAATGTGATAAGGACCTTCAAATTCTTTGGTTAGCCTTCAATTACAGTTTTCCAAAAAAAAAAAAAAAACAAATAGAATTTAGTAGACAAATTATCCAATGTGGGGCACACAAGGGTCCATCCAGCTCTGACTTGTGTGTGGGCCAATGGCCAAGGGGGCAGGTAGAAGAAGAATAATGTCCATCTCTAGCAGCCACCTCAGATGCTGCTTCACTCCTCCATACCACTCCGATCCACTATTTGGGATTTTGTTCACTCAGATGATTACCATCAGCCTATAGCTTCTTCAGTTCAACCAATTATATAAGTCACTACTCTTTGAGTAAGGTAGAACTTCTTTGTTCAAAATGGATCATTTGCTCAATCTAAGGAGGCAGAGTTCGCCTTTGGTTCTAGAAATTCATCTTTCCCACAGACCCAATTCCATATGTTTGAATTACATTGCCACTCAGATTCTTTCTCTGCAGCGATGCCTAGGCATCACTTGCCTTTCATTTGGAGACAGAGCCTTCAGCTCCTGCTGATCCTTAGAAGTTTCTTTCTGAACCTTGTATCAAGGTTGTGGCCAAACACTAGAGTCTGAGTACCTCTAGATCAAAACTTTTCCATTTATTTTCAGCATATACTGCCTGATGGGCATGTTGGGACATGTGTTCAGGAAACAACCAACAAAAGCTCCCAGGTCCCCTTCCTGGGTAGAAAATGTCAAAATCTCTTCTTCCTAAATCACAGGTTTTTAAATTTGATGTTGTCTTTTCTAATGAGTACTAAGACAAGTCCAGCAAGAGAAAACTATTGTTATACTCCCCATTTACAGCAGTGCCTATTATCTGGTTTCTGTGTCTAATCTCTGACCAAAGTGTAACTTTTAAGGTGTAATCTTGTCCAGGGCTCTTCAACCCATTTCCTGCTTAGAAAAAAAAGTGCAGCTTGCTGCCGGCATTAATTTAACTTTACATAAACACATTCTTTGAGGCTGAAGCAAATCTGACTGATTTTCAACACAAAAATATAAAAACTGTTCTGGAGTTATTTGTAAACTAAACTTGTCTCTAATTCTAATGTAACAGAAATGTATATAATTGGTATTTAATAATTTTTTATGAGGTAAATTTCAAAGCACAGAACACAAAGCAGAACATTTCTCTCCGGATCGTCTCCCCATCCTTGTCGTTGTGTGAGCAGCAAACTTTGCAGCAACCAGTTGGAATTTGTTTCTCTGATGTTAGTGGTATGCTCTTGAGTAAGTGTCTTCCAGACAAACAAAGAGGTTTAACATCAGAGCACAGACGATTTCAAAGATGTTGCTGCCCTGGCTCATGTTGTTTTCCCAGCATTCTTTCAACGTCAGTCTGAAGTTTACGTGGCTGATCGTGTGCTCAGAATTGTCCTTCTTGAACAGAATGTAGGAGTGCAGCACTGAAATGTTTAGAAGGCAGTGAATTTCCTACACCAAAACTCGTTCCTTTGTACTCAGTTGGATAAGAAGTGAGCATCCGATCAGCCGAGTCCACTGTTTCCGTATTCTCATTGTGATCCACAATGACACATGGTTTCTTAGTCTTCTTTCCATTTCTATTGTCTACTTCACAGAATCATTGTGGAATGTTGACAACACTGTCACCTCCTTCGTCATACCACTTCAATGCTATAAGTTTACCACAGAATCTGGCTACATTTGTTCCCCTTTGCAATCCTTTACTTCATATCATTCATTATGTTTTCTGTTCAAATGAGCTGTCCCAACTGCATCAGTCCTGTCTTGATGTAATTCTCTGAAAAGCATGGGAGGTGGATGGCAAACTATGGGGGTGAGATTAGGACTATAATCTGCGAGTTATCTCAGGTAAACACTGCAGCTGCAAGCGACACTGGCAAGTATTCTGACACTGGCAAGTATTCTGACACTGGCAAGTATTCTCGGGGCAAACAGGAAATGGGTTAAGAAGCCCAGATTACATCCACTGAGCCCCATTTATCCCAAGATTTATTTATCTCCTCACAAATCTACAGCTAATTAAGCAAATATGAATTCACCATATTGTAGAACATGGTATTTTTCTCAACAGACTGTGTTTACTTAAGTGTTCAGTAAATTGACACTTCTCAACAATGCAGTTTCTAGGGCACTCCTAGAACCCTTTCACACAGAGTCTTAGGAGGCTATTATAGAGAGGAAGAACAGGATCACTTGTCTTAATGTAGGTTCTTCCAGAACTAGCACATAGAGGTCACATGCACAATCATCTGAGCTCTTTTTGCATTAAAATACACTGAGCAAAGGAACCACTATGTGAGGTTAGAAAAAAACCTTACAAGATTTATCTCCAGGTGGTCCTTGACCCTTCCCCTGTACTCAGGTCTGCCAAGTCAACCACTGTCTGCTGTGACCCTTAATCTGACCATTATACAGGGCCAAGATAGCTGACATGTGGCAAGTCTGACAAGCTCATCCATTCCTGATGATTTAAACTGTTTGGAATAAGGGAGGAAGAGTAATCGAAGGAAAGGTAGCACTTGAAATAAATAGTCCCTGGTGGCAGGCCAATTTCTGTTCCAAATCTGCTTTTTAAAATTATTATTATTTGTGCCTATAGCACCTGGTCTTCGTAAGTGGTCTCCCATCCAAGTATTAACCAGGCCTGACCCTGCTTAGCTTCTGAGATCAGACATCAGGCTTGTTCAGGGTGGCATGGCCATAGACTATGGACTGTGGCTCCACTGTGGCATGAACCCAGGACCTTCTGAGTGTAAAGCAGATGTGCTAAATGCTACACTGTGGAACCACATCCCAAATTTGCTTTTTACATTTCTTTTCTGTCACCCTTGGGCAAATTACCTTAACTTTAACTTTTTTGAGTCTTTTCATACATCTTTAAAATAGAGCAATTTCTACTCTGCAGGAATGTGTGAGATAATTGACCTGGCCTGGCCTTGGTGCCGAGCACACAGGTCTGTCTATCCCACCTCATTGCTCAGTTGAGATTATGGTGAATAAACAGCAAATAATCATTTTTCTTTTTACAGTAAATATGTCCAAATGATGGTTTGTTGCTGCTGCCAGAGCTTGTTGCAAAGTATTCAGAACTGAAACTGCAAAGTGTTTCATTATATTTCAAAAGTGAGAGCAAGGACACTGAAAACCTTTAAAGGCAAATGCAGTGAAAAGAGATCTGAGATTCTAATGTGGGTTCAGAAAGCCATCCACTGACCATGATTATTTATTTGTGACCAACCTGGTACCAACTGCCCTTAACAGCGAGTCCCCAAGAACAGCAGGTTATCAATGGTTTTAGGTTATTGATAGTGATGAAGCAAATCCCAGGCAGTGCTAAATCTAAGAAATTCCATCTGGAATGCATTTTATATGTGCATGTGTGTGTTTTTCCTTGGCAGGAGACTTATCTTCCTAATTATGTTTCCCTTAGGCTATCGCTAAAACTAGCCTGCATTCCCCAAGCACATGCCACTGACAGGAGGGGAAAGGCAGCATGTAAGTGACAGGGTAAGGTCTACCTGAGATTAAGTGTTTGAAAATACACAAACAAATCCCTGTGTATAGATGATTGTATACACACACACACACACACACACACACACACACACACACACACACACACACTTCCAATCCTGTCATGTAAGAAACACAAGAACACAGAGTAGCACGGAAGTTGTTGCAAAACTTCCCAAAAGCCCAGAGAAAAAGACCATAAAACCCTTTAGAAAAGCGTTTTGGGTCATCACTCACATGCTTTATCTTCATTCTTTAACTACACCATCAACTTTTACCTGGTAGGATTGATGCATGAAAACCTTTTTCTTTCCAACAATCCTGTGCTTTTTTTTTTCCAGAATTCCTAATGCCTTTAAGAAATGTCAAAAGCAGAGTAAAAATGTGCATTTAATTCCACACGTGGACATTCATGGCAAGAAATGGATTTCTGTAGATTTTACTGATTAATACCGAACTTAGAAGTCTCTTCAAACACTGATGAGTAAAAATTCAACCTTACATGAAAACTGAACTTGGACAATTATTTACATATAATAACGACTCCTTTACCATTGGACAGATAATTCATGCAGTAACCAAGAAGATCTAGTTACACATTTTCCTACTAATACTTTTATCTTTATCCTGTGTGGCAGTTGATGCTGCTTCAAGGAATTTGGGACTGAGAAAACATTAAAAGTACTTTATTCTAATAGAATGAGTAAAGTCCAAGGCATAACATTTCCTTTGAACCATTTGAAACATTAACAGTGGTATTAAAATATGCTGTGTTCTAAGAGGACCTTCCCAATTGCTTTGGCCAATGTCTTCCTCACTGGTAAAGATATGAAAACAATTAAACTAAAAATTAACCTTACCGTGAACAGAAAACATTCTGATTATGCACTCTGTGATTATATGGCTATAATGCCAAATTGCTCCTGTTTCAAGTCAATGTTTCCTGAAAAATGACCTAATCTTGGCCACAATCCAGTGAAAATCCAATATGTGGTACCACTAAGAAACCATGCCTTTAGAATAGGAATTTGTATCTTTAGGGAGCCCTCCTCTCAATACTTTTTAAGTTAACCAAAAAAAAAAAAAAAAGACATTATAGGGCATACTTTGCTGCATTTCATTAAAAAAAAAAGAGAAAAGAAAAATCTCTAATTGTATTTGCTTGTATATGTATAAAGAAACTTCAGAAGATTTTATATATACACACACATATACACACATACATATATGCGCACACGCACTAATAAGTTTATCTAGGGTCTGCGGGTAAATGGCCAGGATCGGGAGGGAAACTTTCACTTAATACCTTTATATATTTATATATGTTTTGGTTTTTAAATCCTGGCAATATATTACCTACTTAAAATCTAAGTGCAGCATTAACTATCTACACCTATTTTTATTTTGGTTCTGTAATCACAAATGATAAATTTTACTTCATGTAAACTGTTAAATTTCTAACTGGAACTAAAGTTAAAAAATGCAAGTCAATTCTTTGTGCTTTTTCTTTTATCAAAATAGTAGGTGCTAATTACTATTTTTTGAAATAAAATATAAATCTAAGAGTCGCAAAATGTTTTTTCTTAAGGTAGGGAGTGGGTGAAGTGTTTGAAAGAAAAATAATTTAAAAATGACTTTGTAAAACATAAACTCTTCCTATGTTATTAACCGAGGCTTTGAAAAAGTCATTCTCCTAACAGCTTTTATTCTACCTCATACTGTGAACTCTTAAAGTTTTAAAATATTCAACTTGCCTTTATTCTTTTCTTAGGGGGGAGGAGGAGCCTGCCAGCTGGTTAGAAGCCAAGAGCTATCCAGTCAGACCTGAATGGAAAAATCTACGATTTGTTTATTTCAAAGTTCAAGTTCAAAAGCAAGAGACAATTTAAATAATAAAAGAGTAACAGGGGAAAAAAATGCAAAGAAAGAAAACAAAGCAGTAAGAGTCCAGAAGAACCTTCAAGAATATTTAATTCGGAAAATGTTATTGGTTTAGAGAACCTGACTGAAAGAAACAGTTGGGTAGAGTTCAACATTTTAAATTAAAAACAATCAACAAGGTCTATGGGGATAACTCTTCGAGCCACATTTTGGAGACCAGTTTCATTTCTACCAAGTAAAAGTAATAGTCTAAGCAAAAAAGGAAATTCCTCACAACTGAGGTAGTTACTAAGTATTAGCACATTTTCCAAGTTCTCACAAGGCAGCTTAGCTATTTACAATCCATTTTTCCTCATACATAAATGGAGTTCCTTTTCAATTTTATGTCTCCTGTGATGTTTGTCTTAAAAAAACAAAAACGAAAACAACAACAACAAAAAAACACTTATACACACCAGCCAGAATATGCCCATTTTATTAACATCATGCTTTAATAAATAACTGGCTACTTCTAATAAAATTAAGCCTCTGTTTACAACAGCCCCTGATATGCCATTTTGACCATTCTGCAGAATTTGGTGTTAAAAGTTGAATGAATTGTAGACCCTGAGCTATCAAGTAATTATGTTTCAATATAAAAATAGAGAATTACTCTTATAACTAAAGATTGAACAATAACACAAACATCCTCTCTGTGGGTTTTACCGTCTATAGAATTCATTAGGATCTTAATGGCTGTCTAAAGCAGGAAGAGACTTGCAGAATTTTCTTTCTGAAGACTTTTGGAAACTCTTTTTAAAGTGAATTGTTACATTCTTACAGTTTTACAAGCTGTCATTTGGTAAGGACACAAGGAAAGGGTGCCTAAGGGGCCAAGGCAGTTAGTCTTTGGCCTGAGACAACAAATAAGGCCTTTGCCAGTTCACCCACCTGGCTAAGGGTCACCACTAAGATGTAGTCTTTACAGCTCTACTTACTCCCACTCTTCCTCCTAACTCCCCTCTCCAAAAAAAAACTAACACATGGAAGAAAATCTAGATACCCAGGTCTCCACCAAGTGGGCTTCTTGGCTGATAGGGTAGCATACAGCTATAAACCACTGCAAGTCCTTCGCCTCTCAGATTAGCGGGGGCTGAGCAAGAAACAGACTCAAATAAGACACCTTAGAATCTCTTAAAAAACTAGGACCCCAAAGCAAATGCAAATACAAATGTGCAGATTAAAAATTTTGCTCAAGAGTCAATGCTATTCCCTGAGCCCAGGCTGTACCTACCCCAATTTTATCTAGCCCCCAGACAGCTCCCTCTGTATGGCTGGATTTGAAATCTGTAACACTATAGCACAGGGGACCAAATGAGATAGTTGGCCACTTATTTCTGTCATTGGGATACCAATTTAAAGAGGGTCAAGTGTGGACATGAAGACCAGCAAGCACATAGTGGCTTGTTAACTTACCTGGATAAAAAAAAAAAAAAAAAAAAAAAAAAAAACAAAAAAACAAATGAACGAAAACTCGCCTCTAAACTAAGTGTAAACATGTGATAACTGGGATATCCTGAATGGCTTTATATCTTGCTAGGGGAAATGTATTAAGAGTCTTCTAAATGGGTTACACTATAAGCGGGCTCAAGAAATAAACCTATATGTGATCTTTATGCAATTTATGCAATTCAACTCAACCAAAATGAGCAGTCTGCAGTCTCTTCCAGTCACCAGCTATAAATGAAATATAACATTCTTTTTGTATTGATGCTTGAATACACCTGACAAGTGGCTTATAAGCCTCCTTATGCCTTCACATTCTGGCCTAACTTAACAATAAAAAAACAGAATCATCTCCTCTTCTCTCCAGAAAAGGCAACTAAAACAGGAATAAATGGAAATTTTACTGCTTGTTGGGCTTTTTCTTTTAATAAGATAACATGATAAATAAAACCTGCTTCTGTACAGCTATTTAATATTTCAGAAATACGTACATGTTACATGCCAAGAAAGGACCCTGGTTTTCTTGTAAGAAACAAGGTGAGATCATAATTGAAGAAAAAACCCACAAACAAAAACAAAAACAAAAAAAAACAAACAAACAAGTGTGATAAAATCACAAATGCACAACTAACTACAGTTCTGTACCTACACTGCTAGCCACATTTATCATGATTCTGGGGAACCAAAAACTGACTTAACATACAAGTCCCCTTTTCCTGCAAAACTGAAGGAAAAAAAAAAAAAGGTCAGCAGTTCTTAAACCAGTGGCCACACAGTAAAAACTGTACATCGTTGTCCATTCATTTGAAAAGCAAAGTCACTAAGATGGTGTAAAAGTGATAACCGGTGCCTTTTAACTTTTTTGATGATGAACATTTTTTTCTCTAAGATTGAGAATTATCTCCACTCTCTCTGCATAACCAGGAACAAGATGCAGAAAACAGTGAGGAGGTAGGGCTGTGCCCTAACACAGGTATCAGCGTAGCTGGCTTTATCACCACTCTTCCCAGAGTGGTCAGTTGCGTTATACTCAAGCTCCGAAGGGCACTGCTGATATTCACATCCACTTCCACTTCCTTCTCCACTGTTTTCATCATCTATTAAAAAAAAACCAGGAATTTCATTCCTTTTGTTCTCATCACGAGGCATACAAGAACAATTTGTACCTTAGAACCACAAATGCTTACTGATATCAAAGAAGTCCACATCATTCCCATTGTAAGCATTCTTCATTTTACTGGTCATAACCCGAAGAGCCATGATTTGACGAAGGATCAGTATGTCAGGTTTGCTGGTGTCAACCTGAACCTCTGGATTACTGACCTGGTTGGCTAATCCATTTCCTGTCACTGCAAACAGGTACCTGAAATGAGAAATGACCCCATTGAGATGATCAGTAAAAATCAAAAGTTACAGAAGTTGAAAGATTGCTACCTAGATTTTAGTATTTCCATTGAGTGCAATTAACTGGACATTCTTCCATTTCTAATGAACACGAATTTCTCCTTTTCCTGGGTACATATTATTTCTCCAATTTGACCATGACCTTTTTGAAAGCTACCCTTTTGCAGAGGTTGGTGGGTCAGAGTAAAGTGTTGAGATAGAGTGGGTATTTAAGTTATTGAGTGTGTACGGTACGGGAGGAACACAGGATATCATCAAATAAGACAATGATGCACTTCCCTCTCTGTTGGGGCTTTTGAGATATGGTGCTTTATAAGGCCAGGCCACTGGGCAAAGAACCACAGGTATTAAAAATTTTTCAAGTGACACTACTGAAACAGCTTGATCCCTGGTTGGAGCCATAATACCAGAATATGACTACTATCACAAACTTTTGCCCCAGTACAATTAGCTGGGTGCTTTCCCAATACTTCTATGGCAAAGACCATTCCTAAGAATGTCTAGAAGCCTTCCATGCTGTTGATACCTACTGTGAATTGCTTCATGATACCTCTCTAGATTTGACAACTGAGAAAACCTTCTCTGAAGGTTACCCAGGCATCTAGGAAGGGAGAGATTACAAATCCATGCAATGGAGGCTAACCTGCTTTTGCCTTTTCCATTCCAACAGTCGTCCTCATTACCATTTCCTGCAGCCATCCTCTCATCATTGCAAACATTGCTAGGAAGAGAAGACCAGAACTTCTTGGCCTGTTTCAGTTTCTCCTTGACATCAGTAACCTAATTAAGAAGTAAAAAATAGAGACCTCTAGAAAACAGCACAAAACTATTTTACGTTTTGATCATTTTTAAAGTATCTCCAGAGTGATATGGAATTCATTTTTACTTTAGTCACTAGAGGAAAATGAAGATCAAATTTATACTTAGAAGTACAAAATCACTCAAATGAATTAAGAGTTGAAATATTCTAAAGGAGTTGCCTAGGTCCACTGTTCACTCTACCTCTCCATTGTAACTAACATCTGAGGCCCACCAAGTTCTGTGCCCTGTAAATACAAATAAGACACAGTCTCTTCTTGCAAGCCTTTTATAGTCAGGATCAAGCTTATATATTGTCCACTCTGTGAAATTTGTGCTCCTTGCCCTCCTTTATGTTCTCTCCTACTATTGTATTTGGAGCATGTTGCTATGGATAAAGCAGTTTGCTTACATTTTCCCATCCTTCTCCTACCCTACCATTTACTATATATCACCTTAGTTGGTAAGCTCGAATATCTGCACTTCCCTCTCTGTTGGGGCTTTATGAGAGCAAAGTCCCATCTTATTCCTCTGAGCTGCCCAGTAACTAGCACAATGGTGGGCTCATAGTAGATGCTTAGTAAATACATGGTGAAACAACAGGGAGGTTTTGAGATAAGACATTGCATCACATTTCCTAGACTACATATGAACTTTCTGAGCTAGAAAATGAGAGGCAGATCTACTGATCCTCATATGCAATTTGCTAGAAACGGTTCACTTGATACACTTGTAAGCTAAAAATGCATTTTGAGCAAATGTTTTCAGTACTTTGTTATTAAACATGACCATTCCTGCCAAACTGCTCACCAGTCGGTCCAAACTAGTGCCAGCTGCTGTGGTTGGGCGTTCCTCTAGGTGATCTGGTCTGAAGCGAGCACTGAAGGCACTTTCAGAGATGGACCGGGAAATTCGTTCAGCTGGCAAGGGTTTGGGGGGTCCACATCCCTGGAAAACCTGCATGGGAGCAAGTGTGATCATATTAGGGAAGTCATAACACAAGCTGGAGGGTGCCTCCAGCTCTCCTTCCCAGTAGTTTACCTTCTGAGACACTTGCACACTATTGTCCTGCATGTTCATAATAGCATCAGAAATCTTCACGTCGATGGGATCCATGACCGATTCAATGTTGAAAGGGCCCTCTAGCCTCTCTACCACCATCAGCATAGCATCTAACATGAGGTTTGGAAAAGAACACAGCATAAAAAGTAAATCATTAGTTCAGCCTTGGGTAATCAGTCTGATTATTTTACTGTCTTTGTTTCCTGTGGGTGTAGAGGGGAAGGCACACATCATAATCAATTCATGGTTTTTATATCTATTTCTATTACACCAAATTACATTAAGTCATTGTGTATCGCTAGCTCTTTAAAGTGTGAAGTAGCCAGATGAATGCTTCATTCCACAGCAAGGTAACCCAATCAGGAATCTTCTATTATACTGGTTATTCCTTTGTGTGTCTGTGGCTGTCACTGTTAAGACTCTGAGCTAGCTCCCAGCTGACAAACCCAAGGCTGGAGGCAGAATAACATGCCAGTTCCTTCAGACTTCCTAGGATCTTTTCGTTTCGGGTTCCATTTACAAGAGTCAAAATATACGTCAGTTAAAATCCTGGCATACCAATTCTTTAATTTTTTAAATGAAACTCTTCTAGATCTTTCGCAGTTAGAAAATACAAAGTATTCCTATGAATTTTAATGACTTCAAATAATGACCTTTTGAAAAATGTAATTTTTGGAATAAGAAAAATTCTCATTTCACGTAGAAGGGCCATGATTTACTTTAAAGCAAAAGATGTACCTCTTTTTATTTAAGTGAAAATACAACACAACACAGTATACACAAACCATGTACTCAATAGCGTGTCTTCACTGATTACTCTGCAAGTCACTTTTATGTTGGCAGAGTCTAGAAATTTCTAGCACACAATGAATCTCTTAAAGTTTCCTTTCCAGGCATATCTGTTGTAATTATGAGATTTAGTATTTTTGCCTGATACTTATTGGACAATATTAGAAGAAATTGTAAATGTAATCATGTTCTCTACCCTTTACACTCTAGTGCTTAAAGCAAGGCAGGAAAAGGACAGTTAGGTTCACATTGTCCACACCCTTCAGGTAGCCCAAGGCTGCTAGAAGAACTAGTTTTCAGAAGATTGTGTGTCTTTTCTCAAAGAGCACTGCAGACCACAGCTGAACTTCTTTCTACCTAAGCTTTCTAGTGAAAAGGAGTTTCGGCATCAGCATATCAATGAAACCAAATTTGGTCATCAACCTTTCATGTTCAACCTAGAACAAATGCAACATAGCATTTTAAAGCACAGGGTCATTTCTCTAAACTACAATTCCAGTGTCACAAACCACAAATAGATTTCCATGAAATGCAATTTTTTTAAAGTAATAACAAATGAAGTTTCAGATTGCATCGTGGTATGCACCAATAAAGTGACTGACGCTTCCAACCTCTAAGTAAAGGCTGCCAGCATGAATATACCATTGTACTTGAGGAGAGAAAAAAATGCTTTTGATGTGCTAGCAAAAGGAGACTTTTGTAAACAAGTGGAGCACAACTTAAATGTGTTCATCATTGTCAAAGCAGCAGAGCTGTCATGTACAGAAAGGACATTCCTTCGTTGCTGAGAAGTCAGCCGTTGCTCCAAATAAAAATATTATGAATAGACAGATAATAAACATCCAAAATGCAGAATTTAAACAAGAGAAAACAGCACATTTTGTAACTTACTTATTCTCCTAGTGGTGAGGAAAGGCCAGATCACTAATGTGTTTGTGAAAGAGTGAAAGGAAACATAAACCCCAATTCTTCTGGCTCTTTGGCGTCTTTGTAAACTCTGAGCCGGCCCGGCCATACACAAGGGCCTGGGAATAGAAAGTGAAGCCTGGCTTTTGTTGGGGCCGGTGCCATGGCGTTGTGTGTTGCGCAGCTGAAGAATGTGAATGAGGGCACATTCGGCCTATGGCCTGCAGCCCAGGAGCCAAAGCTACTCCTAACCCCTAGGGGAAGTCATGATTGGCTATCAACTGGGCTCTTCCTTGCAGCAGCCAGCCTTGATTAGAAGCGCCTAGTGAAATCCAAAGATGGTTGGTGTGAAGTTTTGGTTTTCCTCTGGCTGATCTAGGTTGCAGGTCTCTTGTTTACAGGATTTTGACTGTCTGCCTCCTGCCAGGAACTGGCTGGTGCCCCACCAGCAATCCCAATACACCAATACTAAATTCCCATTGGCAGCAACATGTGACAATAAAGTTGGCTAAGAGTCAAACAATGTTAATACTACCACAGTATGTGATAAAGAACAGGAGCACCTAAGCATAGTTTAGGGACTCTCCAGAAATTGACATTTTTGGTGGTGGGGGTACGTATGGGGGCAGTATTTGTTTCATTTTTCAGACTGAAAGTTTCATTATTACCAGCCTTTTTTTTTTTTTAACAAAACCAAGTCCAAGGCGTTTCAAATATTTGGATCTATCTTGATAAAGGCTGACAATACTTTAATAGATGCAGTTAAAGAGAGGAAAGGGAGGACATGGCAGCTAGAAGGCAGGTTTGGAAAAATCCTTAGTCTCTTTGAAGGGTCTAGTCCAACTAGACGATTTCAGTGCTCAGGATACTGGCATTGAGTTGCTCCCCGCTCCCAAACAACAAAGTGCCCCTTTCTCACTAGGTACTATGTGGCCAACAATCAGAAACCCCCATTTTAAGCTTCATGACCCAACTGGCAGTTTCCCCACTTAACCCCAAGATCTGATTTAAAGAAGTAGGGGAGAAAGCCCTTGATCATTAACTGCAATCATTTAAAGAGGAAAGAAAAATTCCTTGCAAAGAAAAAAAAATAAAAAAAAGAACTTATAGCAGAGGCATGTAAATTGGGACTGAATTCTGCAACCAGAGCAAATTAATTAAACCCTTTTGAAATTTCATGAAAAAGCACTGGAGATTAACAATGTCTACTATCCCTGGCCTTTTATATCAGTTTATTAAAAATAAAAAAATAAAATAAAATACCCATTAAAAAAATGAAGTTTAGATACAATTATACACCTCACCCTCCAAAAAAAATTATTTAAAAATAACTGAGGAAAATTGATTTTAAAATCCTATCAATTTCCACTAGGTTTTAATTTTGTTTCTTGAAAGATATGTCATTTTTAAAACACCAATAAGACCAACAACTTAAGTCCTTCTTGTTTTAGGGTACCTGGTTGATAGAGTATGGTTTTGATTTGATATGGACCTGCAAACTCTTGGAAAAATATGTAGAAGAATTCGTATTTTAATACAGGATAAGTTATAGTTTCAGCCATAACATTAGAATAATAGAATAGTGCAAGGGTCAAGATCCTTCTGTCCGTTATTACTGATGCATATGTAGAAAAGTAAGGAAAACTAGATCGCTGTCACAATACATTCTTTGTATCGTGTGGCAAATTCCACTCCTTTACCCAGAGAACTAGTGTGTTAGATGTTACAGGAGAAAGTGAAAAGGCTAACCAACTTTTTTAAAAAGAAAAGTGAATTACAAACTTGACATTTGTGTGTTGGGGTGAGGGTGTGATTTAAAAAGAGAGAAAGAAAAACATCAACTTTAGATCTGCAAATGTCATGGGCTTTTATTTTCATGGGAAATATTCTAAAGCAACAATCTCTCCCATGGCTTCATTCTGGGCATGATGTGCCATTTGTGCGTGTATGTCTTTGCTGATCTTACGCCTTCCCTTTCATGGGATTCTGCTTTTCTGTGTGTAGAAGATTTTTTCAGGTCTTCTAGCTTTGAGCTATTTAGGCTACAATTGTGCCGAAGTGCTTAATATTCACATCTTCTTTTTTCCTGTGTCAGTGTTCTCAAGAATCTGTTGGAGCCAATTTATTGATGCACTTTCAAAAAGAGTTAATATGGTAATTAGCTCTCATGCAGACTAAAAAGCAATCCCTATCACCAATCCCGCCCCCTGAAAGCCAGCAAATTGCCTACATATTCCCATGATGTGAAAATAAGTCCTTATAAAGACACACAAATTCTCAAATTATGCAAATATGACTGGGGATGATCAAATCTGAGTTTGTTTTTGTGAGGTATTAGTATGTGTGCTTGGCCCCACTAGCACTCAGCATTCGGAGGTTCAACACTGTTGTTTCAGAACATATACATTAAGTAGGCATCGAGGGAGTTGATGACTGGACATTTAAATTATTCTTAATTTGTCTTTCCCCAGAAATCATAATTAACCCTCTCAGAAACTGGCCACTTTACTTAATATTGATGCCTGGTTCCATTAATGGTTTTATAGGTTTTAGGTATATGTGAGAATATTTACCTTTAAAACTATCAGGGCAAAAGTTTTTCCATTCCCCTCAGAGCAGTTCATTATAGAAACAGAATCCCTAAATTTCCACAATCAGATTTCACCTGATGCAAATTTCCAATGAGTACCCAGACGGTTTACAGAAGATTTGGTTGCAATATAACAGATATAACATTTTAAAAGCCACTTTCGCAGTGCAGTAATAACTGTATGCCAGCATTTACATGGATACAAGCCTATGATATATAACTAAAACTGACCTTTGGGGAGAAAATGTCACAAGTCACTTTCTTGTTATTAAACTTGGTATTCACTGTGTCTAATGTCTTTAGAAATGCCATCATTAGTTCGAGAGAACATTAATTTGTAGAATGGTATGAACTTTGAGTACAGTTCAAACTCTGGCAAACATTAAATAATGCAAAGAAACTTCATAGCTGACAATATTCTCTGTGGTCAGGAGCTGAGTTATTTCCAGTAACACAAATACATTAATCACTTGCTCACCTATGAAATTGTTCCACTCAAAATCAAGATCTCCTTGGTTGGCCAAACAGCCTCGCATGATGTTAGAGCAGTAGTTGTAACATGGCTTCACAGTCACTAGACCCTGGCAGTGCGAGCAGTAGATCATCTTCAACAGGGCGTGGGTACACTGGGCTGTGGGATTTACCTAATTTGGGAGAAGAAAGAGACAATGGTGGGGCAAAGACAGACACAGAAATTGCAAGTCCATCAAGTTGACTTTAAAGGCTTGGCCATGGATTTAAGAATCAGTTGTGATGGATCCCATTTAGCAGGCCTGGCCTGCTTCCTGAAGAGGTGGACTAGAGCAAGATTAGATAAAAGGAAGGTATGTGCTGGGAAAAAGGGAGAGGGCAGGGATATACATTGCATTACCTTAAATAACCAAGCTCCATGTACCTCCCATTCCTCCTCCCTGTCTGTCTCTCAATCTCGGTCTCTTTCTCACATACACACTCACTCACATTAAATGCTTCAATTATTTCAAAGTCTTTTTACAAATAACTTTCCAGGATCAGCCATGAAATACAGTAGTAGAGTCTACCTTTACCAGCCCACGGTGCATGACCTGCTATGGCCTCTACCATCACTGTGTTTGCCTTGCCAGTCTGGAACATGAGCACATCTTTCTTTATAAACACACCGGCTACAAGACTATGTTTGTAACTTAACCCCCTGATCGAGTTTTAGAAGGGTACCCAGTGTGTACTCTATTCTGTGCCTATAGCTGTGCAGAATGCAAAAACAATGTATTCTACAGGGAAGAATATGAGTAAATTTAAACTTGGGGTTATCTGAAGAAATTCCAAGGCTTGGAGTCCTTAGGGAACACTTGATGAAAGAGGTGGACTTCAGTTAAATTTTGAAGAAGGGTTTGGATTTAAGTAGTCAAATAGAAGGGGAACATTCAGTTAGGAAAAATGAAATGAACAAAAGCTGTAAGAGAACGTACAGAGCACATCGGAGAATCTTAGAATGCGGTTGAAGAATTGTGGGAAATAAGGCTGGATGCATAGGAAGGAGTTGTGTGTATGGCTAGAATTCAAAGGGGCTTCAACATCAGAAAGAAACCAAGACACCACATAGCAGGTCACTGGGGGCTACTAAAAGTTCGTAAGGCAACCAGATTGGGCTGCCTGTCCTCTGCAGAGAAATGAGACTTAGTTTCATCTTCCTACTTCCAAAAGGTGAAATTATCTTGGGCATAGAAGAGCTGATCCCATCCTGTCACTTATTTTCATCAATGCTTAGAAAGGATTATGGCTAGGTATCACACATTAGCAGTTAACCAAAAGTTCCTGCCTTCTCATTCTCTGCCCCACTTGCCTCTTTTGGAGCCCAGTATCAGAGGATTAGGACATTCCTCTCTATCAGTACCAACCAGCTCTACAAACATAGACTTTTGAAAGCAGATACCAACACAGTGAACAGATGTTGGGATGCAGGGCAGTCCAACAGTTGGATACCACTTATCAACAGTTCCCTGTGGAACAGAAACCTGGGGCGGGGAGTGATTAGTACTGTTAGGGGAAAAACTTAACCCTGTTAGGCTCCTATGTGATGCACGCGAACACACACACCCTCTTATCTCAAACAGAACTCTAGCCTAAAAGCAGCGAGAGAAAACATCCAACAACAAGATGGCAATTATATAAGGTCAATTTTCCTATGAAGAATTAGGACTTTTCCACAGTTTTAACCAATCCCAGGTACTAAATCAGTCCTTTTGACCATGTATTAATGTACATTAAAACCTTGACTAAACAACACCCTGGAGGAATGGCCATTCTGGACAGCTAGGTTTTCTGAATAGCTAAAAGTTTATTCCTTTAAATAAGTCACATATAATTAGGATGTTGACACTTTTCTACCTTCTCATTTTACAGATAAACAAAAAGGCCTGGAAAGAGGAAGCAGCTGGAAAATCATAGGATCAGAGAAGTCTTAGACGGGGACTTGAGATCACTGAGTACAGTTTTCACATTTAAAAGATAAGAAAACCTCCTTGTAGCTTTGCAAAAAAAAAAAAAGATATATGGGGCACAATCAGAATAAGCCTACTTCAAATTTGAGATTTTGTTGAAGTTTTCTCTTTCATCTTAAAAATGTATTAAAATTCTATATTTTGTTCTATAACAAATGTTTTCTTCGATGAAAAAAAAAAACTAAATAAAATTTTAAAAAGATAAGAAGACCAAAGCCAAAGAAATGAATCAACTTGCTGACAGTCACCCTGATACATTTGACTCTAGCACTGCACCTTATTTCCCAGATATATCGTGTTTCACTGCCTTCTTAAACAGAATCTATTAAATTGTAATAGTAGGTATCAGTTGTTTTCTTCTTTATTTTCAGTTAGGTTCCACATTGGTGAGAGAGCTAAATGGCTGAATTTTAGAGAGGTAAAGAGTTATTATATAAATGCCTATGAAATATCATAGAATAGCACATGGAATTTGTTGAATATTATGCTTAAGAGGAAACAATACTCTAGAAAGAAGAAATGTAGAATACTAAAGTGTCGAGGAATAGTTATGGAGCACCTACTATGTGCCAGGGATTATTCTGGAATGCATTTGTGATTAGGTAACAATGCAAGTAGAAATTTCTCTTTTATAATATGGAATCTGCTCTGGAAAACACAAAGAAATTCCAAAATGCTATAGACCTTTAGAAAATAAGCAAAAATTTAAAACTCGATTGTTATATTCAAGAAACATTTTTTATTCAAATAAGTCTTTTCCCATTCTTTTTCTTTTTTAACTCTAGGAAGTGGTCCATTGTATTTTTAGTTCAATTATAAGTCTAAATCACTTATGCAGTGGACCTTGTAGTACCCTCTCCTAAAATAGGTTGATGGAGGCTCAAGTTTTAAAAACAGACGAAACTAAATGACACAGTAGAGTTTTATTAAAAGAAGGTTATGAAGCTGGATTTGGCAGTGTTTTTCCATTTCATGCTTTGGCTAAGTACTGGCTCATGCTCTGCACATGATTTCTTGTATAACTACTGAAAATGATCACAAGGAACTCAGCTCTAACATGCTATGGAAACATTAAATAATACCAGAACTGAGGAGAGAGATGGGGAAGATATAAGAAAACTGGGACGAGAAAAGACATATTAAATACCAAAGTTGGAGACAATCTGTCTTTCATCTCATAAGCACTAATCAGACCACCATGCAGTACTTTACATGAAGGGAATTCAGAACCTGGGAAATAAACCCCTTGTGTTGGATGAGGCCCTAGCATAGAGTTTTAAAATAGTCACAAGACGTAAAGAAACAAGGGTCCCCTACAATGCTCACTTCTCCAGAGAAACTGAAAATAATGTGACCACACCACAGGCCTTGGGTCTCCAGGGTTGCTGACCTGCCCAAGCTCTGGATGGTGAACCCAGAGTACCAAGGAACAGCTCTACCTTCTGCCTATGGACTACCCCAGCGGAGAAACAAAACGGCTGCCTCTCTCTTGGAATCTTTGAGGGCTTCTTGTTAAGAAGCGATGTAGGTTGGTAAAAGAGCGAAAAGGATACCACTGCCACAAGGAAGAAAAATCCAAACAGTGTATGGCACTTTAATTTCTCTTGTGGAGTTTCTGGTAAGTCTAGGATCTCCTTGATCCAGTGGTGGCTCTTGCTGTCATATCATGATATACCAGGCCCTGATGGGTGCCCCTTCACAAGCTCTCAGTGGTCTCTCCACTATACCACAGGCAAACCTTTCACCCATCAGCAAATATAATAGTGGACTCAGTCATATCTTGTTCTGAGAATTTATTAATTTTTAATAGAAATTCAAGTTCATTCACATTCTACTTCCTTGTAATACTAAAAATAAATTACTTCTCCTGAGTTCTCAAAAAACTTATTTACAGAAGAAGTTTTACTCCAGAAGACCCAAGACCAAGTGGTAAGGTCATGCATGTTACATGGGGATTAACCAAGGGGTAACCATACTCCAAGGCTTTCCTTTGATCCTCAGTTACATATTGATTCTCTATGGTATGGCATACCACTGAAAATGATCAATCTGATTGTTCCTTAAGGTTACAGCTCTTTACTAATATTTGACATATTTTCCCTTTGTTCAGAGGGTCTACTGCGCCCAGATGTCAGTGACTTCCAGAATCCTTGGAGCTGGGGTAGGAGTCAGGTAGCAGTCAGGTAGGGTTTTGACTGCTTTTATAAAAGTCACATTTTTCAGATCTCTCATAGAGATTAGTTTCTCAAAATGATATTTAGAAAAAAACACGGAATGGAAAACTGCACACTCGTCCCTTCCCCCTTTGAACCACCAACACAAAGAATGAATTAATGGTCTCAGAGAGGAAATGCTTATTTAATTTCTATGGTTTCATGATCATAAAAATCTTAATGTCAAGATTAAAAAAGAAAATATTCTTTGTCAGAATAACTTGTGTACTGATAGCTTTTATTGGATTTTCTTGATTTATATGATATACTTGCAGAGTACTTACTATGTGCCAGGCTCTGCTCTAAGTGCTTTATCTGTATTAACTACTGAATTAACTAATTTAAACCTCAGAATAATTGTATGAGATATTACAATTTAATTTCACAGATGAGGAAGCAGAGATCCAAAGAGATTAAGGGACTCACACAAAATTTTCCAATAAATGGTCATGATTTGAACCCTAGCAGTTTGGTTCTAGGACAGGTACACTGGACTCCCTTGATGGTTATCTGAATGGCTTCTTTTCAATAATAGACTATAGGAACCTTGAGGGCAGCACCTGGAGCTGGTCCTTCTCCATTGCTCCCAGACCCAGTACACAGGGTATCTACACACAGTGAACACTCAGCTAAAGGGCTGGATGCTTTCTAGTAAGAATCTGCAGTTTTCAAATTTATTGACCAAATGAATCAGTTTTTATGTTACAGAGTAAGTTAGGATGCAACTTTTCTATGTGGAACAATTCTGACTAGATATTTAGATATTACATATTGTTTAATAAACAATAATGACTTATTCAGCCAATGTTATGTCCTTAGAATGGTTCAATATGCTTCAGAGGTGAGAAAAATGCATATTACCCCCACACACATACACACAGAATTCAAAGACTCAAGGAAACACTGCTGGATGTGGAGAGAAAAGATTTCACTTGAGCAAAACAAAACAGAAAACACATTTTGCTGAAGTTTTAACATTTTGAAAGAATTTCAGCTAAATGTATAAGAGATTGTCAATTTCTACTAGAAACTGGGGCATTACTTATATAAGAAAAAAGTTTTGACTATGTAAGAATGGGGTAGTTTGATTTGTTTACTTTGCAGGGGAGTATGATAGAAAGGGATCATCTGGACTCAATATTTCTATATTAACAAATCAAAATCAATCTGAGTTACGGAACACTAACGACAATACATTAATAGCCAATTTTCAAGCCTTATAAAATCCTTCAAAACTTACCAAGGTCTTTCTAAATGTTAAGGTAACTCTAGGAGGTGCCTTAGAATTTAGATTTTAGGAGCTGGTCTGTGTTTCTTGGTAAAAGTCAGTGGAGAAAAGAATCCTCATTTCCTTTATAAGTTATTAAGACTCTTTTAAAAATAGTCATTCCTGCCTTCCTCAGGATATACATTTAACTTAATATCTGCATGCCATTTCTGCCATAAGGTCTTTGCAGAAAAGTCCCTTTGTCTGCAAACACTCTTTAATATAGATTGAAATTTTCTATGAAATAACCTGTATTTTCCAAGTGCCACATTAAAAACTACTGCAAGCAGCCTGAACAACAACAACACTGGAGCAGTGCTCTTCATGCAGCCTGGATTTCATTTCAGTAATTCAGAATGAGCCTTAAGCCACATTACACAGTGATGGCAGTCAATATGCTGTACTGAAGTTAAAAACACATTTTCTCTTAGTTTATTTCAGTTCCTAACATACGTTGGCTGCAACATTTTTTCTTGCACAGCCAACGGTACCAAACAAACAGAAAAGGTCTAGATTTTATCTGTTCCTTGATAACATAAGCATCTAATAAAATAACAGGAAATATTTCCCAAATTTATGGTAAAAGAGATAGGGAACCCAAACATGTGATAAGATGTGATGAGTTTATTCAACAACTCCCTAACTAGTTTTGAAGTCAATGTACACACAAGGAAAGGAGGTTGAGGTTCCTAACTATTTCCCCAATAACAGAGCATTAAAGACATAACAAAACATATGGAATAAGCTAGGATTCATTCAGGAATGTTTGTAGATAGACTGACTGTAGATAAAACTGAAGCTATATAAATACTTGAAAGTATGTCTTATTTTGTTTTAAATTATTAGACTCAATTACGACCTAGAAGTTGAAGCATCATTGTATTACTACCTTGTAGAAGACTCTATTTTTGTTTTGAGAGTATATAATCTCGATTTATTCCATCCTTGACACTTTTCACATTCCTACCATCACCATCTCTACCCCCACTACATCTAGAGTTCCACCTTCCTCTTTCAATTCCAGTTCTTAGGTTGTAAGTGAAAAGAACATTAAGGGTTAAATAAATGTCTACACTTTGCTTCTGAGAAGCTTTCTATATTGACCATTTATAAAATTTATGTTTATAATGATTCAGGAAAGTGACAAAATAATTTGTATAGTACTCTTGTAGGTGTTGGAGCATTGTGAATAGACAAATGAAGGGGGAGCAATGAAAACTGTTTTCAAGGCAGGACAGTCATTTAGACATCACAATGGTAAGACACCAATTTCTAATTATAGTCCCTGTAGTTTGGGGTTGGGGTATAGACATAGTCCCATTATGTCAGCATTAATTGAAACCATGAGAATGCAACTCTTTTTGGCATAAGAGCTATTAATTTTCATGGTGCATGTAACCACTTGTACATTTTTAAAAGACCACAACAGACTTCACCCTTCTAGGCAAAACTGCTGCTACAAGAAGGTAAATAAGAAATGTATCATAAACCACGACAAGTAAAGATGAAATAAGTAATACAAAGATGTGCAGCACAGGGGTATTCTTGAACCATCTGTTATTAATTAAAGGGACTTTTCTGTAGTTTGAATTGTAAAGCTCAATGAAGTAAGCTAAGCTGAAATCATTGGATAGTTTAGGCAGAGAAACTTTAGCAAGGCAAGTATATTTAAAGTAAGGAGTGACTTTCTCTTTAACCAAGTTAAGTTTGCTGGTACTAATGGCTTTTTAAAAGCTTAGTGATAATCAAATCACTGCTCAATGTAAAACCACAATCCTTCTGTTGCAAAAGTAAACTGGAAAACCAAGGCATCCACTCATGAAGAAAAAGTGAGAACATCTCTAAGTTAAGAATCCAATAACTAGCCCCAAGACTGTGATGCTTTTCATATTTGAAATTAAAGACCTCTTTGTAGATGAAATAGGTGAGGTGGCTCTTTTTAATTAGGAAATACATTCTCCACTCTGAAAGGCCTTTTTCAGGCCAAGGTAATTAAACCTGTTGGAAACCAAAAACAGCACTGTTTATTTCTTAGGTTTCTCTAGTTGCAAACTACACTTGGAACAGCCATTCAGAGGAGTGGGAATCCATAACAAAAAACATTGTTTGGGCATCCAAACTAAGAGAAAAGCTTACTTATTTTATTAATCAAATGTATATTTTTCAACATGTTCAATAATTTGAAATATTTCTGACAGCCAGGTCATTTATTAAAAGCTGTTTAACTGGTAGTCATACTCCAAAAATTAATGTAAGGGATATTTCTCTAATGCGCAAGTATTCCTTACATGCTTCTAAACAGAAACATTACAAAGATAGGTTTTTACATAATTTGTGTTTTAGCACCTTTAAAAACTGATTTGATGCCTGAATGTATTATGATATAATTTTGATGACTTTCCCATCTTAGTTGAAAGGTTTGATTGCAAGTCAGTCCTTAAGACTAGAAGAAACTCAGTAGTGAGGCAAAACATTTTAAAGTTTCTAATTGCAATACTTAAAGTAGTCACAAAACAGTGTTCTCAATTAAATGACTGGCTAGTAATGTTTACCCAAGGTAAATTAAGCTCTGTAAGCTTGTATTCACTGTATTCTCATATAACTAGGCATTTCTCTTAGACAGATATGAAAATACAATGAATATGGAATAAAGATCAATTCTAAAAAACAATTAGGGTTACATTTAGAAAGTAACTTTCTCAAACAACTTAACATTAATGTATACAAGAAATGTCTTTTTAAAAAAAAAAAATTATACCAAAGGAATGTCAGAAATTGATTTTGACTATTTCATTTTGGGTCACATACTCTGTATTGCATAGGGAAGGGTGTTTGAATCATAAATATAAAAGTCAATCTTACTAGTTTCCCACTTATTTTAAGAATCAGGTGAAGAAGAATGCAATACAGGGAAGCCATAATGACTTACTTCCCCTTAACCTTTGGAGGTGGGCTGATGTGGACAATAGCAAGCCTTCTACTCCTCAATTTTTTAACCTGCAATGAACTATCTCAAAACCGCCTCCTTCTTCATCCACCACCCTCCACCCAAATTAGGGTTCCTGGGGTCTCAGTTGCCTAAGGGGGTTCCTACCCTGCAAAGTAAGGCTAACAACAAGACAGGCTTGAGCCAGCTGCATGGTCCTTCCTAGGAATCAACTCAAAGGCAGGCAGGTGGTTACTGTAAATAAACCACTTTTCAAACACTTGTAAGGGGATTTCTCCTCGTCTTTCGAGTGTGCACACACATGTATGCACACACAGACATGCAAATTACACAGCAGCACCTTTCCACCTATTCGGCTTAAGAATACAAGGAATTATCGAAAGGCGGCAGGGAATGAGTTACGTGAACTACAATGTAAATAACTTTGATCTGGATTAAATGTGCCTTATTGAGGAACTCCGATGTGAGCATCTCCAAGATTAATCATGGTTGCTGAAGTTGGCAGAAGTTTAGGAATCAGATTATTTCTTCAATGATAACCATCACCTCCCCATTTGCTCCCACCTACCCTCATATGTCCCAACAACGTTTTGCAATTTGCAATAAAAATATCAGGAGTAAAAAGAGCGAACAAAAACATGCTAGAAGGAATTGTTTTCTGACAGTTTCAGGCCTTGAGAGAAAAAACAAAACTAAAATAATGAATGCAACCAATCAACAAATCCTTATTCTCACCAATTCTAATATGAAATATCCTATAAGCACCTGTTTTTCTAATAATGCACAATTCTTTAGACTTTGTATCTTCACTCTAGTAAATGTAAGTTTCCTCTCTAACTGGGGTGACCATGCATCCTGGTCTGCCTAAGACAGTCGTGCTTGCTATCAAAAATTAGTGGCACATATTGTCTGAGTATGATTGCTAATAAGCACCTCCTGATTTAGACAATAAGTGTCCTGGTTTGGACAATAAATTATATGGTCACCTTAACTTGAAATTAACTCTCTGACAGGCAATCAGGTTGATATTTTGGTGTTTGTATTGCTGTCCAGTCCTCAAAACAACCAAATGACCTAAGCAGAAGCTGTTGTCCTCATGTATCTGGACTTTTTAGAAATGGACTAAAATTTGGCTTTTCGAGGGCCTAAAGATAATAGCACTAAGATCAGTCTTGCAAAGGTAACTGCCCCAATGTATTCTATTTCTTCAGTGGTACTGAGTCATGGAAGAGTAGAAGTAGGAAGGCCTTTAAGAAGTTTTCACATTTCATCAAGGAGGGGGAGGTGAAGAAACCATAGGACCTTTCCTCCTTGAAATTTTGCTGAAAACCCTACTGCATAAAACTGAGGAAAGCAAAGTTTTTCTGGTGGAGCCAAGAGGTAAAGTCACAGATGCTCACATAGTCTCACCCACTAGAAATCACGTCTCCCTTGCCTCTCCTCGAGGAGGCCCTGAAGTACCTCCTTAGCTAGCTCCGAAAAACAGTCTGAAAAAATACTGGTCTAGCCCAATTCCTTTAATTTACGAATGAGGAAAATGTGGTTCATTTCATCTGTTCTTGCCCACATATTGCAATTTCATTTCCTCTATTGGTAATTCTATAAACAAGGTCATAAGTTAAGAACAGGTGGCCCATGTTAATTGTCATAGAAAACTCTGTCTTAAGAGCTCTGGGTACACCTTAAAACAAGAAAACATATAGTAATGGATGTTAAATGATTTTCTAGACTGTAACTAGTAGGCTCAAACATAGCCATTCGAAACAATCTAATGTGGAGCCTGTCTATGTATGTTCCTTTTTCTACTGGGGGAGTAGACTAGGAGCTGAAAAAAGAGTATTGAGGTATTAAACCCATTTTAAATTAAGGTTCCAAAGTAAATATATATCCTACTTCTAAGGATAGCTACTAAAAAATCCACTGAAAAGAATGACAATGACATATGAAGATGTTCATCATAGTATTATTTATAATTACATGATGTACATATATAAAGACAAAGTGTAGGAAGGAAGAGGCAAAAGAAAGATTTGAAGAGAAAAGATTGTTATTGAGCTGACAGAATTCTGCTGATTTGTTTTTCGACCTCTTCCAAACTTTTTTTTTTTAAATGGAACAAAATAAAACAAAAACACAGAATGCAAATAGTGCTTACCACAGAGACTTTGCTTACTACATCTCTTGCAACTGCTAAGCCTTGAGCAAAAGTACGGGCTGCTACAAATGCACGAGTAACCTGTAGCTTCAATTTTCGAGGGACATCTCCAAAGGGTTTTAGCTGCTCCGTATATTTGCTCACGCATTCAAGATACTCATCTGTGAAGTGGTACTGGGAGTTCACTAGGCGGAACATCCGCTCCAGAAGGCGAGCCCAGAAATCATTTAGCATTTCTTCCAGGTTCACATTTCCCACCACATAGTAGCGCTTCAACTCTTTGAAGAGATCTTTAAATAGCTCAGAATTTTGCATGTATAAGTGGCCATATGTCTTCACAAACATGTCATTCAGGGATTTCTCTGCATTTTCAAGTAGTTCTTTGAAGAATTCTAAAAAGAAAACAAAAAGGGAAGGAAAAAGAAAGTTTCAGTAATTAAATAACAGTGCTTTTCAGGTAAATCTGAAAATGACAACAACAAAAATAATCACAAAATTAAATAAGAATACATGCTTGTATATATGGTAAATTTCTTTGGGGGAATTTGGCATCTGATAATTGCCAGTGAAAAGAAATCTATGTCACAAAGTAACTTACATATGTGTATATGTCAAAGAGATAGAAAAATGAAAATTTAATCCAATAACATCAGGAGTCAATACAGAACACACATACACACACATGCGTGTACACACTCTTCTCTTTCTCATTCAATCAAGAAGGTAAATAAAGAACTAGATAAATATGAGTACTTGAAGTCTAAATCATGAGGTTTCCCAGAACTTTATTCTGTAAGAAACTAAACCAATGTTAATAATGCCTCCTAATTGTAACCTGACACAAGTATTTTTAAAAGGTGTTATTTTACTTGGACGCAATATTTTTTCTCCTTCCTACATCTATATGACATGCAAGAAAACTGCATGGGAAATGCTTGAGGCAAAGAAACATAATGAAATACCCCAAGAAGCAAGCATATAAGTTTTCTGAAAATAAGTTCTCAGGTGTTCCATGTGAGATTGCTACAAATTGGAGTATCGAAATTGACCTTGAGTTCCTAAAGTATTCATACACTAACATCGCAAGATTTTTTCCAGTGCCCCTTGAGAGAGAAAGGGGGGAGATATGAAATGCATAACAGACTCAACCACATATTTGGTGTATTTGTAAGACAACAAGGAAAAATAACTGAAAAATTATATAAAAATACCAGGTTATTTCAGATTTACATTTTGGCTACCACATACCCACAGCTTAAGTGTTGAAGATTTTAGCCTCTTTAGTTTTTCCTGAGGCTTTCCTCAGGAAGTTCAATGAAGACAAGGAGCTAATGGTGTATCTGTTACATTAATCATTCTTAAAGAATCTATGCCTGGTATAAAAATAAACACCTCATGATATGAACTTTTTAAGTAGGAAATGTAATAAATACCAAAGCAAAGTATAAGGACCACATCAAATAAGAAATTGCCTCCAAGTGAACATGGAGCAGAAAAGAAAACATGATGCCTCCTTCAAAGCTAGAAGCTGATCAAAATGCAGTAGAGTTAACAAAACCATTCTTATCATGTTGGGTGGGCAAACCAGAGGCTGAAAATTCCAAATAGCTTCTCAAAACCTGGACTGAAAACACTGAAGTCTTTTGTAGGGAATTTGTGTGACTTTCCTCGTTTCCAAGAGATTCCTTACCTATGCCCCTACCTCATCACTATGTAGTTTCTTGTGGCTTGGGACTAAAGTTATAGTTCTTTGGGTTCCAGCTTTTCAAACTATGTGTGATTTGTTTGTGTGATTTTTTTTTTCCTGAGGGGGAGTTCTCTCCTTTCCTTTTCTGTTTAGTTTCTTTTCTACCACTTGCCTTTTATTTCCTGGGCTTTCTTTAGAGAGAGAAAGGGGAGTGGATTCCCTCTGAAGAGTAAAAACAGGCAAGTCAACACCCTCATCCCCATTACAATACAAGCATACAGCCTGGCACTTTTACTAATGAAGGCCAGAAAGTACACGAGAAGCTAGCGGAACCATATGAAAAGCATCACTCAAATCAGGTACCTGGGAAGGTCTCTGATTTTCTCCCAAATCCCAAGTGGTTCTCAATGATAGACATGTTAGAAATCCAAGTTCGTGTGCCTTAGCCTATACTTATTGGGGAATCAGAAACCCTGGAGGTTGGGCCCAGCTATCTATGACTCTGCCGTACCCTAAAGTTTGAGAACCACTCACTGCTCTAGCCAATGAAACTTCTCCCATTTTACCTTTGACTAGCAATAACCACCAGCTCAGGGACTATGTTAAATAAATATGAAGCATTCAGATAAGCATTAATGTTTTAATTAGGGGAAAATGTCTTTCCAATGAATTGGGTTTTAAATTTTTTTTATTGCATTCTCAGTTGTGATTTCTTTATGATGTTCTGGGGACGAATTTTCTTGTGTGGAAATGTCTCACAATTAAGTGTCAAGATGTAGGTGGCTCTTCTCTAGAATTCAAGTTGGAAAGTCTTAGGGTGAGAAGAGACCTGAAAAGTCATCTGGTCCACCTCCCATACCTTGCTTGAATCACCAGCATCCTTGCTAAGTGGTGCTGACTCATCAGGGACATAAAAGAAGGCACACTGAGTTGTGTTATTACATGTCCACTGTGTTACACACATAGACAGCTTTCACACATTAGAAAAATAAACTGTGGTAATTGAGTTCAATATACAAGCTTTGCATCAATCCAGTGCTATTGATATTTCATGATCCAAAGAGCAGATTCCAAGGGCAACCATAGGGCATTCCTTATACAGCCAGTCTCTGACTGGGGTGATGGTATGATTTATTGTTGATTGACTTTAGTGGTGAGAAAGCAATACGCATTCAGGAGAACTGTACTTCGAATTTTGAATTTTGAAATATAGTACAATACTCTCTTGTTACACTGGGCAACAGTAGCAAAATGATTTTGCCCAACTTTTGGTAAACGTAAGTGTTCTGAGCACGTTTAAGATAGGCTAGGCTAAGCCATGATGTTCGGTAGGTTAGGCGTATTAAATGCATTTTTGACTTACCATATTTTCCACTTATAATAGGTTTATCAGGACATGTTACCCTATTGTAAGTAAGTATTGGATTTTTATTATATTGCTCATAAAATTGGCACACATCATTTAGTGTAGAAACAAGATGTTGAGAATTATTTGACTTGTGCTTTTATGAATACTCACCTGCATTTCTAATGAATGGCATCTACAGCTGCACTGGTTTTAAGGGTGGGGGCAGAGTGGCACATCGAGCTTAGTTTTAATTTAAAAACTCTATGAAACACCAACATTCGTCCTTTAGCCTTCAAAGTGCCCCAGGTCAAAGAAACACTAAAACATTGGTCAAGAGCTAAATACTAAAACATTGGTATAAGAGAAACGATCTAATGAAAAGTAAGACTGATTTCAAATCAGCATGTACTCTGTCCAACACCACCATGGATCTTATTTGTTTCCCATGGCTCAAATTTTGTCTAGGAAGGTTGTGTGCATGTGTGTGCGTGCGTACACACGCGTGTGTGTGTGATATATATTAATGTATACTTTAAGAAATTATGTTGGTGCTACATATATACTAAATTCTAATTCATTTAAATCATTCAGAAAATTGGTTTCCTTTCCTTCACATTTTTAAAGACTCTTCAGTGTGGCCATCTAAATTGCAAATATAAAGATCATTTGAGTGGACTATTCATAGAAATTCTATAAAACTGATATAAGTTAAAATCTGAGGATTTTTTTCTCTCCAAATGGCTGTACAATTTTTTAAGTATGTACTGAGTGGCTATTAATGGCTCAAATCAAAGCACAGTTTTACCATGCATTTAACCTTCCTCCTCAATCATACTGTAATGAAAATTTCTAGAAAGACAAATTTCCTCCATCCAATTCACCTTTACTCGCCACATGGTTTTATGAATGCACCAGAAATCTTTAAAGCATCTATAAAATCCTTCATTTTATATAGCAAGTTTTAAATATTCATCTATATCACCCATGTAAGTCAACAGAACAAAAGTCAAAGAATTCAAACACATTTCTCCTTAGACTTATTCTTACTGGCCCTGCTAATTGAAACTATTCTACTTGTGTTTTTTGCTTCCAAAAGCCCTCCTATTAAGGACAGTAGACATAACTTAAATTATAAAATCCACATCAATTAGGTACACTATCAATCAAACCATAATAATTTGCTGTAAGGAAAAAAAGTGGGGGGAACCTTTGCATCTATTCCTTCTATCAAATAGCAGCTCTCCTATGTTCTTGTATAATGCTTTCACATCCTGCTTGTTCATTTCTTCCTATGACAGTTCCTTCTATAATGAAGAATAAAACACAAACTAGACATTCAGGTCGTGGTCCACAGTCATCAATAGCAAGTTTATTAATTGCTGCAATGCCCATCTCCACTTTTCTCCCCATTATTTGGAATTCAGGATCAGAGTCAGACTTTAACTGCAGAAGAAAAACTGTGTAGGCCTGAGACACCTAGCAATCATCCCTTCATAATCATTATGCCTTAAGCCAATTTTAAGACAACTGATGGCTAATTATGGCTATGCCACCTAAACAAGCCTGATCCTGTCTGATCTCGGAATCTAAGCAGGGTCGGGCCTGATTAGTACTTGGATGGGAGACCACCTAAGAAGACCAGGTGCTGCAGGCGTAAAAAATAAAAAATAAAATAAAATAAGGGAATGTAAGTCGACAAGGTCCTTGCAATCTGTGAGGTCAACCAAGGGTTGCCTCGCCTAAAAACAAACAAACAAACAAATAAACAAACAAAAAACAAGACAGTTGGTGGCTAAGAAAGAACTCAGCCAGGAGCAGTGTAAACTAGAGTTTTATAAGGATCGGAAGCTGAGTCAATTGAAAATTAGACGTGTGTGTGTATGTAGTATGTACCTGCACAGCAAAAACAAAAAACAAAACAAAACAAAAACACTGTAGGTAAATAAAGTGGTGATGGATTGAACGTTGGGGACTAGGAATGATTTTTCTCAATATTATTTCTCAATTTTGTTCACCTAAATTTTTCAGTAGTATTTTATAGTCAAAAGAAATACCTTTATATTTTCAAAAATAACTGTATTTCCCTCCATTCTATTAATTCATCTGAATTGCTGGAGGCTTTAATGCATTTTTCTACTTTTTCCAATTTGTCTACAGTGAGCATTGTGATACTTAAGAAAAAAAACATTTTTTCAAAAACTCACCAAAGCACTTCTTACATTTTTTATTAAAAAATACTAAATTTCCAATAAAGTATTACTTTCAAATTATAGCACTTTGAAAACTATGGAAAAGTATGAAAAAATATAAATTACCCCAAATCCCTCCATTAAAAGAGCAAAAATGGTTTACTGCATTTTCTTCCTGTCTTTTTCCTATGAAGATATGTACTGTCACATGGTTATGATCATGCTGTATTTATATCCTGTTCTCACATAACACTACGGTTAGCATTTCCTATGTGATTAAAAATTCTTCAGAAACATCATTTTAAAGAACTGCATACTATGACACCATAGGGACAGATCATGATGTAATCATCATAGGACATTTAGGCTAATTTCCTAGTTGTCATTATCAATAACACTGTGATAAACATCCCTGTACATAAATCTGTATGCAAATCTTTCATTCCTTGAGATAAATACCTATACATAGAATTACTAAATAAAAGAGTATGAACATATTCAAAATTTCTGACACATTACCAAACCGACCTCCAGAAAAGGCATGCCTATGTAGCACCGTCCCTATTTAAGTCATATTACTACAAGAGTTTCAACTTTTGCTAATTCTTTCAAATGAGAAGTGATGGAGATGGGCAGGGACAATGAACAAGAAAGGCCTGACTGGCTTGGGAATTCTTTCAGTCAATCAGTTGGTCTCATTGCTAGATCAAATAAGCCCTTTTCTTTGCCTGGACAGACAGACACATGGAAAGAAGGTGGGCAGAGATGAACAACAACGTTCTCAACTCCCAGGCTCAAAGTGCAATGAACCAACAAAGTAGATAAAAGCAATTCAACCAAAGCTCTTCCATTTATTTACTTGCCTCCAAATAGATCAGCTGCTTCTTGCTTATGCCATGTCTTCTTAAGAAGTCAAAGCTAATAGCAGAGGCCCAAAGTGAAAGTGCTCAGGGCTCCTTGGAAGCTGCACAAGCATTTTCAATCCAAGGAAACAGCCAAAGCTAGAGTCACAATTGGTCACACTTCAGATAACAACTCAAAAGGCAGAAAACCTTTGTCAATACAGAAATGTGTGTGTTTTGTCTGAGCTCTTGATTTGATTACAGTAAGCTGGCAGTGGCTCATTCTCATCAAGTATCACAGAGAGATTATAAAAAGAATTAGAAAAAATACCCGGGATTTTAGTCTCCTTCACATGGAAGGGAAAGAAAATAGAATTGTAAGGGAAAGAATAACAGTGCTTTCCAACTAAATCAAATAACATTAGCATGATCTGGAATGAACATTGCATTTGCTGGAAGGCCAGAAGGCCTCCTATCTTTTTCTGTACTTTCTTAGCTACTCATCCTATGAAATGTTGCCAACTATACTGTAGCAGAGGTTTTAAAAAGCAACAAATTTTAAAAATATATCTTAATGAATGAAATCTGAGGTGAGGATTAAAACTCAATCCTACATGTATATTGTATATTTCTATGACACATTTAAGACTTTTTAATATGTGAAAACATCTCAGGAGGTCTTTAGTAAGTCAGTATGGCCATGCAAAGGACAATAATAAAACCATGTAGCTAGAAAATAGTTAAGGTCAGGAGTTAGTAAAATTCCAGAAATTTCAGTTTAGCTAATGACCATAAAGCTTAGTTGGATAAATTTGTCTTTTAAGGTGAATGACCAGCTTGCTCCCACTGAGGTCATTACTTTCATAGGCATGTGAATTCTAATGCCTTCAACTCACAGAGCCTCTATACTGGTTTTCCTAGTGGTCTAATGAAGGGCCAATATGAACTATGGAAAAATTTCAGTCAGTGATTAAAACACAGATTTGGCTAAATCTAACGAGTGCTTCATGCTCTGCCTTTGTGAAATGAGAGAAAACAAGGGGGCTTTAAGGAAAGGGTGGCCACTCTGATTTACAGTTGGCCCGTGCAGACAGATGGAACAGACAATTATTTCTTTTATGTGCCTTTTAAGCTAATTCAGAAATTTTCTACTATTATTCAAGTTAACAAGCTTCAGGATCATGGGAAGGTTTTCAAAGACCTGGTGCAAGTAGCAGAGAGTTCACAAATGATAGGAGGAAAATAGAGGGTACCATACAGACGGCTAATTAACATCTTGTAAGAACTTTCACTAAAGCAGCTGGTCTAGTCACATGTTTAGAAGATTCACAGAGTTTTTAGAACTGAAAGGGTCTTTAGAGAGCATCTAGCTCAACCCCTTCATTTTATGGATGGGAAAACTGAGACTAGTTAATTGCCCGAGGTCACAGCAGAATCAGGGTAACAATTTAGTGTGCTCTGCCTCCTATCCAAAGTTGCTATATTTGCTCCTAAAATGACAAATTAAAGTTTTCCCAGTAGACTAGCTTCAGACAACATCTCTATTTCCTTAAGAGTTATTTTAAGGTGCAAAATATCTAGCAAACAATTTGATCCAGGGAATTGTTAAGCAATAATATATCTTTGTAGTTGTTACATCATTTTTACTATGTAGTTCAGAAATATGTCTAACACAGCAGCTCTAATCTTAATCTATTTGGGTTGCTTGACATAATGATGCTTCTTTTAAAAACAACTAGTCTCTCACATTGAGGGATGTGACATTTTGGGGTGGGTCTTTATGCTGCGGTCCCAAAACACAGATTATGCCCCACTTCTATTACTTCTATTCCCTTCGCCAAGCAATTCTTTCAAAGCCCCCTGAACTGATATCCGATTAGCATATTCATGAGACAATTGATTCAGCTTTGTTAATTAGCAGTTTTACTTCAAACGAACAAAAAAAAATCCCAGAACTGGCCAAGAGGGGGAGCAGCTAGCCAACTAGCTCTGTCACTACCATTTTCTGGCTCTGTTTCTAGTGTAGTATGGCAGATTTCTGGTATTGAACATCTAAGTCAAAGTGTGGATCAAGATCATTGTGTAGGAAAATAAAGAGGTGAATCTTTAAACACTGAGGTACAAGTTTCGAATATGGAAAACCTGAGACATTTGTTGCTGCTTAAGGAAGTGTTCTTCTGTACTTCATCCATTTCTGAAAACACACACATACACACATATAGACACACACAGTTTACAACTTTAAAAAATGATTTATAGATTTATAGTCTCTTTAGGTATGTAACAAATAGAAATTTAAATTTGTAAAACAAAAAAGGACCTTAGAGATAAAGGAACTAAGGTATCTGGCTCCAAAATGCCAAAACTGAAACTTAAATTCTCGCTGGAGTTCATCGAGGCAGAATGATTTTTTAAAAAATGGGGTAATGAGACGATTTCTGGTTAAAGGTTAATCCCTAAAAGGCTTCAAACCTTATTTTAAAATTCATAAAAAGTTATTGATCCTGCCTTAGAAAGAAGTAGAATCTCATAAGCATGACTGAAGTTTTCTTTTTTTTTCTTTTGTTTTGTATTTTTGTTTTTCTGGCTTTATTAAAATAGAATAGATGATTAGTTGCTCATATTTATATTGTGCAATTCAATGTTTTTGTTTTTCAATGATAGTTGGCATACGACATTAGTTTCAGTTGTACAACAGATATCCACATAACTCATGAAGTAGTTACCCCCACTAAATCTAGTACCCTTCTTCTCCCTTACATATTTGTGCAACACTGTTGACTATTTTCCTTATTTTACACTTTATATTTCCATGCCTGTTTTGTAACTATCCATTTGTACTATTTAATCTCTTTGCCCTTTTTCGCCTCCCCCCCCACACACCTCTCCCATCTAATAGCCCTCAAAATATTCTCTTTATCTATGAGTTTATTTCCATTTTTGTTGTTGTTTATTTATTCTTTATATTCCACATGTACGTGAAATCATGTGATATTTGCCTTCATCTGACTTATTCCATTTGGCACAATACCCTCTAGGTCCATCAAGGCAATATCTTTTTTTTTTTAGTGACATTGGTTAACAAAATCCAGTAAGTTTCAGCTGTACACTTTAACAGTAAGACATATATATATTTATACTGTGTATTTACCTCCCATAGTTAGATTTCTTTCTGTCACTGCATATTTGACCTCCTTTACCCACCCCCCTCCCCCTACCCCATACCTCTGGTAACCACTAGTCTATAGTCCATATCCATGAGTCTCTGTTTATCCTGTTCATTTGTTGCTTTTAGGTTTATGCTCAAGGCAATATCTTTTTCCATTCCTTTCCTTTTACACTATGCGTGTCTTCTAATCTGAAGTGAGTCTCTTGTAGACAACATATGTAGAAGTTTTGTTTTCTTTCTAATCCATTTGGCCACTCTATCTTTTGGTTGGAGCACACAATTCTTTTCCATTTGAGGTACCTGTTGATAGGAATGTAGTTACCACCATTCTTTATTCCTGTTTTTGATACATGTTTTTTTTTCTTCTTAAAGAAGTCCCTCCAACATTTCCTGTAATTCTGGCTTGGTGTTGATAAATTCCTTTAGCTTATTTGTGTCTGAGAAGCTCTTTATCTGTCCTTCCACTCTAAATGATAGCTTTGCTGGATTAAAGTATTCTTGGTTGAAGATCCTGAGTTTTCATCACGTTGAATATTTTGTGCCAAGACCTTCTGTCTTGCATAGTTTCTTTTGAGAAATTAGCTTCCAGTCTTATGGGTGCTTCCTTGTAGGTAACTGCTTTTCTCTTGCTGTTTTTAAGATTCTCTCTTTGTATTTAACCTTTAGCATTTTAATGATGATGTGTCTTGGTGTGGGCCTCTTTGGGTTCCTCTTTCTTCGGACTCCCTGAGATTCCTGGGGTTGTATGTCTATTTCCTTCACCAGGTAAGGGAATTTTTCCATCATTATTTCTTCAAATAGCTCTTCAATTTCTTGTTTTCCTTCAGGTACCCCTATGACATGGATATTTTTACATTTAGCAGTGACCCATAGGCTCCTTAAATTATTATAGCCTTGGCTTCTTTTTTCTTGCCATTCTGATTGAGTGTCCTTGGCTTCCCTATCCTCTATAGAGGCCATTCTATCCTCTTCATTACCCACTCTGTTCATTCCCTCTAATATACTCTTCATTTCAGATAATGTGTTCTTCATTTCTGACTGATTCTCTTCTATAATTTCCATTTCCATATTTTTTTTCTTCTTTGTTAAAGTTCTCACTGAGTTCATTTACTCTTCCCCTAAGTTTATCGAGCATCTTTATAACCAGTGTTTTGAACTTTGCATCTGTTAGATTGCTTGACTCCATTATTTCTGGATCTCTGTTCTGTTCTCTCATATGGTTTCTGCTTCTTTGCCTTCCCATTTTGGCTGCCTTTCTGTGTCTGTTTCTATGTACTAATAAGCAAAGCTCCTAAATCTCCTGGTCTTATTAGCATGACTTTGTGTAGTAGGTGTCCAGTGGCACAGTCCTGAGAGGGGTTCGGCTGCAGGCCAAGTTTAGTCCCAGCCTGTGCCCCTCTGGGGCCACCTGTTAAGATTCAGCAAGCCATTCGCAGATGCTATGCTTTTGGTTCCTCAAAAGGCCATGCCAGAAACCACAATCAGCTGCCATCAGTCTTGGAGTTGGCTCAGCAAGGAGCACCAGACTCTCTGAGGACACACCTGGATGTGGATTGGGTGGGGCTGCAAGTTGGGGAAGGCAGAGTTTCAGGGAATTCTCTGGGCAGAGCGACCTCTCTTATCCAGTTTGATGACTTCTCAGGTCTGGCGGCACTGTGTACACGCACTGGAAGTGGGGAGGGCTCCACAGAGGAACAATGGATACCACCAGCACTTCTGCCCTTGAGAGTCTCACCTTGGCCCTCACTCTGACAACTCAGTGTCCCCCTGTAAGTTCCTGGTGCCCCCAAGCAGCCAAACAGGCACTAGTGCTCAGAGTGACCAGGTCGGAAACTGCGAAAGTCCGCTCGTGGACACAGCCCCTTTAAGAGGTATCTGCAGCTGCAGCCGCCGCAGCCGCAGCCACAGCCACAGCCTCTGTCCCACTCAGCCACTAGGGACCAGGAAGTCTCGCATCCTCGCCCTATCCTACCTCCTCCTTTTGCAGGGTGATTTCTTATTTCTCTCCCTAGTTGTAGTACTCCTATTCATCTAGATCCCCGGTGACTTTCCTTGCTGTTTGGTCCATGTTTTCTTCTCAACTTGGTTGTTGTCGCCAGAGGGATGAACAAAGCCTCTATCAACTATGCCGTTTTTTCTGTCATCCCTAAAGTTTTGATGACAGGGGAAATTGCCTGGGCTTAGGGTTACCACTTTGAATTTATAGTGCATGCTTGGAGATAGCAAAAGATGCTCCTTTGAAGGAGCTCCTTGACACCATAGCTTTACACGTGTCCCTTTGCTATTTCCTCAGTGCTTGTCTTCAGCCTTCTTTGTGTCATCTCACTGGCCCCATCTTGGTTCTCCAGCTGCCATTTTGTTATTATACCCGATTTCCTCTCTTTTCATTCACATTAATAACTCAGGGTTTGGTTTTTATAATGGCTTGGACAATTCTTTGACTAATACACCCTATCCTTGGATTTCTGAGAGTCAAGATAGCCCCCATACAATTTCACTCAACATCCTCTTTAGGCCTTGAGCAGTGTTGTCAGATCTTAATTGCCATCCTTAAAAATCAATCAACCCATCAATAAAAGCAGCACCCACTTGAGGATTATGGTTTGTTGGATACAAGTGAACTGAAGTTTTATCATAAAAACATTTAACTGTGTCAAAAAATCTAACCTGAAGGAAGTGTACGATGTATCCCAGCTCTGTTCTGATTTCCAGAACAAACACATTTCACCAACTACTTCAAAAAAAATTAATCTATGCTCACTACCTTTACTGTCTATGCCATATTTTAATTTGAAGTCTTTAAAAAAATGCATTTCATAATAATATTTTGTGAATAATATTTTGTGAATAATATTTTGTGACCATTTTTGAAACTGATAAACAGTGTTAACACATTGATTGAATGTGAAGCCTGGTAGGAAAGGGTAATAGAAACTGTTTCTTCTATCCTTTTTTCAAAAACATATGTTAACACTTACTGATAAAGTTTATCTGTATGGCTTTTTAAAAACTACACATTGGAATCATACGAGTAACGCTATAAAACCATGGGGAGCAAGAAGGAGAAAGAATAGCCAAACCATCAGGCTCATAGACAAGAGAGGTCACTGTTTGTGGGCTCCACACTAGAAAAAGACACGTCTAACGACAAATGGGGAGACTCGGAGGAGGTGGCCTTGGAACCTGGAAACAGCTGTATCTGTATTGCATCATGCTACCAACAGGCTAGCTTTTCTAAAGAGCAGGAACTTTTTCCTTCTAAATTCCATTATTAATCCCCCAAGTAGTACTTTTTAAATAGCATCTCATCTTGAGTTTTCAAAGATGACCATATTATTATCTTTCTAAGTTTTCTCCTCCAAGCAAAAGAAAATGCTTTGTTACTGTCTTGAATGAGAAATATCATAGTCAAGAGAATACCCTTCTTTTCAATAATCATACCAATAATTTAGTGACCAATACAGACAGAGGTTGTTTAATGTCTTTTTCCAATAACACCAACCTTCATGTGGTGTTAACACACTGTTAAATATACTTTATAGCTATAGCATATATATTAAGAAATATAAGAAATTATATTCCATCTATCCAGGGAAAAGAGATAAAATTAAGACTAAACAGACAGAACTATGCATACAAGTCTGCATACAAAGTGTTGGAAAAAATGGGTACAATATATGGTATTCTACATAGAAAAAAATTTAGTTCAACTACATTACAAGTAAAATATGTTTTCATAGTGTAGCCCGGGAACCCAACTAACACTTATTAAATTGGTTATAAGTTTCAGATAACAAATCTCAAAGCCAATATTTGAAATACAACCTATTCTTTAGCTGAAGACTGCCTTCTTTATCAAATCTAATTTAGTCCAGCTTCTCACCATGGTAACAAGCCCTTTGCAGAAATATTCAAAGACATTTCACATCTCGAAAATTTGCCTTGTACATCTTCACCACACATAATGTCAAGAAAAGCATGCTTCAAAGGTACTATGTAATTAGAATGGCCTTTAAAACAGGCACAAAGAAAATAATTCCTATTAAAATTAAATCTACTTCATAACAATTTTCAAACTGTGTGAACAGCGCCAAAGAAAAGACTCCTGAGATGTTTTGGACCACATACTCTAGTTTTTAAAATCTGTTATCTGTAACATTGCTTCAGATATTATTGAAGTGCCTCTCATTTTGCTCATATTGACTATTTCTTCACTATTAAAGTACGTGTGTAAGAATCCATGTTTTGCACAGAGAACTGAAATGGGTTTGGTCATGGCTTTATATGGCTAGATTAAGCTGGAGCCCTAGCTAAAATGAGGCCAGGTAAGGAGACCAGCTTAATGAAGACTACAGTAGCTACTTCTGGGCTGCTGCTGCACGGAAACTCAAGAACTGAGCTTTAATCCTGTCTGTGTACTACAGAGTTTCTGGGAATTCTAGCTGTCTTTGGGGAATCCATTTGAAATTTAATTTGAAGTCTAGCATCTGCAATCTCTATGGTTATTTTAACTAATTTTTCAGATGCCTGCTTTTTATTAGGAAGATTTTTTTAAGTGACTTGCATCAACAATACTATTCTGTGTTCACCGAAGAAATGAAAGCACTTATACTACTTTAATCTATGTTTTGGCTCCTTGTGACCATATTTCCATAATGACTACCATATAGAATCTAGCACATCCAGAAAGAGTCTAGCAATAAAGCTGTAGGGCGAACTTGTCACTGGGATCCCATAAGAAGGAACACCTTAGGAAAAAACTTGAACACTGACTGAGATAACAGAGAAGCTCTGAAAAAGCAATTGTATAAACTTAAGACCACTCTTAAATATGACTTGAATAAAAAGTGCAAAACAAATTCAGGAACAAAGCAAATATTGATGATTACTTAGAACAAATTTCCAATACATACCATCAAACTTCTTGTAATGGGAAGCAAAGACGGCTTGCAAATGATTGCACTGTTCGCCAACCACATTTTTGAACTCATCTTTACTTTGCAGGCTGTACTTCTCCTCCATCTCTTGAGAGCAGCAGGTATAACCCTGAGGACAGATCTTCAAATGATCACCTGAAAGATAAAATGTAAGACAATCCATCATATTCACCAAGTCCAAGAGGGAAGAGTTTGATTTAGGTACACATACTCTGCTTCGTTTCCATCTGTGAGGTTCCTGCAAAGGCCTAAGCACTGTGGGTATGGAAACTTTCATTAAAAGTAAAAATATTTATTTACTTCTTGGAAAAATAATAAAGCTATCTCTGAAAGACAAAAGAATGTTCCAGTCAGGAAGTCTGCTACACCATAGGAAAATCAGTGTGGCCAGTAAAAAGAGCATCATTCAATATCAACCCAAGTCATTTTTATAATTCTTTGAGATTCTATGCAAGTCACACAAATGAGACATATTTGTTTAGCTTTAGGAGTTTACACTCCAAGAGAAGGTACCCTTAATGATGATTTATAAAATGTGTCAACTGAAAATTGAACAAATATGAGCAATAGTTATACTGAGAGAAAGCAAAGGCATAAGTGCATTTCAAGGAGCTGTCAGCCAAGAGGAAACAATGGGAATTCATGTTGGATAATTTGAGAGTATAAGTCAAAAGGTGATGTTAAACAATCTTCAATTTTAAGATTTTCTTATCCAGCATCTTCTGTGCAAATGCTAGACACTCTATTAACCTTATGATTCTGTGAGGTGGATTCCAATAAATATAATCTTTATATAGTAAAGGAACCCTAAGAGTCAAGAGAAATGTCAAAGACATATTCACTCCACAGCAGTTCAACCCACAAATTATCTCCCTCCCCTACACCAAATGCATTTTGCTTGTGGTTTGGCCATGAGGGTTTGGAGGGCTTTTTTAAAACATATATAGATCTCAAAGTTCACCCACACCTCTCCCTCATAATGATCAAGAGATGTGATGCTACTCAAAAATTAACCACCAGGTACTATCATTTTTGTTGCTCCAAGATTAATTGGTGTGTTATTATACTAGTACCCTAGTATAATTTTGTACAGATGTTTATAAGGATTCACTTTCACTGTTCCTTCTGCTATTTATTTCTGTCCATGTTCCATGTAAGACAAAAGATATCTGAAAAGAATCAAAATCTCAAGAACTCAGGAACAAGTATATTGAAGACATATGAGCCTATCAGTGGTTAAGTGTGTATAATAAAGGAATAGAGAATGAAGAGCCAATCTCTCTAACAAACACCAAGCATGGTAAATGAATTAGGCCATGAGCTCGCCTTTGCTGCTTCTTGGCTGTGTGTGCTTAGAAGAAATGTCTTCACCTGAGACAGATATCAAAGTGGCTTTGGGGAGGGGGGTGGCTATTTCAGCTAAAATTGAGTTGACAACTTACTTGACTAACACTAGGATTGTCAACTGCACATATGCAAATAATTACATAATCATATATATTCCTGATCATTCTTCCTTCCTGGCAATTAAAAAGGAGTGTTACTGTCAGACAACAAGGGGTATACAGCATTAAAGGACTATTTAAGGAAGGGGGAAGGGAAACAATCTTCAAATAACTTCTTCATCCAGACCTGCTGAAAGTCTTTTTGGCATTTTTGAAACCCTTGGTCAACAGATACTTTTAACAAAAGGGTGTGTGTTTGTGTGTGTAAAAGAGTTTAGAAACTATGAAGCTGCAAATTATCTTAGATCTCATTAGTGAAAGAAGGGTCGCTAAGGCTCAGCTTTCTGGAAACACCTTTGGTACAACAAAAAACAAAACTCCCTCTTCATTGGCTTAACAAATTTGCAGCAGGCCTTTGTAACTGGCACATATAATTAACAGAGAGATACCCAGTTGTCTCTTGGTTACACGGTTGAGGATTTCCTGCAACACAGTTTTAACACATAAAATATGAAGGACCCCAACTAGTACAGTGCTTGCTGCAGCTGTATTAAGTAATCCATATCATACTCATACCACATGTAGAAAATTATCTGAATGCTTAGAATAAGAACTTAAGACATACAAGGCCATTTAAATGAATTATAATAAGGGAGCAGGTACTTTTTAAGGGTTATCACAGGCTGGTTTCCAAGCCTCTGCAAAGATTCTGCTGTGAAGTGTACTGAATTTCTAAGGCAAAACAATAAACAAATTTGGAAAATAATCTGTGTTCACCAAGTCTTAGCAGGTTCACACATATAATATAAACTAAAAGGTCACTTACTGGATCCTACAAAAATAGGATTCTAAGTCTAAGGAAAAGCATCCCTTTCCCCCAACCTGCAATGCATACATACACAGACATATATACAACCTAAAGCCAGAAAATTCTAAGAGACAGCAGAAAAAAATGTTCTACATTTAAGAAGGTGCTAGACATTGAGGGGTTTAAACTTACCCACAGGAATTTTATATTGAGGAGACAACCTTCAAAAACAGGTAATAGTAATAAAAGTTTTACTGGTAAACCTGCTGAAAGTACACAGCATCATTTACACTGGCACATATAAAAAGCCCAGCAGGGCCCATGTACTCCGCCCTTTTCATATCCACCAGGGGCCCTCAGCAAGACCTCATGGAGACCTGCTTATATCTGAACACTAAAGTACATCATTGTTTTGGCAATACCTAATGAAAAAAAAAAAAGGAAAAAAAAAAAGAGTCCACTTTCATTTGAGAGAGAACTTTCCAGGAAGACTCTGTCTAATGGTAAAAGGCTTGCCTTATGTAAAGGACAGCAACAGGGTTGATACTTGGCTAATGCTTCTGCTGGCAAACAAGCTAAATAACTCCAGCATGCCAGTTTTGCCTGTATAGCCTTGAACACACTACTTATTCTGTACACATTTCTAAAAGAGTATTGCTTGAAAATGTAATTTGGCATTCTTGCCAAAAGCCTTGCCTGAGACAGTATACAGTCCAAGACATACTTGGATTACATTAAATCCCAAGCTTAGGCTATTGGGGATTCAGTGCCATTTCCATTCTCTACTGATGAGAAGTACAAGGAGGGAAAAATGGGACAGTCATGGTACATTTGAAAATGAAATTATAACTCCACATTCTAATAAGAATTCAAGAAACTCATTTGACTTTTAAAATCTGACTATTTCTACTTTAAGCACCCAAAATGGTTTATATTAAGAGTCAGGGAATGCATATTATTTAAAGGACATAATACATATGTTTGAGATTGATTCTAAAATGCTGTGCTTGAATGAGAGTTGCCTTTTTCTTTCTGGAGCTCTCCTTTCTAAGCTTGGTGATCCTGCATATTTCTCATTTAAGAAAAATGTCACTTTTTTTCTTTGAGAGGGTTGAGCACAGGGACAACAAATCTGATATGGGACAAGGGAGATAGCTACTACAGTGGAGGCACTGAGCACAAGGATTATTTTAAAGGGCCCTAGGTGATTCTGATACATATCCTTCCATAAAAATTATTACTTAAAAGGCTTAAGCATTAGAGCCACAGAAGAGCTAGAAATAGTAGTTAACCAGTTATTCAAATAGCTCAAGTGAAGAGTGGGCTATAATCCACAACTATTTGTCTCCATATTTCTCTATTTCAACCTCTTGCTTCCATGGCCCTTGCTATGTTTAGGTTATTCTCCACGTATCTCTTCCAGTCCCTTAAAACACTCTTGTCTGCTTTCCTCTTTATTCTATCCATATTGTTCTTTCTTACTCCACTGCATATAACATGAAACTAAAGAATTTTTTTATTTGTTGTACTTCTTGAGAGTTTCTTGTTCTTAATTTAAAAAGCAGGTGAATTGAATATTTTATGGTTTTCTAAGGAAGCACCTAAATTAAGTTGCTTTTTATACATGGCTCTGATTAGTTTTTTTCTTTGTGGGTCAGTGGCCCTCAAAAGAAAAAAAAGGTCCCCTAGCCCTGTCCTTAGGAGGCTTGGATGAAATTCAGTGAAGCGTGCTTTTAAAGCTTAACTCCATGGCATTAAAAAACAAAACAAAATCACTCGAAAGAGCCAAACTTTTTTTCAATCACACCAGCTTTATGTAATTTCCCCTTAGTGTTAATATCAATGCCTGAGTTTTAGAAGCTGAACAAAGACAATCACAATAAATTACTACTCCATCCTGCTAAGTGTGTATTGGTTCTTTTTTTTTTGAAGCACTTCAAATCAATGATTAAAGAAGTAGGTATTAAACATGAGGAATCTATTCCATCCTTTAACAGGGGTCTATGGTGAACAATTTGTGGGACTGTGCTTTCTCATTTTGTTTCATTTAGTCCTCTCACCAAAGGCTGACTCTGATGTACAAATGGCGTACAACTAATGTCCGTTTATTTCCAGTTGCTCATAATCCACCTTCTCATAAAAAATGTTATAAACGGTAGATAGGGGCTCATACCTGTCCTCAGCTTATTTACTATCAACTAGACAATTTTTAACTATGGCTTACAATCATTTTATGCATCTCTCTTGGAAATTTCATTTTGAAGTCCAACTAGATGCCAAGAAAATGTCTCTCAGATTCTCACACATTTTGTGTAGGATGGTGATAGAGGAATAGTTGTAGTTATTACTAAGGTGTCAACATTCTGTACCTGTAGGAGATAAAGTAACTCTGTAGTGATTACTCGCCCCCTGGAGTCCTAAATGGAGGAAACAGCAGCCAGAAACATTTATGGGACACAATGGCAGAGATCCCAGGTTGGCCTGTGCTAGCATGATTCCTAAGGCAAACATTCTCTATACCACAATTGATTTTACTGATAAAGCGACCAAATGCCTTTGGTAAATAATAGAGACACAAACTGCACCCTAAGGGTAAGACTACAGGGAGGAAATTTGGGAAGAACACACTGAAAAGTACTTTGTAAACTGCAAATGTAAGAGACTATATGATTTTGCATTGGCCTTTCTTGCAGAAATTGAATGCCTCACTTGGGTTTTGAAGAAAACTTAGCTCTTTATGAGGGGTTTTTAAGTAGATTTAAAAGGTTCCAAATACTTAACACTATTTGGATCTTTCATTCCACAGGAATAATGGTAGTCTAGGGATAAGAAGACTGATGTGGGGAGTCAGGAATATGGATTTGAGTCCCAACTCTATATGATTCACTGTAGGCTCTTGGGAAAGTTACCCACTGGAGCCTTAAAAGCCCTGTGTAAACAAGGAAGCATTGTGTAAATGTAAAACACTGCAACTGTAGAACAAAGATAAAATGAAGACCATCTATTATACTCTCATAAGCTACTGAAGTTCTCCATAAAGAGACCTTCCTGACTATTTGTACTAAGTGAGGGAGAGGGGCCAGGAGAGTAGTATTTTCTCTCTTCCAGCTAGTTCAGAAACATCAAATTGGAAGTAGAATGTAGTGGAGTAAAGATGGCCGGAAAAGAGAGCATTATCAATTAGGAGCTGATTGGCATGCCTAAGTGATGGTGAACTCATGACAACCAAGTCAAGACATTGACCTAAAGAGCCATTAGAAGTAAAGCCCTGGGAATCTAAGGAGATATGATGATGAAATATAATATGGTATCCTGGATGGGATCCTGGGATATAAAAATACATTAGGGAAAACCTAAAGAAATCACAAAAAACTTACATGCAAATGTTCATAGCAGCATTATTCATAATAGCCAAACACCCAACAATGGGTGGATAAACAAAATGTGGTTCGTACAATGGAATATTATTCAGCTATAAGAAGGAATGAAGTTCTGATACACAGCTGGATATCAAAAACACTATGTTAAATCAAAGAGCCCATCACAACAGTCCGAATGTTGTATGATTCCATTTATTTATATGTCCAGCACAGTTCAATCTATAGACAGAAGGTGGATTAGTGGTTGCCTGGGGCTAAGGGGGAAGGGTGGAAGTTGGGAGAAGGAAGGGGGTTGCAGCTAAAGGGTATGAAATTTCTTTCTGGAATGATGAATATGGTCTAAAATTGATTTTGGTGAGTGCACAATTCTGTTAGTACATTAACAGCCACTGTACACTTTAAATGGCTGAATTGTTTGGGGTATGAATTATATTTCAATAAAACTGTTAGTAAAAAAAAAAACAAAACTAAGGAAATCAGAATAAGGTACGGACTTTAGTTAATAATAATGCATCAGTATTGGTTCATCCATTGTGACAATGTACCACACACTAATGTAAGGATGTTAATAATAGAGAAAACTGGGTGTAAGATATAGGAAAACTGTGCTATCCTCCCAACTTTTGTAAATCTAACTCTTCTAGGATAAAGTTTATTTTTAAAAAAGTTTTCAAAGTAAAAGGAATAAATACATGTGGGGGACTAGACTTTCATCAGTCTTTTTAAAATATAAATACTTGATGTAATTCTAATATTGGGGAGCTACATTAAGCTATTATTTACTGGGGTATTTTTCCTAATTCCTCAATTGCTACTTTACTCTTTTCCTAATTTTATCTGTTCTGAAAGTAAACAATTCTTTGTCTTTGGTCTAAAGAATTACCAAAATAGTTTCTATTCACTTTCTAGATCTAAATTCATGGGGCCACAAAGTAAGCTAACATGCAAGTTGCTGTGAACTCCAGCTCCTCCAAGTTACCTAAGAACCCCAGGAGGAATACACACAATGCTCTGCTTCATGGAAACAAAGAAATACAACCTCTAAAGATTTAAAATAATGCCAGAGGGTAGAGGAATGTATATATTAATGCATTCTCCCCTCTTGCAAAAAAGAGTGAAGTTATTGCACATAATACGCTATGCATATAGAAAGCCTAAAGTCATTTGACCTAAACGTTAATAATAAAGTACATAAATTACAGTCATTATGCAGATGTATGATTTGAGATCTCCTATCAATCAGTAAAAGAAATGTAGGTAGTTAGCATTTTGCAAAACCTTGCCAAAAATATAGCTCTGGAGGGCTTAAGACTGTCAATTACTTTTAGGTGCACTAATCCTGCAAGGTAGGATAGAGAAGGCCAATCAGAAACATGTTTATTTTGAAAATCAGTTTTATTATATTTTTCTAAGAATACTCTTCATGTGAGTATTGTTACTGTAACACTCCATACTTCATTTCAGTGACCGTGCAACAGCTTTAAAATCCACTCCAGACAGAAATCAAGCTGGGCTTTTTACTGATTTTTTAAAAGGCAAATTATAAACCAAAGTTTATATCTGGCAATCTTAGAACCCCATTTGAACTGTACCAAAGTTTTATTTAAAGTAAGGCACATCGTCTATGGCCATACTACTCCTGAACAAGCCCGATCGACCAGGTGCTGGAAGGAATTAAGAAGAAGGAAGAAGGAAGAAGGAAGAAGGAAGAAGGAAGAAGGAAGAAGGAAGAAGGAAGAAGGAAGAAGGAAGAAGGAGGGAGGGAGGGAGGGAGGGAGGGAGGGAGGAAGGAAGGAAGGCAGGCAGGCAGGCAGGCAG